>NW_009647572.1:1782359-1817805 GCF_000708025.1 Charadrius vociferus | reverse complement strand
CCCTCCTACCCACCCCACCCCCCACCCAAACTGAATTTTCAACATTTGTCTCAATAAATCTGATTAAGATCAGCGTGGCGCTGTTAATCATGTTTTCCTCGAGATGTGGGACGATGCTTTCTGTTGGCATAAACATCCTTTGGCGGGGCTGGCTCTGTTTCTACTTCTTTGAATGTATTCTTATTTATTTTCTTACAAACCATGTAATGTGGCAAAGATGTCTCGTTTTCCAGTTCAAATACACATGCGGAAAGTTAAACTTGGATGCTATTCTCAAAGACCTGAAAATATCTCCCTATTTTACTGAGAAATCCTTTTATTTGAAAGCAGCTGTTCACCAGGCTCATCTAGGGGATATCCCCTGCAGAATCCTCTGGAGCAGGTGTGTCCCTTATTTTTGTATAGCAGTAGGGGCATAATCCCTCAGACATCAGCATAGTTCATAGGTAAAACCACTCGGCAAAGTGGAATCATCCATGTCCTCAGACAGCAGACAGGATGGACGGTTTAACTGCTGCGGTACTAATACCTTGGGAGATGTGAATTAAGCACTTGGATGTCCCAAGTTTTCCTTCACATCCTTGGGTGGATTGGCCGTGCAGAGTTTAGGCACTTACTCCATTGGCACCAAGATGTTTTTACCTGCGGTGAATGGGAACCTAAGAGTTGATAAGGATGCGTCACGTCAGTGACCCATGTAGTCTGACCTATCTTCAGCAGTGGCTGTAGGTGTGAAGAAGAATAAGACCATGACAAGTGTATCTAATAGTTTTGGCATGATACACTCCCATCGTCTAACTGTTCTCAGCTTAAGCACTTGTATTTACAGATCTGAAGGCCTTCATCTTTGTAAATTCAGGATACTAATGCAAGTATTTTACCTGTGGGCATTTTGAGACAAGAGTTGTCTCTTGCCTTGGAAAAGGACAGAATCTAGCCTTGTGGATCCCAGAGTACATCTGAAGGTAATATGCATCATTGTAATATTAAGATGCAGAAATGCGAGTCTTCCCAGGAGGGCACCTGCCTTTGAGCATTGCAAGTAGCTGCCTTTCCAATTACCCCTCATAAATTTATTCACACTTCAGGATTTATTCTGTCTTTCCTTTCACTGACCAAGGGCCTGAGATACTGAAAACCATAATTCAGCACTCGGGAAAGTGCAGTTAGTCCATCCAGCTGTGCTGCGTGAATAAAAGGTATTCACCAAGGAAAAGATTGTTGTCAAAGACAGCCTTCAAGGACAAGCTGGGGGTTTGGTTTCCTCCAAAGCCATTTCTCACACCAAAGTGTTACTGTGTTAATCTCAGTTGTGTAGTTCAGTAAAGTATGATTAGCAAGTTGCACATTTCTGTGAAGTATAAGCCCAACACATGTAGCTTTTGACTATTTGCTGTGCTCCATGGAGGAAAGTGATCAGTTGCCACACGATTGATTAATAACTCATGTCAGGTTTCATCTGTAGTTCCAGAGTTCAACCCATTCATTGCAATGTGTGTGTAAGCAGTTCCCTTCCTCTCTCCCACTTTCATCTATCAGTGGCTTGTCGCTCGTATTCTGGCTCCACTCTCATAGCTATACCAACAAGGCACTGTGAACCAGATCAGAGAACTCATCAAGGTTTGAAATAAGATAGTCAAGAAATACTATTTTTCCAGAGATTCCCAGTGCAGACCTAAAACCAGTTGTGTGAGCTTAAGTAAGGGTGGTAGAGTAGAACAGCTGAATGAACTCATTAAACCAGAGCAGCCTCTGAGCACTTTGTTTTTGGGACACATGCCCATAGCCCTGCTGAGCAGTAGGTAGCAAATTCTGTTTATCCTCTAGGCATGTGACAATCAGGTACAGTCAGACCAAAGAGATGTTACCTTGTCAGAAGCTGGAGAGCACAATACAAGAAAGTATAGGTTCCTCGTTCAGATCTGGAGTATGAACTGATTTGAGTGTAAAAACTAGTGGCATCCCTAAACCCAGATCCTTTCTGGTGAATGGAGCCTGGAAATGTATGACAAACGGATCCACAGCCAAGAACCTGGAAAATCATTGCATGTGTATTACCTGGATACATACAGTAAGTAGAGATGGTATTCACATGGTAAATAGCTCTCAGTTCTTTTCATTTTGTTCTGCAAAATTGGAAGGTACTTACTCTGTATTTGGATTTTGCCAATTTATTAATTTACTTTTACCTTAACCAGAATAAAGAAGAAGAAAGTTTGCCTTAACTGGATATCTTGGCTTACATCGGGTGATTGGAAAACATGAAGGTACACTTCTTGGGTTGCAGAGCTTAAAAAATGGGGTACGTGGAACATACATGAAATGCTCAGCACTGTTATGCCTTCCCCACTGAGAGTCCTGGGTACAGTCTTACTGCCAAGGCGGACAATTCATTTGACATACCAAGCACAAGATCTTGCAACTAAATCAGAGTCTCCCTAACGATCACTCTTCTACATCAGCTCTGCCCTTTTTCAGATGGCACTTCCATCCTTCAGCTGGGGGATCTCTCCCTTGCAGCTCCTTCCCTGTAGCAATTCCCGTTAAGCTGAATCCTGCCGTTAGTTCAAACTTTCCTTACAAACCTTCCCACTGCTTAATGGGAAGCGTGGATATTAGCCGTCAGATGCTCCTTTTAACTTTCTTTCCAGTAATTTCTCACTAACTTGTTGACGTTTTACTTACTTCTAAAGCTGCCAAATACCTGGTCAGTCATAAGCTGCAGCAGCCAACCACAAAATCCAAATAACAGAAACAATTCTTAATTCATTTCCTTATTTTACACTCTACCAGATTCAGTCAGCATCTACATTATTTGCCAGATTTACATACATGTAATTTTTCTGCAAGCCCTTTTTTGATAAGGAAGACCTCCCTGGCTAAGACAGCTGTTTAAGGTTTAAGCAACTAAGGTTTAGGTCTGCACTCCAGTAAATCACTCCAGTAAATCCAAGGTATCCAAAGCAGAGTGGGGAAGCTCCTGGAGGCTGCTTTATTTTAGTGCGTAGGCTGTGTTGGAAACCGGTAGCGCAGGTATCTCAGGAGAAGATGTATTTTCCAGGACCTTGTGACAGCAGCAGCTGAAAAGCCCTGTAATTCAAAAGAAGCATGTAAATGGGGGAAAAGTCCTATTCTAGCCCTGGGCAAATTCACTCTGTGCTGTTTCTTACTGCGAGTTTTCCCAAAGGCATCTCTGATCAGCATGGATAAAATGCCTAAAATTGATTTAAGAGGACAAATTAGTCCTTTAAATGCTCTTTACATTCTATTAAAATCAGATACACAAAAACTTCAGCACACCTGGCATTTCTGGGTGTGAAGACAGCATGTTGTGAGCTGTCTGCCTCCGTGCTTCCAAACAACGTTCCTCTTTGGCAGCCTGAGATGCTCAGACTGCATTACTGCCATTTTATTCCATATAGCCAAGAAAGAGGATCTTGATATAGAAACAGACACACGCTTGCAGTAGACAGAGATGAGGTAATTGAATACAGGTCTTTTCTAATGCTCTCTTTGCTTAGGCGTGCTAAAGGCAGCTCTACCCAATCATAATTTTACTGGATTCTGTGTATGACACTTTAGAGACATCTATTTGAACTCACTTATTAATTGTTTCAAACTTTGCTTTTCCAACAAAAATAATGCCATATTCTCTCTACTTTTCTGCTTGTAAGCTTTGGAGTGACATTCTAGCCAAAGGAATAATACACGAGTCCTACCAAAGTGTACATGCATTCCTTCAGATTGATCCTGAACTTCTCTGGCAAAAAAATGCCCTGGACTCGGGCATCGAAATGCACTTCTAATAACATAATTATCTGCCATTTTCTAAGCTAGATGCATTTACCACACCCTTGGAGATAGGTGTCTCACACTGTTTCGTGTAACCTAAGCAGGGTAGACAGCAGTCTGCAAAAGTACGTTCTTCAAAATAATACTGAGCTTGGCAGGCTCAGGCTGGGTGGTGTCATTGCTGCAGAGCTGCTGTAGACTTTTAGGTAGATGTTGCTCTAAATTTCCCCTCTCCAGTCAAAACTTGCTCCCTTGACATTTTGATGATGGTCGTATATGGGGAGGCTGAGTGTCCTGGCCCGAGAAATCAACTCACTGTCAGGTTGTGCTAACCTGGGTGCAAACTGCTCTGGTTAGCTCCAGCCCAGAGACACCCCAAGGACAGCGGTGACAGAAGTAGCACAGGTACTCAGCAAACTAGGAGCAAAGCTCCAGCTTTGCAGGAGGGATTTAAGTTGTGATTGTAAGTTTATTTCTGTGTTCTTGTACCATCTCCAGGCTATTCTGGCTTACACCTGCACCTTTGTATACCATGAAGCTTAGGACACAGTTCAAGTAAAACGTATGGCATCTACACGATGTGAGGGATGAACCTGTTATAAGCTGACTTCTTAAGTATAGCTTACACCAAAAAATGTTGCGATGACATGCACTGTGCAGACTTTTGCTGGATGAGTGTTACCTGTACCACTTAGTGATTGGGTCTCCCGCAGGCAACCTGGGGAAGCCTTTGGTATTTCTTTCCAGGAAAGGACAGGGTGCTAAAGGAGAGGAAAATTAGATTTGTGCACTCTGACCAGGCTGGTGTCCTGTCACAGCTCAGTATTTTCTCCATTTAGCTTGGAAATATTTTCTGTGCGTTGGGAGACCTAGCCGGTGTCCAGAAAACAGAGTAGGAAACTAGACTGCTGCCTTGCTCTGTGCGCAGCAGCGAGGGGCGGCCTCAAGGAGAGCCTGGGTGGGCTTGTGTTGGATGTGGGCTTCCGCTATAGCTGCCCACACAAGCCACTTGCAAGCCTCCCAAGCCTTGCAAGCCACAGCTGCTTTGTGAGAGAGGAGCAAAACTGGCATCCAGCCCATGACATTAGACGATTTGGGGCACCCTGTTGTTGCCATTTTAATTTCCGAGGAGGCTGTTTGCCTTGACACTTATTTCTCTTCCTACCTCCTGCTGGGTCTTTTTTTTTTACAGTCCTGACATCCTGAAAGCAATATAAACTTTGCCAGGTTAGTCAGGCTTTTGAGAAGTCGAGTTTTAGCTGAAGCATTTCACAGCACTCCCAGCTGAACTTAACCATTCACCAGGAAACTCTGCTGTGCTTAGGAATCACCGTCATTCTGAACAAACACAGATGGAATTAGCATTCTTTCAATCCAGTTCCATAAAAAGCTTCAAGAGCTCAGTTTCAAATGACTGGAGTCATTTCCGCCAAATCTGGTTTGGCATTAGATCTCAGCAAGTTGCAAAAAAATACGCAGAAGTGAAATGTTGAAGTGTGAAAAGAAATTGATTCCCTGTCAAGTTATGTTGCAGATGTGCACAAATTCTTACTGCAGCATGCACCCGGACTTTCGTGCATGATTTTAACACACGTTGAAAGCTAGCTATATGGATGCGAGTCAAACTTTTAGAACTATGCTTCTCCCTGCAAAAACCACACATGGAAAACTTCGATCCTACAGGATTTTACTTGGAAATTTCATTTTCATGCTTTGGATTTTTTTTTCACCTCTGTGACGTACCAGGAATAAAGCAGAGCGTGTGAAAGAGAGCTTATATAACGGAACTTGTAATTCACATTTAATTAGACAGTAGCAGGATCTACTGCTCCAGCTCCAATACAAAGGATTCAGAAGGCAGTATATAAAACAGACAGTGATTTCTCAGGAGATTACTTATATTCCTAAGAATAAATCATATTTACAACTCTGCTGATGTGAAATACAGAGCTTATCCAATAGCCTGTCCAGCATCGTCTTCTGTACCTTGGTATGACTTACAGCAGCGCTGATGCTTCAGGCATCTGGTGATATGAAAAACAGAGCAAGGTGTTTTCTGAATGTCTTGAGTATTTCACACAACTTCTATTGTGTACCTTCGTCCTCTTGGGAAAGCCATGGTGTTAGAGACTTGTGTAATTGTTTTAAGGAATGTTTTTCAATATTGGATTAACCAGCTGAAATCCATGTAGTAAGTACTAAAAGTACCAGCTATTTCTATGGTAAGAGCATTGTGTTCCTCTCACAGATCATAGTTTCAGGCTGTATTTTTAGCAAAAGACTAAATTATTAAATGTCCTTCTAACAATTTGTATATTTAAGTACTTTAAAGAAGGTGGGAGAGTCACTGTTTTCTTTATTTCCCCTCGCTTTCCAGGAGGCTTCCTCTGCCTGTTCTATCCCATAGTCCGTCTTCCCCCTATCCTGTTTTATGGCTGCTGCCGCAGTTCCCAAAGCTTTAACATCTCCAGGTCAGAGGGTACAGCATGCTGCTGCACGGCTCCGGTACAGGTGAGTCTGTCTCAAAATAATGGACAGACGGACAGGCTTTTTCTATTCCCTACATATGTTTCAATTACTGTACTGTACTAGTTTCCTTACTGTACCTAGAAGGGCCTTACAATAAGACACGTGCAGATAATGCTATTAAAAATCAATCACCATCCTATTATCAGAGGGTGCATGCCCTCCCCATGCTTGCTTTGGAAAAGAACAAATTCAGTAGTTTTTCTAAGCGTTGTTCCTTAAACAGTAGAAATAATTGTTTCCCAAGAAATAGCAGACAATCAAGGAGGTGGGGAGTGTCTATGTTAAAGAGAATATTTGCCCACTTATTGACATAATTAATTTCTGTTAAACTTTGTAACGTAATGCGAGGGGCACGTGAGGTGGGTTACTGCATTCAGAAGCATTTTACCCTCAGAGGTGAAAGTTTGCAATTTGGTTAGGTCCCAAATAGCTGACTTGCGTAACTGTGGCACTTCCTAACTAACTGAAGGGTTAGGTAGTATAATGAAATTTCAAGGCAGAGAAAAACACAAATAGCTTCTGCAGTTGTGAAAGAAGTAAAATCTTGACAGCCAGGTCTCAGCCCAACATTTACAATACAATTACATGGTCCATTAGTCAAGCAAAAGTCCCGCTCAGGTAACACTGCATAGAAAGTACTGGACTGGTTTTCTGTGGCAGTCTCTCTTCACTGCACACCATCATAACATCATGGAGATTTTATTTTTTTTTGACCGAGAGAAGCAAGGCTGTTACCAGAATTACAAAAAAGAAATCTAAATTCAGAGGAAAGAGGACAGCGTGGTCTGAGCTGGCCATGCTTTGCCAATAGTGCATAAGAAATAGAGGTTTGCCCACGTTTTGCTTAATAACAAACAATTGAATAAAACAACATTGTTGTTGAATATAGCCATTCTTTTACCCAAGGACACCATCTTTCCTCTTTCTGCAGGTGGAATAATTGTTATCTATTTTCAAAGGAAGAATGGTGCAATTGCCAGTTTGATATTAGTTATTGAGCACTTTGCCTGCACAATTCGGGAACCATCTTTTGTGTAGGTCTAGCCAAGGTGTTACCGAAAAAAATAGTAGTATTTCAGTGTGGCATTCTTGAGAGGTTCGAGCCTGCCTGATCCAGCTGGCTGAAAGGTGACATGCCATGCTGATCATGGTGGCTGAGCATCACTAAAGTCAAGATGACCATTCATATTAGTTAGGCTTTTGGAGAACTGTGCTTTATAATTTCCCAAAGGAAATCTCACTATTTAGCTATCAGAGTTTTGCTGTGCTGTGACAGCTTTTCTGCTCACAAAGGAACCTTTCATCATGGTAAACAATAACAGATTGAAGCGAAACCCCCAAATATCCTGCTTCTTAGGAAACAGGCGTAAATGCTTCACAATTTGGGAGACGGGGGGGAGAGAAGAAAAGAACTGCGAAGCTTTAGTAGGGGTTACGGTCCAGCAGGAGAGTAGGTGGTGAATCTTACATGGCTGCTGACTGCCGGACAAAGCTTTTACTGCTACGAGCAACACAGGGACTGGGCAGCCTGACCAAGTGCACTGACCCAAAGGAAAACGGGATTTCTGCAAGCAAAGAGAACAGGGCTCAAATCTACCCACCCTGATTTCTCCCGGTGGCTTCAGTGGGGCAAACGGACAGACTGAGGCAAGGATCCCACTAAATAATCTCCAAAATGGGATTTTGCATTTCAGTAGTAGTTTCGGAGAAAGTCCGCCCTATGCGGTACATGCCTTTTTTGTTGTTGCGTTTTACTTTGGTTTTCCCTCTTTGACGTGCACAGGGCACCATGCCATGTGTGTCACATCTTTCCTGCATGTGATCTATAGGTCTGTAAATTTTTTTCCGTTTTTCACAGGAAAAGATAGTAATCCAGCAAAATCCAGTAAAAGCAGGATTGGAAAAATCTTTCAAGACTAAATACACTTTATAGTTTAAATAAACTTTATGGTTTATTTAAAATTAAATAACCTCATTTCTGGACACTTTTTATTTTTAATAAACTAGAGCTATCACAGAAAACCATTAGAATTTATTAAAATTCCTCTGGAAAATTTTTTGTTCACCAGACTACAGAAAAAAAAAATATTTTTTGGCTCGTTCCTCATACGAATAACAGAAAAGATAGATTTACTTCTGTGTACCAATTTCTTACCAACAGTGCTCTCCTCTGTTGTTTCCAGAGCTCAGGATACCTGAATGTTTAAGCGCTTATCTATATGACTTCAGCCTTGTCTCATGTGAACGTCTGCCAGGCAGGAACTGGGCTGTCAGCTTCATCCCATCAAAAAGCCTTCCAGTGCCATGAGCTGAAGGCAGGTTCCAATTGTTAAGTCATTCTGGCCCGGGCTGAATTTAAAGGCAGGCTCCTGTCGCTAGCGGAAGTTGCTGGAGGCAATGGCTCAGCAAAAGGCATTAAAATCATATGTCTCATAATTATTCCTTTGACTCAATTACCCATTTACTCTTTATTTTTATATGCAGTGGAACCTGAGGGCAGCAAATGCTGCATAAGGGGAACAAATCCTGCATAATAGTTCTTGTTTTGGTACATTCACTTAGTGGTGATTTATTAAGGGCTGCTGAATAAGCCTGATTAAAATGCATAAACAGTTCTGAACAGTAAACAACCATGTCTAAGGATGAAAAAATGGGACCCACATGCTGTGCATGGAAATTGCCCTTAACAACATGGCCTATTGTTGAACAGATAGGAAGCCAAAGGTTGCTTGTAATCAAATTTGAAGTTTCCCATCACTTATAAAAGCAACACTTCCTTGTGTAAACGTTTCAATTTGTTGTTGTTAAAAACTGCTTCCTGACTTAATCCCTACAGGAACCCACGATTTCTTTGATTGTCAGGTAGAAAGACAATTTCAGACAAAGTAACTTTTAGATTTAGACAAAGTAAAATAAATACACTTAGCCCAAGTGTTCCTGCAGCAATAAAATCTGCATAGTTTCCTAAGATTAATTAGAAAAAATGACCCGTTGCATAAATTTAATCTCTTCTGAAAATTTCCTCTGCTCTTGCCATTAAAATAATGCAAAATAGCAGAGATATATAGAGCACAGTAGAGCAATACTAACCCTCCTAACTTTGTACGGCAGCTAGAAGCTTCCTGCAGATTTTTTATTTTTCCCTTGATTAACAAGGTTAATTAATTATAGAAATTTTCATATTAAATATCTGATCTAATGTACACTAAAAAATTACAGTCTTTCCATTGTCGGGGGGCTTTGAGTCATGCTTAGGACAAACACAGGTACATTAGAAAAAATAAAAGTTACTTTTGATTACTTTGACAAATACAGCTTCAGATCAAGGAAACCCAACTCCTAACTGGACTATAAATGCCATTACATTTCCAATTGCATTTTCTGGAGGCAACGGGAGCTTTGCCAGAGGCTTTCAGGGCGCCAAGATTTCACCCCTGTGTTTGAGGTCTCTGAACAAAATGATGTCTCCCTAACGTTGTTAAAACATATTTTTTTTCCTCTAACAAGTAGGAGCAAATTGTATTTAACTATGTCCTCATGTATAAGACATGATTCTCTATATCGGTCATCTTTGAAAGGTCATAGAGACTTACTGGTCCCTAACAACTGAAGAAAGGCACATGTTGTACCCATCTCCAAAAAGGACCTAGAAGAACTAACAGGACCTTGTGAGATTCAGCGAGGACAAATGCAAAGTTCTGTCCCCAAGAGGGAAGCACCCCTGCAGCATCCCAGGCTGGGAGGAACAGCCCTGGGGGCTGGGGGGGGGTTGTTAGACCATATTTAGATAGTGCGGCCAATTTTGGGCCCACCAATGCAAGAAAGAGATTGACAAACTGGAGTGACTTCAGCAGAGGTTCATAAGCTAGATGGGGACCGGACCACTTGCCCAGTGAGGAGAGACTGAAGGAACTGGGCTTGTTCAGCCTGAAGTAAACACAGCTTTAAGGGGAAACCAACAGCCCCCAGTACCTATGAAGAGGTTAGCAAGAAGATGGAGTCAGGCTCTTCACAGCAGAGCATGGAGAGAGAACAAGAGGCAACGGGCATAATTTGAAACAAGACTTGTTCGGACTGGATATAAGGAAAACTTTTTCCCCATGAGGACAGTTGGGCAGTGGAAGACACTGCTCAGAGAGGTTGTGCAGTCTCCATCCCTTAAGGTTTTCAAGACCCATCTGGATAAAGCCCTGAGCAAGCTAGTCTGAGCTCAGAAGTGACCCTGCTTTGAGCAGGAGATTGAACTAGAGACCTCTTGAGGTCCTTTTCAGCCTGAGTTATCCTATGAGCCTATTCCAGTATCCAGGAATAAAGTTCCTGGTGACAGATCTGTGTAAACTACGCTGCAACATCAAACCAGTTTTTCATAATGTTGTAGTTGGGAATTTTCCATGTAATAGGCTTTACAATGTATATTGGACCTTGAGAGATAGCTGCCTGAACTGAGAGAAGGTGGTGAAGAAAGAATATTCCTAGATCTTTTTGGAGAACCTCTATGGCCCTTACTTATGGGTCCTTGTAGTGGGATAAGACCGGGATCCACAAAACCTTAAGCCCTTCTGCATTTAGGCATCTTCTGGTTAGAGATCATCCAGAGATGTCAGCAAAACCAAACCTACACATGGACTCCTGGGAAGGCTTAGGCATGGGATGGACACTGGGGTGCTGACCTCTGCTGTGGTGGGGATGACTGACTCCCATGGGCCATGGGAGAACTCGGTGTCTGTGTTGCATTTAACTGTTGAAAATACAGATTTTGTAGTTGCCCAAAAGCTGGTGAGAAGTCTGGTGGAGAAAATGCGATAGACACAGGGGCCTGTAGTCGTAATTAGAAGGTTATGTCTCATAAGGATCATGTTGAAAGCGTATGATTAAAATTTCCAAGGGTTTCTGTTGGAGCTAATTGTAGCTTGAATGATTATAGTCAGTAGGAGGGTACTCATGTCTTTGGAAATTAACTATTTTATAAGCAGTATGAACGTGCATTAGTATGTGTTGTCCTAACCATAGAGTTACACAAGTTTTGTGAAGTCAAATACAAAAATGAAAGTTCTGTCTCATCTTTGTTTTGGGTCTTACCCAATTTGGGCATTTGATTTAGAAAATTTGTAAGTCAAAATTAGTGAAAAGATCATTATCTGTTTTAGGAATACTTCTTTTCAAATTAGAATAGTGTTCATTGTCTTGGTGTACTGATGGCTTTTCCTAACATGGAATGCCATTTCAAGCATGTGTTAATACTGTTAAGCTTTCACTTAAGATTAAGGTTATACCTTAAATATTTTAAGAGTGATGGGATTCAGAGCATCATGGGGTGCAAGGCTGTATGCATAAAACTGCGCTCTGGTGAAAATACAGGATTGCATATAAGAAATCCTCTTTTTCTTCTTTTCATACCTTACAGGTTGGCACGTAGGTTAGAAGCTCCTCAGATGTGAGATACTCTCTGTTATTACCTGCGCTTTGTGTTTTTTGCATTCTTCACTTGTCTGTTTTTAATGTGCTGCCAAATTAACATTCCAAGCTGTAGATGTTCATTTACATTTTGCTCTCCAAGCAAACAAATAGCAAAGAAGCTATTTCCTTCACCATTTTTTTACAAGTATCAAGCGATGTATTTGAATTTCTGTTATTACTCTATAAACCTTTTTCTGATTATTTTCATAGAAATGTGAGAATAAATTTTGACAATGAATGTGATCTAAGAGTCATTACTTTAAAATATCTATATTTTCCAATACTTTCAACTGTTCATTTTCTTTCTCTTCACTAAAATTCATCCCTACAATTTTTTCTGCTTTGCACAAATGCACATCTGTTTCGGAGTGTTCATGTATTACTGGAAAAAAACGTTATACCTAATCACAATTCTTATGACATCCCTCAATTTATATCCATTTAATACAGCTCTCTTATTTCATTTAAGGAACCATTTTTCCCTAGTGTAACATGTCACCATCAATACCACATTTGATGATGTTACATATCAATCTTTTATGTGATGCTAAATCAAAAAGGCTCTTTGTAGTCAACTTTGGATGTTTCACTCCTGTCAGTTTTCATTGTCTTTCCCATGAAGAAGTTAATCATGTTAGTTAAACACAATTTTCTATTTATATATCCATTGTGTCTAGTGTGTATCTGTTCATATGTTTCCCAGTTATCTTTCCAAATAATTACTGAAACAATTTTCATGTTTTAGTTTGCTTTTAATATAACAAATCATACCTAGGTAGCATGTATTTGGGAAATCACTTAACTGAGACATTGGGCCAACAGGGAAAAAGTATTTAGGAGATATCCTAATGTTCCAAAGAGATGTAATTGTCAGGGAATGGACCTCTGACATGTTTACCATGTGTTATTTAACCTATCGCTGTCAGTCTGTCTGTCCTACATGCATACACTCTGATTCCGCATTAGCCACCTATAAGCACATTACTGCACCCAGTAACCCCTATTTAACCCCTCTTCTCAGGTCATTGAAATAGAAGTCAAAAGGATGTGATCAATTACTCAATTAAAGTAGATTGTAATCTATCCAGGTGTTTGCATAGCACCTACTCCCTTGTATACAATTACTTCTTCTCTTCTTTCTTCCCCATGCGCTCACATAATTTAAATGTCTTCTTTTTTTACTCCGGAGGAGAATGAAATAACATCTCAATGGTACCGTGTAAAAAACATTTGCTTTTCATTATTAAAGTCATTACAGCTAGTCAAACACTTGCTGACGAAATGGTTTTGGTTGGAAAACACTCATTTGAAAATACCACAATCATTTTTGTCTAGAAGTTCATTAGCAAAACTGAAAACTTACATTTTGTTACTATTGGCACTTGGTTTTGATGCTAAAATACCGAATAATCACTCTCATCAAAATTAAACAGTAAAATCATCTACACGTTTCAGGGGCAACACTTACCTGAAATTCCCCTTTATAGGAAATGATAATGTCCCAAATTATTATTCCAGTTGGGAATCCAATTTCAAAAGGTCAGAAGTGAAATAGCTTACCTGCAGGGTCTATGGCTATGGGGTTTTCTGGCTGCCCTCATGGAAGTCTAAATGGGAGGGACGTGTTTTATCCTCTCAAGCTACTTGGAATATAATATTGCCAGTCACCTCTATAGGATCTTCTCTGTGACGCTTATAGGCAATACCTCATCAACTGCTGACAATGGGTTTTTTTTCTTACTATCATCTCTAGTTTACAAAAATGTTACTCTCTTTTAATTTGAAGTCCCGTCACCTCTTTGCTTTTTCCCTAGATATCAAACCCATAGCTGCACTTGAGTTTGCTTTTGTAACTCCGCTTGAAGAGGCATTTGTAAGGGCATCATCTGCCCTTAGTGGACCCCTGCCCAACTTTTGTACCTCATACAATAAAACTCTCTTTTCAGATCTCATGCAATCACCTTTTTCTTAATTAATTAAGAAAATTAATTAAGGTCTTAATTAAACCCACCTTTATGATTTTTTTGCCATTTGATACCTCTTCAGAAGGCCTGCTACTCCTATATCACTGTACGGGATCAGACCATTGTAGTGGATTCTGCTGAATTTCACGTATGATCCTTTATGGGTGCTGTACATCTGGGTGGGTTTTCTTTATAGAGATAACACTGGAAAGAGTCAATTTATTTTACACCTATTCTAGTTGTCCTAATTACTGTTATTATATTATACTTAGTATATTACATTATTTTTACATTATTAGTGCTAATATATTTGGAAAGTCTAGAGATGAGCTGTTCGTAGTCCATTGTGCAAAGAGCTGTAGCCGACTGATAGCACTTAGAAACCTCCATTTCTCTTTCAAGTAAGCCTGGAGAAAGCTTTGAAGTTGAAACAGTACTATCAGATAGAGCATGGACCCTTGAAAGGCAGCAGTGAGTCCCATGCTATTTGTAATATTTTAATATGTTATTACTTTATTTCTTGCACCTGTGGTGATATGCAGCAGACACTCGTTTTCAGCTTCTTCCGTCTCGCCAAGGACTTGTCCCTAAGCACCTGGGAGTGAAATTCTGGTGAACACAACAGAACCCACAATAAAGATACAGCTTATTCCAAGTAACAATTTCATCTAATATAAAACTATTGTCCTGAAACGTGTAGAAAGAATAATGTTACACACAGCCTCTGCCTGTTTAAGAATGCCAATAAATCCATACAGGAAACATTAAAATGGGCAATGACCTACTGGTGATTTTTATGCTACCATTTATCTAACAAGCCTTCAAGCCATATAATTTTGCTGTTAAAGAGCAATGACTTTTAGTGGACTCAGTTCAATTAACTGCTGACTTAACTTTTCCTCTGCATTGTAATTAAAAATAACAGCAGCTGGAAGAACAGTTTCTGCACTTGTTTGTTTGCGCAGCTTCTGAGAGAACAAAGTGAAAATCCCAGATTATTGATGTGATAGCTTGAGGAGCCTTCCTGTTTACGGTGTCTTGACTGTGTCTCAGATTAAATATACTTGGAGGCCAAAGGCCAAAATCCTAGGCCACAATCAGACGTTCACTGCAGAAATGACAGTGCTTGTTTAAAATTTGCTGCCCCACTATCCCCCCCCTACCCCCGTCCCATGCCCCCTTTCTCTGCATACCCAAAGCAAAGGTACCAAAATAGATCGTGTAAGTGGCTCTGCATCTTCCTGGATCCAAATATCAGAAATACCAGCTAAATTTAATATGCTGTTTAAAAAGCTGTTTAGGATAAACTCAGTGACTTTGCAATGAAGACAGTACGAGTCCTCACGTGAGCCGTTTTGGATACGCTGCTGTTTGCAGCTGGGTTGAAATTGCCGTCAACTGGTTTCATGTTTTGTCCTTTGGCATTCCCACTCATTGAAGGTACTGTGAAGTTGTAGGTGGCTGCTGTCTTCAAAAATTCCCCATTCACACTGCGTGTGACCCAGACGACCAGTGGTTCCTTCCCTTTGCTACCACCTCACCGAAGCACACCCTTCTCAGCATCTCCCTTCGGTCCTTTAATTGCCTTTGAATGAGGCACAGAATTTTCCATTGGCCTCTTCATCCTCCCGCCCCCGATAATTCCTTTCAAAATTATATCAACTGTTTGGGCTTAGTTAAAGGTAAGCTGAGGCTGGAGCTAAGGAACTCTGAGAGTTGTAATCTTATGAGTCGAGGCAATTACCCGGAGATGGCATAGTAACTGAAAAATAAGCAGATTGGCTGTGGAAATCCCAGGATTTTGCTTTGTAATGGCTCGCAAAGAAGCAGGGCACAGGCAGCGAGGGTGAATAAATCACACCTGATTTGCCAGGCAGGGTTCATTGACCAAGAATTAACTATGAACTTATTTGTCAGCAGATGTACAGCATTCCCACACTGTGCCAGTGACCCAAATCCATTCTGGTGAGTCTGAAGGGATATGACATTTCCTTAGCAGACTATTTTGTTTGTATTTGTTTTACATTGTATCCACTGGAGGCACCAAATTGACTTGCAGGTAGCTCTTTTTTAAAGTAGAAGTCCACATTGACTAACAAAACTAGGTTTGCTCACAGTGAAGATACACAGGTGTCACGCCGTGCTGGTATTGCTGGTATATTAAAACAGAATACCAAATACTTGCCACGTGTTTCTCCACAGATTTCATAGCATAATGTGCATCGACATAAGGCAGTAAGAGGAATACCCCACCTAGATGCTATTAATGTACATACAACAATTTTCTTACTTCAGTTTCCCACACCTGGCCGAACCCAAAGCTGTAGTTATTTTAATGTCAGTTGCCCTTTCTTAGAGCAACACCTCGCACAGGGAATGTGGGAAATGGCCAGGGATTTAAACAGGTTCTCCTGATGGAAAGATACCTTATTGTGAAATATTAAAGGGAATCTTTGCCAGACAAAATTATCTGCACAATTTTCCTGTTTCCCTGAAAAATAAAAAGCCCTTAGAATCTGATAGGGGTTTGCAAATCTGTTGTCACTGTCTTTAAAAGTGTGGAAATGCTGAAAATGATACTGAAGGCTGCTGCCCGGCACCAGCTTTCAAAGAAAGCAAAATGGTTTAATTTAAAAATCAGTACTTTGGGTTTTCATGTCAGAGTCTTAAATACAAAAAAAACCCAAACCCAAAATCCAAAAACCCAGTTTAAGATATGGTCAAGACACTGCCTACATCGTTGTGCTCAGAGGCTGAATGCTACAAAAGCCTTAACGATCCAGTGTCTTACAAAGGGAGATGTTTTATACTGAACCCAAAGCTGTAGTGAACTGTGTTATCGTCCGCTAATGGCAAAAAGGATATTTGCCAAAGATGCTGACACTTTGTGGAGACAGGTAGACAGATGGACTGCGGCCCAAGAAGAGCAAACTTGTTTTGTTAATGGCAGAAGAGCAGTTCTTTATTCTTATCTTGATTAGGGTCAGACTCTGGCAGTCTTCTGCAGCATTTGTAGTGCTTTACTCCTTCAGTAACTGAACTGCAGTGCAGGAGAAAAGGAGCATTATTCAAGGCAGGTAAACAGAGCAGAACCTGGCCCTCAGTCAATAAGCAATTTGCAGAAAGGTCTTTTAAAAACGTTCTGTGAATGACTGTTTACTTGCCTCGAGGCAGCAAACAAAGACAACCTCCAAATCCCACTATGGCAATTGGCAAGTGTAATCCTAGCCAGTGTATTTCAGTTCATTTCAAATGCACTGTCCTAAGTGAAGCGGGAATTTCAAGGAAGCGAAGTTAAAAGATGCTGGCAAATGAATCTCTGCTACAAAGGCTGAAATGGGGGATTACAAATGAGCGATCCCTTTAGTTAGCCTGCTAAATTGGTGTGCAGGCCTGGAAAAAGAGAACAATGAACACCTCCTGACACCAGGCTGTTTGTCTGGTGAGTATCCCTCAGTGCAAATGTTGGTACTGTGTGAGTATTTTTTGTGTTTCTATAAAGTCCTAATGAGCTCCTTGGGTGAGAGTGAAACCCTTTGCTTTTTCACACTGTGCTCAAGACCCTTAAACTTCATGGGGTCAGGCCTAAAGAAAGGGTAATGGACCATGAGGTCCAGCTTAATAGACCCGATATTAACACAGCAGCAAGAATGTCACCAAATGCAAAGTTTAGGGCAGGCAATGAATGAAGTATTTGTTACACTTAAATAATATACAAAGATTATAACAGAGTAGTAGCACTACATCAATGTCATCATGCGGGACTTTGAAAATCCCCCATGTATGAAATAACTTTGCAATGCATCCTGGTATTATAAACACCACAATTTACCTACATGCCCTAAATGATTAATTACATTAATGTGTGTTAAATGTCATATCTAGCCAATAATATTCCTCAGAATTTCTCATTAATCTTGGACCTTGAAAAACCCACATGTAAGAAAACCTCTCTAATCTATCAGATTGCAGTAAGAGAATATTTGCATATGAGAAGCAAAGAGTTTATTCATTCAGTGGCTGAGATTCCAGTACTGTCAGATCAATGATTTTATTGGAAAGTGAATGAGATTTCTCACATTTAGTTTAGCCCCGAAATGCTTATTTGTGCAAATAATGTTTCATCTGACTAATGAAGTTAATTGATAACTGATGCTAAATTATGAACCAATGTGGGGCCTGAGCCTTCTTTATTCTAACATTCATTATAGTATGAAACAATAAAGTAGCCCGTGCTAGCGAAAGATCTAATTAAAGCAAAAGAATAAATACAGTTATTTAGGAACACCAGGGATCAGCAATTCAACAGTTTATTTAATAATTATTTAACTTCTTTTCATAAGCATGTGTTTGTAAGACCATAACTGCTTAACACTATATTTGAAGTAGTCCTGTATTAAATTTTATTTGCAGATAAGAAGCTTTTATTATTGTCTCCACCTTGTACTGTTGGAATAAATAAAATATAGATATAAATAGTGATTTGGTGAGCTTTCTGAAAGTGGCAAAAGGCATTTCTAAAAAAGCATTTTTCATTGGGCAAAGCTTACTTTCTCTTTTAACTGAGAGCAAAATATTTTCCAATAATACACTTGAAGGAGCAGCTACTCTATGGGGAGTGTATACTGCCTGTTTGAAATAAAGCCCCACACAGATGTATGGTGCTTGAAATGGGAAACAGAAAAAATAAGCAAAACAAATATTGAAGAAGTTAATAATTACATTTAATTTTATAAAAAGAAAAAATTCTTTTTACTTTGAGAAAAAAGAAAATTTCCAATATGTAGATGCCTGACATCATTCTGACCTGGCATTCACCGGTATGTGCTTGCAGGCGATGGGACGAAGAATGGCCCTGACCTGCTGGGAACTCCAGAGGGACAGACAGGAGGGCTGGTCTCTTCTCTTGTTGAGCAAATGAAAATAATGGAGCAGCGTTGCCTGCTTTTCTCCCGTAGGACAGTTGCAAACAGGTTAGCTAAAATACAGATTTTTTTTCTTCCTTCTGAGGTTAATTAAAGGTTGATAGAGAACAGGTCCTCTTCCAGGGTGCCCTTCTTCCCACAGGGACTTGTGTAGAAACTCGCACGCTGCTGAGCGTTCCGTAA
Source organism: Charadrius vociferus (assembly GCF_000708025.1). Taxonomy (NCBI): domain Eukaryota; kingdom Metazoa; phylum Chordata; class Aves; order Charadriiformes; family Charadriidae; genus Charadrius; species Charadrius vociferus. Next base: position 1,798,955 of record NW_009647572.1, on the reverse strand, counting down.
GTTGGCCAAGGAGATGGCCAGAGATGCTGGGCTGGGCTGGCCCACCGTCCAGAGGTGGCAGAAGAAGCTGCACAAAACTGTGGTTGTCTCGCTGGGGGACTTGGGTGGAGACCTCCCTGTCCAGCACGAAAACTGAGCCCATGACAGTTGTGTTTCAAAAGCCAACTGATGAGCCTGTCCACATTTCCAGACCTCTCAGGCTTGGACAGCAAGCCAGGCTGTATGATGGAGGAGGAGGCCATGAAAAGCAAAGGGACAAATTGCTTCACTGATCCCTCTCTCATGACTGCTACAGAAAGATGAGGAACCAAGGTAATTGCCAAGGCCCTCAAAGAAGGTTAATATTACTGACTTTACTGTTTGCTGCCTCTCACAGAAGTATTCGGTGCTTATCCTCCATCTTTGAAAGCTAGTAGTTCAACATTTCGTTTCATCATTAAAATACCATAAAACGTAATAATCCTTGAAATAGTAATCGTTATTCTTAAATTATTTTGAAAAAAATCGTTCTCTCTCTTAAAACTTCGAACTCTGTGTTCGTGAGTAAGGAAGGAAAGCTCTTTGAACTCACATATTCTAATATAAATTCCCAGGCTTTGGTACAACTCAAAGCTTTGCATGGAGAAGCCCTATATGGCTGAACCTAGTACTTTCCAGTAGCATCATCCCTGGCAAGTTACCTCAAAAGCAAGGCCATCAAAATTATAGTAAAGATGAGGCTGTTGTAGACCACCATTCTGGATGGACATGCTGCTCCAGTGCAGGAGTATGCATGTCTGCGTGAATTATGAGCTTACATTTTATCAATACTGAGTGAAATTAAAGTAACATCTTCAAAACATCCTCCCTGACTTAGGACTCTGTTACATTTTGAATTTGACTCAGGCACTTAAAAAAACAACTTCCTCCATCTGTCAATGAGGACATACTCAGAGATCCAGGACAGTTAGGTGCCTTTTTCCCCCACTGCAATTTATTTTGAGCCGTGAGTGAAATCATCAAGGAAACACTGTGCACCTTAAATTATGAATTTATGTAGCACAAACTCAGAGGAAGACTTGAAACCTGCTCTCAGTTCTCGAACAAGTGGTATGTGAAGTATATAGGAATTGAATATAGGAAGTTCCATCTAAACATGAGGAGGAACTTCTTTACTTTGAGGGTGGCAGAGCACTGGAACAGGCTGCCCAGAGAGGTTGTGGAGTCTCCCACTCCGGAGACATTCAAAACCCGCCTGGATGCCATGCTGTGCAACCTGCTGTAGGTGACCCTGCTCTGGCAGGGGGGTTGGGCTAGAGGATCTCCAGAGGTCCCCTCCAACCCTGACCATTCTGTGATTCTGTGATACGAAATATGCCTTAGCTAAAGAGGCAAGTAGGGGGGTTAGGCTTTTCTGTCGTGTGTTTTCCACAAGTTAAGGTTAGACAGCTTCCCGCTTGTCATTTAGGTCTTCTAGATCACTTTTCAGGTGTGATTTCAGGTGGCAGGTTTGAGATGCACTGATTGGATGGGGACCTATGCTCTTATTTTTCACAGTCTGGCTCAGACCATGTGTCTCATGAAGTCTGGTGTAGATGATGCAGTAGTTAAGGAAAAAGATAACATCTTCAGACTGTATGGTCTTTGGAGCATGAGGGTTAAAGCTGTGGTCAGCCAATTTCATTTCTGTTTGATATTTCATACCACGCAGTTCGCTTTAATCATGAGGCTCCTCAGGCTAGCATGGTATGTGGCTTCTTGCTGTTCTCGTTTGGCCTGAAGATATTGGTGTTTTCCAGAGAAAACCATGTGTGCCAGGTTTTCTAATTCAATAAGAAAGTACAATCCGTACTCAGAGGCACATACTCGACTGGACGTCAGTAGCATGCAGCAGACTTGCACTCAAAATATAAAAATCGTGAAAGAGGTGAATCCAGAAAGTGTTTTATCTGTCTCCCAGCTTCAATATGAGGAATAAAAATCCCTCCTAAGGAATAAGAACAATGTGTGTATATATATAAAAAACCCATATATATTAAAAATATACAACATACTTTAAAAGTACTAAACCTTGCAAAATGCAGGAATCTGAAGTTTATACGTGGTAAGTTCTATTCCAGTCTTTATCTTGCCGCCTGGATATGAGGGCTTGACCTGTGTGTCTATGAACGTTATGTAAAGGAACTAGTTATTTTGAAAATCTATTATATTATGCAGGGCTCTGAAGAGCAGGAGTATAAACACACTCATAGTCTCTTACGGAACAGAAGCAGAATGTCTTGTAGGCAGGGAATATGCTTTTATAATGTTTTTTCTCTCTCAGGAGCTGTATAACTTCTGAATTATATTTTAACATTTATACTACTACTAGTAATAGTAATAAAAGTCACTTAGCCAGGTGCTGCTCTATCTTGCTTTACTGTAAATCCAAAAAAACCTATTGTTTATACTGTTCATACTGTTTATACTGGGTTTATACTGTTACAAATAAATAAGAGAGATCTAACAAACTCTGAGCAACTGGAGCAAACTCTCCAGAACGTGCATTGCTGTATATCTTGGATCTTGAAGTCTCTCGTATTTAGATTGTAAGTATTCATTACAATGATGTGTTATTTCGTGTATCACTCAGCTTTTAGCTGAATTTTTTCTCACTCTCAGCAGTCAAAGAAGCACTATAACAGCTCACAGACTCCAGAACAAATCTTATCAGAGGTGGTATATCTCACCTCTGGTGATGGAGAGAACAGAAACGGGATATAAAAGCCAAAAGCACACACAATCCTAGCTTTGTAGGAAGCCTTCCTCAGGAATGATGTAGTGTTTAATATATATTCTTATATTAATATACTTAGATTAATAACACATGCCATTTTGCAATAGTCTGACAGCAAACACAGTACAATCTTCTACCTGACAAAGGTGGCAGAAGAAAACTATAGCGATAACCTGTTATCCTCTTACATTCCTTTGCAATGACAGAGCTCAGTAAATGCATTTCCAGCAACAGCCTTCGCACAAGGCTGTGCACTAACGCCAACAGACAAATCAGCCGGCAAATGACCACGCAGGGCTGTGGCCAGGTTTATCACCCAGCTGCCACTGAAACCCTGAACTGCATCTGCCGGGTGGAGAAGAATGTGTAGGGTAAGGCTAACTCCACTTACTTCAAACTCAGCTTACTTCAAACTCAACTCATAATAGCGAAGAGTACAAGTAGATGTGAGCCCAAACTGAAAGGCATCTGCTGAAAGTTACAGTGTAAACAATTAAATTAGCAATATCCTTTCCTGTAATAACTTGATTTGTTACAGGAAGATGGGGATTTCTCCAAAATGGTATACTGGAACCTGTTTTTTCATTGTGAAAAAAAAAAACAAAAACCCGTTTTTCAGTATAGCAATGGTAGCAAGAGCTCTGCCCACAAATCTTTCCAAGAGTATAGGTAACCTGGGGGAAAAGCCTGCCTGTTTTCAGCAGGCAGTGTGCTGGACTTAGATTGTCTCTTAGACAGAATTAAAACAAAACCAGTGACAAAGTGAAGAATGAATACTCTGGTCTCGAACCCAGGCAAGTCCTCAAAACTTTATACTTGAATGATCGGAATAATGGATCTTCTCTTCCTAGCGTGAAGGTGCAAAATGTGTAACACCAAATATTTTCCCATCAACTTAAGTACAGAAGGGTCTCTTCCTCCTGCTCTTGAAGAAGCATCGCATCAATATATCATCTGTGTTTTGTATTGTGCTAGAGGGAAGCCTTGCGAGGACTCTGAGAGACAGCATGGGACATGAAGGTGGTGAAACGCTGGCACAGGTTGCCCAAAGAGGTGATAGATGCCCCATCCCTGGTAATATTAAAGGTCAGTTTGGATGGGGCTCTGAGCAGCCTGATCGAGTTGAAGGTGTCCCTGCTCATTGCAGGGAGGTTGGACTAGATGACCTTTAAAAGTCCCTTCCAACACAAACTATTCTATGAATCTATGTGAGCACCACTAACTTTCCTCTATTTTTACAGCCCATGAGACATCATTTCCTTTGTAGGCAAAACCAAAACATCTGAATCACTCCTGCACAATGGCTTCATCCTGTCTGAATTCCTTTTATTTACATGTGAATTTGCAGTCTAGTGAGTCACATTAAGTACCATTCTGTCACAGCAAAAATGGAGATAACACAGTTCTTTCGAGTGGCTGAGAGTAGAGGAAGAAGACTGTAAAATATAAAGGCAAACACTTTGAATCCAGTTACTTTACTTCAGCACACAGAACTTGGGGAGATTACTTTCATGGCGAAATGTGGTCCTGTAGTGGACCCCGTAGAACCCTGTAGGGACCCTATTTCTTCTGTTAATTAAGGCAATTGCTTCTACATGAGTGTTTGCAAGGATGGGAATGCTGGATAAAGATAACCTCCATTTTAGATTGTGTTGTGTTTTAGGCTTAATTGGCTACTGGGGACGTGGTGCACTCCAGATCGGACTGACAGATGCTCCCCCTAACCCTCTTCTAAGAGAGAGGCAGAGGAGGGAAAAAAAGACATGAGTTTAGAAGGAACTAAACTAATGAAAGATTAATAATAAAATAAAAAGAAAATAATGAAATATATACAAAACCATATCAAGCTCCCAGGATGACAATCACATCACTGGCTGGGACTGAGGAAGTTCCAGACTGGACTCAGTGATGGATGGAAACTGGATTCAGGATCTGGATTGTGGATCGGCATCACAGGCAGATGAACAGACAGAGTCTTCCTTGGACGCCAGCCATTGAAGAAAGAGAGCTGACCCTTTGATCCCTCAGCCTTTATACTGAGCATGAGGCAGATGGGATGGAATATCCTCATTGGTCAGTTTTGGGTCACCTGTCCTGTCTGCTCCTTCCCCTAGGTGGGACCCCACTATGCTTTTCCACTTCCGACCCTCCAACAGGGCAAATAACAAAGTTAGGTGGCCATGGGTGTTATAGCAATAAGTATAAGCAAGAGCCTCTCTGCATACCATGCCTGGGCATCAGCTATAGACATTGGTCTTATCACTCTGAGAGTGAACAATGTCTGCACAATATGCTGCTGATTTCAGTAGTTAGAAGAGGCCTAGCTAAAAAGCAAAGTTACTGAACCAAATTGGTCATATTTTACCTCAAACCAGAGCAGATTGTTATTTTCTGGGGAAAAAATAGTGCCCCTTGCAGAGAGAGACAGAGGAAAATGTGTTAAACTGAAAACATGTAGTGAACACACAGCCTCTAAGTGCCACGCGACACAAAAACATGTTATCCAGCACACAGGACACGGTTTTTGAATTTGAAAGCAAAGAGGGGAGCAAACCCCTCAAATGTTATTGCATAGTCCTGCTTCCTTCCCTGTTGCTAAAGGAAATATCCTATAGAGGAGTTCATCTGCCATTACATTGACTTGGTAGGTCTCCATGCCACTTCTCCTCCCCTCTCTGTAAATCATCCTACACTGAGATCCAGCTGGTGAAAGCAGCTGCTTTTCTGTCTGTACCTGAGGTTTCCTTGCTGAAAAAGGGGAAATGGGCACGTTGGGACCGAGGAAGGAGCTTACCAGGCACTGAGAGTAGCTGGACACGGCAAACTGGAACTTCACTGCTTCTGGTTTTCCACTGATGGGAGGTCCAGACAGACCTTGCTTCAACAGGACAAGATGGGACGTGCCTGAACAGGAGTTTCTAACAGCACTAAGTGAATGAAACTGAGGGAGTTACTATAAGGTCCCTGGCAGCTTTTCCTATACTCTCCCTCTCCCACTCAGCTGTACTGAATGAAATTTACAGTGGCCCAGCTGAAAAAAAAAAAAAAAAGAATGTAATTTTGTAAATTGTTTTGGAAACAAAACAAAACATGGGGTAATGCCTTTGTTTCTTTGGTGTGATGGATTTCATGGGCTAAAGTTGGAAAGGGAAGAAGGTAAATCTAAAAAAAAAAAGTTTAAAGTTGACAGAAATGTTCAGGATTTCAATCTTTATTTTGCCTATTTTTTTAAATGTTGCCTATTTTTTAATTCTTGGTATGAGGATCCATGGGAGGAATGGATGGGACCTTCATGAGTACAGTGCCCCAGGGCAGCTTCTCCTTGTTGCAAATTTGCTTCCAGTACACAGATGTAAAGAAAGGACTCACTGGGATCGACACCACCTATTTTGAGGAATAATCTTCCAGAAGGAGGTGATTGGTGACAGACAGCATGACTTCACCAACGGCAAGTTATGCCTGACAAATTTGGTGGCCTTCTCTGAAGGGGTTACAGTGGCAGTGGACAAGGGAAGATCAACTGATGTCATCTACCTGGACTTGTGCAAAGCATTCGACACCGTCCCACACGATATCCTGGTCTCTAAATTGGAGAGACATGGATTCGACAAATGGACCACTTGGTGGATAAAGAACTGGCTGGACGGTCACACTCAAAGAGTTGTGGTCAACAGTTCAATGTCCAAGTGGAGACCAATGATGAGTGGCGTTCTTCAGGTGTCGGTACTGGGACCTGTATTGTTCAACATCTTTGTTGGTGACATGGACAGTGGGGTCGAGTGCACCCTCAGCAAGTTTGCTGATGATGCCAAGCTGTTTGGCGAGGTAGCCACGCTGGAGGGGAGGGATGCCATCCAGAGGGACCTGGACAAGCTGGAGAGGTGGGCCCAAGCCAACCTCATGCAGTTCAGCAAGGCCAAGTGCAAGGTCCTACATCTGAGTCGGGGCAATCCCAAGCACAAATACAGGCTCGGCAGGGAATGGCTGGAGAGCAGCCCTGAGGAGAAGGACCTGGGTGTGCTGATCGATGAGAAACTCAACATGAGCCAGCTATGTACGATCACAACCCAGAAGGCCAACCGTATCCTGGGCTGCATCAGCAGAAGTGTGGCCAGCAGGTCAAAGGAGGTGATTCTGCCCTTCTACTCCACACTCATGAGACCCCACCTGGAGTACTGCATCCAGCTCTGGAGTCCTGAACATAAGAAGGACATGGACCTGCTGGAGCGTGTCCAGACGAACGCCATGAGGATGATCCGAGGATTTTTTCCTCTGAAAAATCATTTACTAGGCACTGAAATAAGTAACTGGGAGCCAAAATCTGACCAGCACTTGTGTATTTCTTGTTTATTAATGCTTTGCAGGAGAAAAATTACCAAAGCATTCTTATTCGGTGTAAGTTATGAGTTAAATCCAGTTTACTAAAGGAACTTACATACGTGGGAAATAAATCAGTATATTCAAATACAGAGTGCATACATGAGGATATAAATCATACAAAGTGTTTTCCTCCTTACATTGTGTGTGGTCATATTTACATCACAATGCCATCAAATGTCTAATACTTTTTAATTGTTTAAAGGCCTCCAGAGCTTTAAAACAATAATTAAAAAGTTATGTTCCTAGAGAAGCATCACCTAACCTGCTCCGTTTAACAACACTTCCAAATCCCAACCTGTTACTGTAAGTCTCTTTTTTCTCTTTTTTCCCTCTTTTTGTTTTCTCTCTTTTCTTTCCTTCTTCTTTCCTTTCTTTCCTTTTCTTTCCTTCTTTCCTTTCTTCTTTCCTTTCTTTCCTTTCTTTCCTTTTCTTTCCTTCTTTCCTTTCTTCTTTCCTTTCTTTCCTTTCTTTCCTTTTCTTTCCTTCTTTCCTTTCTTCTTTCCTTTCTTTCCTTTCTTCCCTTCTTTCTTTCTTTTCTTCTTTCCTTTCATTCCTTCTTCTTTCCTTCTTTCTTTCCTTCTTCTTTCCTTCTTCTTTCTTTTCTTCTTTCCCCTTCTTTCCTCCTGCTTTCCTCCTTCTTCCCTTATTCTTTCTTTTCTTCTTTCCTTTCATTCCTTCTTCTTTCCTTCTTTCTTTCCTTCTTCTTTCCTTTTTTCTTTCTTTTTTCTTCTTCTTTCTTTTCCTTTCCTTTCCTCCTTCTTCCCTTCTTCTTTCTTCTCTTCTTTCTTTCCTTCTTTCCTTTCTTTTCCTCCTTTCCTTCCCTTCCTTCTTTCCCTTCCTTTCTTTCTATTTTTCCCCTCGGTAACCGCTTCCACGTCTCCGCTCGCTGCAGCGGTGGGGTGAGTGAGCTCCGGAGGGCCCCGCGGGCCGCGGCGGTAAATGGGGGCATGCTGCCACCAGCAGGCTGACTGGTTCGCTCTGGGTTTCCCTCCAGCGGCTCTCCGCCTGCTGCAGAGGTAGCTGTACACAGTGCCCAGCTCTTTGAGAAAGCTCGTGGGTATATAAATAGCAATGAGAGAGAACTAACGAGCTACCCCAGGGCTGCATAGAAATTATGGCTAAAAGTGACTTTAGTTAAGTGGCCATTAGTGCCTACACTGGGCACGCATGAGTGAACGTGTGTTTAATTGCACTAACATGACTGCCACATGGTGCTAAATACAGTGGTGGAAATCACTTCACGCTAGCAGTGATGCTTTCAAACCGGGATCAGGAAACTAAGAAGCGCCCAGATTAAATAACTATGTACTCTTTCGTATAAAATCATGACAATTTGATATTATTTATCTTATCAGTAAAACATTGTATTTGTGTTAGGATTATGGGGGTTTTTTTCAGTTACTTTCAGCGGCAGATTAAGTGTATTTCTAGATTACAGACATATACATATATACTGGGCAGACAGAAGTCTCCTAATGCAATTGGAGTCACTGGAGCTAACTCAGTATGTATCAGTTGAAGAGTTTTCCCTAGGAATTTCTCTGTAGAAAAATGCTTGTACATCAGCTACATGCTGCACTCATGTAATTTATTTAATGTTATTTGTGGGAAAACTTATACATCAAAAAATATTTTATCCAAAGCTAATGAGGAGTTTTCTTTTTTCTAGAGAATCTAACTATCCAATTCTGGAATACTCAACTAACTTTTTGCATAAAGATCCATTTTTATAGACAGGCACAAGTACTCTGTAAATAAAACATACTCCTCTTTACTGATCTGTGAGCCTGGATTCTTTCCTTTGGCGTTCCTTGGTCTATCAGTGATTTGTCCTGTCATCTTGAGAGTTTCTTAGCCTCGTGGTGTCTTGTAATCTTTAGATCAAGATCAATTAAATAGTCGTCAGGAATTATTAACCTCTGTGGGATTGGAAAGGAGTTCTCAAGCATAATGGCCTTTCCCTCCAGCCGAAATTCCTAATGGCATCCCTTCCCCCAGAGAGTGCAATAACATCTGCTGAGGCTTTCTAGTAACAGATTGCTTCCGACAGTGGTGAGTGGCATTATAGTGATGAAGCAGCTTACAAATGCCATTTTCGTACATCCCATCTCAATACCACCGTTACACATGCCATTTTATGGATCCTAATGAACACTAGTTAATAAATTACTTCTGTTTCTATGAAAAGTCACCCAAGATATGACTGGGGAAAAGGCTCATCTAGAGTTCTGATTTGCAATATAATTCATCTAGGACTCCTTAAAACCCCCAAATATCCATAATACCAAGTAGACAGTTGGCTCCTTCACTGAACTCTGAGGCCATATGAAGGTGGCCGATGTGGCAGCAGGAAATGGGGACAGCTGCATAATGTTCCTGTGTGCTGACATACACGGCTGAAGGGTCTGGAGCTCCTGGAAGCAGCCACAAGACATGGCTTGCCTGTGCCCGTTGCTCTGCCTTCCCGTGCCCTTCCCAAAATCCAGGCAGATCCCAGCAGTTTGGCTTACGGGATGGGCACCTCTCCTGAAGAGGCAACTTTTCGATGTCCGGATATTCAAAGCCCGTAACATTTGTATGGCCCTACCCATTTCAAAATGTAAATAGGAACAGCCAAATTTCAAGGGCCACTCTATTTTCTTTAAAACAAACACCTATTTTCTAGTTTTATTAGGAGCTAATGGGCAGCCTTTTCCTCTTTTGTACTGGTGGTATTTATTCTGAGAATATTTCCTCTACTAAGCTGTTCTCCTATTCACAAGGGAGAGCGGCTCTCCTTTGAATTCGTGAGTGCATTGTACCACTGGCCATAACTAACGCTGCCAGAACCATCTGGTAATTCATTCTTAATGAAAGCATATGTTTAGAAAGTTATAATTTTGCTTCGTTTTCTGTCTGTACCCCGTTGGTGTCAGCACCCTTTTACCATATTCTGCACTTCAAAAATGATAAACACATTTTAAATACTAAGCCTACCCTGGATTTTTAGGGATGACTGCAACTCCAGGAAGTTTCAAAGAGCTCTAGGAAATGGAAATTCACTAAAGAACTAGCTAGTCCCACAAGGCTCAGGTTAACGAATGCACAAACAAACTTCACAGGAGCTGCTGCTCGTCTGCGCTTCCAGGCTTGAGCTGCCTACCTGCTTTCACTTTCATACACAGTTTCCCTTAGTGACTTATTCTGTCTGCACAACCCCCTGAAGGCCTTCTGCTACAACTGCCCTTTCCTTTTTTCTACATGTATGGAGTCTCTTTAAACTTTGACCGCTTGAGTCAAAAGGATGCTTTGCAGGTGCTGGCCCTTTTTACCTCACAGGAAAGGAAGGTTTTTCTCATCTGAGGAAGCTATGAGGAAGCTTTGCAGACTATGTAGGAAGAGGCTTTCTTCAAGCAAGCCCAGGCAAGAAACACACCAAAGAAGGAGGATCTAGTGCTCAAACTCAGTTAGACCTAGTGGCTGGCCTTCCATGGTGCTTCCATGACCCACTATAGCTCCTTGTGGGACCAGAAGAAAACTCTGTTCCTGGCGTTCAAGGCTCCAAGTGCTACTTGAAGCAAGTTAGTCTGGAAACAACATTAGAGTAAGGGGCAGAGGGAGGTTCCTCCAGGCTGATCAAGGTAGGACCTCCTGGATGAGACACCCTGCTCCTGCTGGCTGGGCACAGCGTGTCTCCATGGAGAAGTGCTACCAATGCCCGCTTGATGTCTCCTAGTTTGGTGTGAAAGTAGGGGAGGAGAGGTGGGGTCCTTCTAGTTGAGATATGAAACAAGCGCAGGCTATAATGATAATTATCTGTCGGAATGATGGCAAGATTCTGGGGAGAGATGCTTTTCCTTTTTGGATACAAGCTGATATTCACTGTTTGGAGTCTTACTGGAAGTTTCTTTCAGGAAGAAAAACTGATGTTGAACTCAGATCTGTTCCTGACTTTTGTCATTTTTACATACAAAGACTAAAACCAAAGTTATCAAAAAAAGGCAAGCACTTTCTTCTCAATTTCAAAATTCTTGCAGCAGAGCTCTCACAGAAAGTCGTCTCTGGCTACAGAATTTTTATGAGGCCACACGTGTAATGCTTGCTCTGGTTATCTCCTTGCTTTTCTGATGTTACTGTGTGAGCCTGTGCTAGTTTTGCTGCTTCTCTTCATGTCTAGCTCCATCAAACCATGTCCACACCTCTGCATTTGTATTCAGCCCAAAGAAAACCTTCCCTTTTATCTGGGATCCTTACAATGGTGTAGATGCCATGTTCTTGGCAATAGCTCTTTTTGTTTCAGCTATCTAATTCCACGAAGGAGCTTTGCTGTTTCTTACATTTCATTCTGAATGAAAAACAGCTGTTAGGACCAACTGCTGTGAGGAGACTTTTGTCCAAGCCATAGCCTAATGCACCCTAACCCGCACTGAAACCATCTTTCAGAATGAAATTCTGACTTTGAGATTCGACCTTTACAAAGGTCTGAGGTTCCTAGAGAAAACTTCTTGCACTAATTGGATATATCAAAGTTGAAAGTTCAGACTAGAGAGTCAGAAATGTTCTTCTTCAACACAAAGAAATATAAAACCAAACCAAAATACTGTATTGTGTTACTGCAAGGCAGACATTACAGCCGGTCTGGGACTTGCAGGTGTATAGCTGGGGGTTGCTGAGAACCTTGGTGTGTTCCCCTCATGACCACAGGAGACTCTTGTCTGACACTGGGCTCCTTCCACCATCAACCTACCCACCAGTGCATCAGTCTCAGCTCACAACCAGCTGTGCCTGGCTGTAATTGTAAAAAGCAGCGCTGCCTGATGTCCCTTAGTGTGGCAGCACACTCAGGTCTCTCTTGCATGCCACAGAGCATCACTGTTCCTTCTCCCTGGAAGGCCACACCAGGAGGATGATCCCCAGAAACATGTGGGAAAAAGCATGTTTAGGTCCCTTTGTGAGACCGGGAGAGGTGCATCTCCAAGGGTAGAAGCACCACAAACGTGAAGGATCTCCAGGCATCAGCAGAGAGGCATGCACAGACGGGATGAAAAGGGAACAGATTTCCCTCACACCAGCGTAGAGACGTGCCCCCCCTCCCCTATCCCTTCTAAAAGAGAAATGGATGGATTCCCACGTTCCCCCAGGAATGGGGTGGGAAGGTTTAAAGTCCTCATCTCCTCCCTGAAATATTGGAGTGTTCTTCACAGCCCTCCAGACTAGAGCAATGGGATGCTTTCCTTCTGGCTTGTACAACCTCCTCTGTGTTTTAAACCAAGCCCAAACAAACCGAACCAAAATCCATTTTGTCTGTGCTGAGATGGACTGGAGACTGTGTGTGGCTTCAGCGGGAGCTTCTTGCTGCAAACACAAAGCGTAAGTCACCGCCAAGGCAGCCCGCTGCTGGTCTGTGTGCCTGGCAAAAACGCCATGTCCTTCTTCTCTAATGCACGACCTTGTGTTGAAAAGGTCTTACCAACCGTCAAAACATGAACATGGGTTGGCACACATGAGGGAAGTTAACGGCGCTGCATCCACAGGTAGCTGCAGAATGTGTACGTTGTTCGATGAGTCTCCTCAAGAGCTGCCGGTCACATTGGGAAGCAGAAAAATCACCATGCAGACGCAACTCAGTTTAGTGCGGAGCAAGACATTTATATTCAGTGACTGAGAATAAAGCTGTATGCAATATATTCTGTATCGTGGCAGTGGCAGAGATCCATCACTCACAGACATGATCGGGGAATTTATTTTATAGAAGTTTCCTTCTCTGTTGTAAATGATGTAAATACCATATGGACAATATAAACTGGTTTGTATTACACACACACAAAGGCTGCTGCTGAAAAAACTTGAAAGTTGTAAGGTCAGTGATGTCCAGGTTAGCAAAGGCTTTTGCAACTTCCATTCTGACACTAACTGAAGTTACATTATAAAATACTATTTTCTCCACAGAACCGTTGCTTCACCCATCGGACAGAAAGTAGGACCCACTCAAAGAAGAAACCATTTGGTGTTTTGCTTTAGCCACACTATCCTGCATCTACCACGGTCCGTGAGCAGGGCTGCCTTCAACTAAATTTCCCATGGGGTCTGCTCAGATGCTCCATCTCTGAAGTGACTCTGTCACAAGCACTTACTCATAAGGCTTCCCATTGCAGGGCTCCAAGTTTATCTTATTTTAGCTAGCTAAGACTCCGTTCCTGAGCACTAGTTATTATACGGACCTTCTGTGCACATAATTATTATGTGTAATTATGTTGTTATTATTATTATTGCTGTGTTGCTATTATTTTTTCCCGTAGGTCTTACAGGGAAAATGTAACATGATGCTGTTTTATGGAGTGTAAACTAAAGTACTGGGTAAACCCACAAAGGATGTGCAGACAGCCAGGATTTTGGCATTTCCTACATTCTTCTCAATTAATATGGCAGCCATTTCATGCTGTTTAATTATTTTTAATGTCATTTTAGAAAGAGTGACAAATAACGTAGTTTGACATGCCACATTCCTACAGCCAAGCCAAGTCTCTCCGGCTTAAATAAGAAAATAATGGAAAACTGGAAACAATTTTAGCAGAAATTAACTTTAACAGAATTAATATTAGTCTTGTCCAGTAAAGGGAGGGAGGTTAAGAGAAACTGATGTTTGCAGCCTAGGCATGGATAATTAGAAAGAAGGTAATCTGCTAGCAAAGAAGTAAATAAAGGTTAGTGAACCAGGCCTAATATTAGACTTTGCTGGAGCAGTTCATCTACATGGAGTGTATGGCCAACAAAAAAAATCACTAAAAGCGAACACAACCTCTTGGGGGGGTCTTGAGGCGCAGGGAAGGGCCCAGTTCTCATTGCACCCTACCCATGGTAAGATGAAGGCTGTGCTGCAGTACATCCACAGAATTTACTGGATCTGTTTAGAAACCGGACTTCATTGATGTAATACTAAAATATAGTGTTGAAATTGCAAATAAGCAGGTAGTGAAGGTGCAAATAGATGTTTCCGAAGTGAACTTGCAAGTTAATATAAGCAGAGTTGATTTCCTTCTCACTTGTTAGCAGTAAAAGGCTGTAACTCTATCCACGACTCTGCAGGGTATGCACAAAACTGATCAATGCGGAGGTGAACTCTTCACTTGAGCTGTGGTTACTGAAAACCATCAGCTGCTTTCAGGGGAACCAAAGTCGCTGATGGCAATACAAATACAGTAAAAGCATCCTGGCTGTTCTGAGGGGATATCACATAACGGGGAACCGACAGATCGTTCAACAGTAGCTTCCACAAATGTGTTGCTGTGAGAGTTAGCGTGATTTAATGGGCTATCCAGTGTGGATGGAGTGCACCCCAAACAACAGAAATTTACTGGACTGATTCTCTTTAAACTGGTTTTGAAGCGGCCACAGCAATCCCATAATGTAGTTTCTGTGTACGTCAGTATAATGCGGGAAATAACATGCAAGGCTATTTCGGGTTGCAAGGGCATATTGGCTTAGAGAGAGATAGCAACACATCAGGCATGCCATCATGTTTACGCAGCTTCTGGACTGGCTGGCTGGCGTCGAGGCAGCTCATAGCTTGGGCAAAATAAGCTGAAATCTGTTCACACCCTTCTGTGCATTGGCAGTGATGTGTCTCCACTCACATCCCCATACTGAAACATCGAATTTAACAGAAAATATTCTTACGGTATTTAACTTTAGATTTACTGTTTCCCTAACACTTTTCCTTCCGAATGGGCGGTTAAGAAAAAAAAAAAAAAAAAGAATGAAGAAGCAGGAGCTTTAGTGATTTGGTGTTTCAGATCCACTTTTGAGAATGGTCATGCCTGTAAATGGGGAGGATTTCGTGCTTTGAAGCATTCCTTTCCAGTTGCAACGAGCAGAGTTACCGTTCCCCAAGCAATCGCAATGGCTTCAAATTGCAGATCTGGAAAACTGCTGCAAAGCGTTAAATAGATCTTCTGCTACTCTGCAGGATCACAATGTGGCCTTGATCACTTTGTGATCTACCAGTTCATCTGCACCCTGGACCCTCTGGTTAGGAACTTTGTTTCTGTAAGGAACTAGATGGGTATAGCACCTGTCAGAAGGAAACTAGCTTTGAACTGAAAGGGCAACAGTGACAACCTTTGCCTGGAAAAGTCCTGGTCACAGAAGAGCATGATGTATTTGCTGTATTTCCCCTGCCCTGAATACGATACCTGATGTGAAGATGTTTCTGCTGCAGCCTGTGTGGTCACAAGGAGAAGCTTCAGGTCTTCACACCCCAGCTTGAGGAACATTCTTATTTTTTCTTCTGGGACATCAACAAGTTCCTCATCTGGATGGTTAGCCTTTGGTCCTACAGTGCTTGAACCCAACAAGCTAATTTCACGATCCTGAAAGTCAGGAAAAACGTTCGTGCTATTTCTCACACTTTTTTCCACAACCATTTTTTCCAAGCCATTTCTGAGTAAAGGATACTGGCAAAGGCATACCTTTAGCTTGACCAGCTACTACTGGTTTTCACCTCAGCTATCAGGTGAGTCCTTTCAAAGGCTTTTATTTTTTGTTCATGGAATTTTATGTGCCCGCACCTGGGGGATAACAAAGTCCCATTTTATTCCCGTTTATCTCACTCTTGAGTTTCTCTGGGCTGGTAATAAGTCAGAGGCAAGTTGTTTGTAAGACGTCATTTCACAGCTCGATCTGAACACGTCCACGTAAAGCCACATTCTGCCCTTGTTTACACTCTGCAGCTCCGGTGGTTTCGCTGGGGATTTGATGGAGGAAATAAGGTCAGGATGCAGCTCTTTGAGTCCGATCCCACCGAACTTACTCCGGCAAAAAAAGCTTGTGGGTTTCCTCCTCCTAATACCCAACGCAATGGAAGGAAACATATGCTGCTCCAAGTGACCATGGAAACTGGTGCCTGGGTTTCCAAGGTGATTTTCTGGCAAGAGGCCGAAGCAGGAAGCGGTAACAAAACAGGATCTCGGGCAGCAGAAAGCATCCACGTCCCTGGCGATGCAGCAGCCTGCGCTGAGGAGGCTGAAGCCGCAGAGACAAACAGAGCAAACTCCTCACTTTAAAATCACCACAGGTGATTTTCACCATGGCAAAGGATGGGTAACTTAGTCTGCGGTCCCAGCTTCCTTGCACATCTATCTGTTTCCTTTCCCACTTCGATCATATAAGGCTCATATAAGCTTGCTTTCGATAGAAAATAAAAGAGAAAAATGACATGGGGGAAGAAAAAAGAAGCTGCTTAAAACCGAGTCATACCTTGAGGTTAGGAAATTCTCACACTCTGCAGACATATATATTTAATGCTTCATAGTAGTAAATAAGAGTGGTTTTCTACCTTGCATTTTGCAAGGCATGAAAGATATGTGAAAAAAAGATCAATTTCTCTTTCAAGTGCAATGAGGAGACTTTGCAGAGTACATCAGTGTTTCTCCTGGGGCTCCAAACCAGGGTACAGCAGCACCCCTCCTTCCACATCTTTCAGC
>NW_009647572.1:1773996-1782340 GCF_000708025.1 Charadrius vociferus | reverse complement strand
GTCTGCCTATCAGCATAATTCCTTCCTGGAGCAAAGGTGAAATACAGTGAGGTGCAACCTGGCACAGTGGAGTGAAGAGGGATTGGTGCCCAGACCCTTTCCTTCTGCAGAAGAGAGGAAGGGGCATTGATACGCACATACAGACAGACATATGTGCTCCTCCAACTCCTGTGCAAGCATTACAGCCTGTCACAGAATACTGTCACATCAAGAATCATGAAGTTCGCTGATGTACACCACTTACATGACCACAAGCAAGTACAGACATAGCATCTAAGAGCAGAACAACACAGCAGCAGGGATGTTGCCAAAGATTAGATGAGGGACTCTTGCAAATTAAGACCAGTCCCAGCAGGAGAGGTACTCATCCTGATATAAAAGATATGATCTGGAAATAGCAGGCAGCTGTTTCCTTTCTGCTGGAAGAGAAGGAGCCAAAGGAGTCTGAAGCTTCCCTTTACCTGTTGGGAGGAACTGCTGAGTACCAAAATCACAAACATGAATCAAACTGTTGCTAACTGTTTATTTGTGCGTTTATATTCATGCTTTCAGCTATAAGTAAAGCCTTACGAAGCTTGATTGCCAGCTTTTTCATTAAAGCCAGAAGGTCCTATTCTATCCCTGCAGGATACGGTTATTGACAAGTTATTTTCAGATTGCTTCATTGGATAGAATGGATAGAACGAAATTATCCTTAAAAGTGCTGTGAAGTATTTTGACATTAAGTCTTCACTTATCTAATTGTGGGGTTGATTTCAGAATTCGTCTTCTCGCCCTCTCTTCAACTTCTAATGGAAAATCTGTGCTTGCAATTGGTGGAGATGTACAATGGCAGCCACTGAGAGCACTTTGTTACCACAAACACAGGGCCTTTCTGAAAGCATGTGGAGGGAGCACTCATTTATCCCGCTGGAAGTACAGTAAAAATGAACACTAGCTGCAGTGTGGGTTGCATCGGCCAATGCAGGAAGGGGAGATGGTAACGATGAGGGGAGGAGATGTAATCCACATAAGTTAGTCTGATTGTGCCAAGACAACCCTTTCTGACCTTACTATTGATAAAACTCCCACACATATATTTATCACAAGGTAAGTTCAGTTTTTTACGTCTCTGAGAATATATATCCCACTGTTAGCACTGCCCAGTGTAGTCTGAACACTCAGTTATATGACATGCTTGTGTGTATTCCTCTCCTTTACCTTATTATCCAGACTCTACCTGCACTTGGACACAGTAATGCTGTGCTACACTCAAATTAGTTTAATGATTTCCGTGGGGTTCGGGCCAGTACTAAACGTAGCTCTTTGCATCTTCTCAGAGCACAAAATCTGTTTGCAGCCTCACAAGTGTGGGACATACCTTCTCCATCAGTTGAATGTGATGCCCAGGTACCACAGCTAATTTGGAGATATATCCTCGTGGTATATCCCCACGCAAAGGACAGTAACACACAAGGTACCAGCACAGGCTTTGAAAGGAGGAGTCATTTTAGTAATGTACTATACCTGAACTAATTAACCCATGTGGGTGACTTTGCCTTCCACACCACCTCCCTATAGTATTGTTTATAGTCTAATGAGCTCTTGCAGGGTAAGGCAGGAGGACTGAGAAGATGCTCTCTCTTGAAGGAAGATTTGCTACAGTCATTTCCTGTGACTTGGGGACATCCAGACATATATGGGACTACATTGGGTTTTTGTAAGTACAATTAAAATATCATAAAACTAGTATAGCACACTGCAAATAAAATGATTGTATGCAATTATTCGTAATTCACCTGGTGAAATAACCCCATTAACACCATGAAATTTAAATATGATGAAATATTTGAGGTGAGACATTTGCATTAGAAAAATAAAACTGTTTGAACTCTGAGTCTATTATTCTGAGATATCCACTGGCCATGCATAGACCTTTCCTAAGAATGAAAAGTTTTGTATTAAATAGGTTAGAAACACCAGGCAAAAAAATTGCCATGTAATTACCGTGCCTACATCCCATACTAAGGACAGCTAGAGAAAGAAGGTAAAATGAACACATAGGTAGGAGCCAGCAGAAGACTTGGCAGCACTTATAAGATTTCTACATAAAGTAATTACACACGCCACTGGTCTGAGATCAATTATTTATATCCTCTTTTATATATTGTAGCTCACATTTTATTGGCAATTGTTATTACCAATTCACTTCAATAGAGGGCAAAAGAGACTGAAGTTGTCAGCTCAGACTGGAGGTTGCATGCGAGTGAGAATTAAGAAATCTTGGAGGATTACATACAATTGGAAACATGACCAAAGTAAAAGAAAAATACTACAGCTGTACAATGTTTGGGTAATTTTGATTTCCCTTTCACTGCTCTCCCTGTCTGTGAATCGTACTGAAGTATGCTCACAAGAGCTTGGTGAAACAAAATGAACTCTAAACTCTTCACAGAAAATACATGGTTTGGTGAACTGGAAGTACAGTCTCCTACATTTTCTTTTGCTGACTTTTAATGCAGCACATTTCTGAATAATTCGGTGCACTTAAGGGAATTTCTTGTGGGGAATGACCATTTTATTTGTTTTTATTTCTCCATTAGAACAGGGGGATTTGCAGGCTAATAGAGTGGTTCAAAAGGTCTCTTTTCTGTTACTGAGTTTCAAACCCTTTCAGTAATGCTTTAAAATTCACCTGCTTTCAGACACAAAGGTACAATATCCCAGCAGTTATTAAAAAGTCTAATCTTTATGAAATGTGAAATAATAGACTTTGTTTGGTCTCCGGGATAAGTACTCCTTTCATTCCACCTAAGAATGCAGAAACAGAAAGACAGCTGTGTTCTCTGCTCTGCAATGAATCCCACCACTTTGACCTTCGTATCCTTAAAGAATTCCTCATACAAGTGATACTTGTCTCCCACTATTCTTCCCAAATTTTGTCCTCACTGCTGTAAGTTGCTGTAGTGGCCTTAATACAGTATCTTTCAATAATTGATGGCTTTCCCACAAAATTTTTTTCCCTCCAAGCTTTTTTTTTAAGCGCACTTGACCTACAAGTCCTCCACATTTGCTGACTGTCTGCTTCCTTGATGCTCATGGTCTTTATTCTGCTATGCCTATGGTTTAAGCAGTATGGATTTTATCCCCCAGCAGTTCGCAAGCACTGTGAGAGACAACATTTGAATTCAAAATTATCCTGACAAATGAGAAAGAGTTGATCAAATGCGGCAATATAATAAAAACAAGGGGAAAAAAATTGTCCACTTAGAAGCAGAAAATCAACTACAGAAATACAAAAGGGGAAATAGCCTGACAAAGAGCTCAACTGCAGAAATTCATCTAGGACTTACTGCAGAATGCAATAGAAATATGAGATGACAACGTGATACTGCTAAAAAAAAAAAAAAGTAATTGTTGCTCTGGGATATGTTAGAAGGAGCGTCACATTCAAAAGGGTACAGCAATTGTATTCACTGTGGGTAAGTTCTTACCTGGAATACAGTATTTGTTGTTGGGCGCTGTACCTTAAAATAACGGGTTAGGCAGTGAAAGGAGGTGTACAAAGGTACTGACTTGTAATGGAAATATTAAGATGGCAGAAATTATGAGTGGATATAGCTGCATAAGCACAAGAAGAAAACAGCAGAACAATGTAAAAATGGACTATATTCATAAGCAAGGACACAGTCCACAAGGGTAAAATTGAAGATTGTTGCCTGTGTTAAGCCCGGGAGGCCTGTCAGCAGAAGACCCAACACTCTCACAAAAGGAAGACGGAAAGAAGGTTACAGCACATCACCTATGCCATTCTTCTTCCTTTCACCCCAGCTGGAATACAGACTATGGCCTTAAGGAACTTGGAGCTGACTTGCCTAAAATTTATGGAGGTGGAAGTAAGCAAAATTCTGATGCAAAAGAATCATGCCATAGTAATTTTTGAATATAAAAGGCCTGTCAAAAAATTAGTTTGTCCTTGTTTAACAGATGTGATGAGGACCTGATACCTGATGTCCCTTCACAGAATTGCAGAATGGCTGAGGTTGGAAGGCACCTCTGGAGGTCATCTGGTCCCACTTCCCTGCTCAAAAAGGGCCACCTAGAGCTGGTTGCCCAGCACTGTGTCCAGGTGGCTTTTGAATATCTCCAAGGATGGAGACTCCACGCCCCCTTGTCCTCCGTGTTGGACACAAGTGACGCAGGCCAGACCACCCGAGCTCTTACCATCTTGGTTCTTGTGAGTATGTGGGTGTAAGAGTGTAAGTGAATAAATGATTGAAAAAAATGATTGTGAGTGGGTAAAGCCAATGTACTTAGAGATTTTGTAAACTAGTATCACCTTCTTCTTCCATAGAGTCTCACACTGAATTTTTTACACTAACTTCTTAGCAGAGAGGAAAGCACGGACAGTGGTATGTGCTGGAAGGTTGAAAGACCTGGGTTTGTGTAGTCTGGATGAGAAAAACTTCAGAGCAATTAAGGTGATAGTTTTTCATATGTAATATGTTATTATTAAGAGGACAACAACCAGCTGTTCTCATGGATGCTGAGAGAAGGACAAGAAGAAAACAGTTTCAACTGCTGCAAAAAGATTTTGGTTGAGTATCGACAGGCGTGAAACCCTGGCAAGAGCTTACCTGGGGACCTTGTGGTCCCCTCACCAGAGACTGTGAAGCACCTGACGGGCAAATATTTGTCACCAATGTCTGGATATATTCAAACCTGTCTTACTGCTGGGGGCTGGACCAGACCAGAGATCAACAGCACATTTTTGATGCTTAGTGCCAGATTCATTGCTAAAGGCCCTGTGACCGGGAGACCCTGGTGCCAGCCCAGATCTATGTCAGTTACAGACTTGGTGCCTGGGCCAAACTTTTGTCGCCACTGGACTAAATAATCTCTTTTAGTCTCTTCCTGACCTGTGTTGTTGTGGTTGCTATGAAACCCTTACTCATGGAAGTGATTTTTCCACTGGCTCTGTGGACTTCTGCTCTGTTTCTTACTACCAGGAATGTTAAAACATTTTTATTTCTTTTTCAATAAAATTGAAAACAGCTATGCTTGAACTGAGGGCAGTGGAAGAATTTGTTTTAGCCTAACTTTTTCATTTCAGCTGACTTTGGAAAAACTCTATTCGTCAGCTAGATGTTACACAACTTCAGTTCTTTGAGTGGATCTTTTGTTATTATCCGTCTGACAAAGAGATGGCAGCAGGGTGGTGCTGTTGCATTTTTCTCTTCATTTGGTAGTTGTTCGGGTTCTTTTTTTTTTTTAAATCTCTATTTTTCAGGAGTAACCAAACCGAGCTTCTGAAGCTTTGGCGATTTGCCAAAAGTACACATGGAAATATTTGTATCAGGTATAAAGTTAAAAAAAAAAAACTAAATAGCTATGCATTTTCAAAAAGTTTTAGGGGAATTTTAGATGCAGTATTCCCATGGCCTTTTCCGATAACTGCAAAGCTCGGCCCTAAAGCAAGCTATGAGATTGAATGTTCAGATATTGAAGGCTGAATGAAGCCCACAAAATCTTTGTGCTCTGTAATTGTTGGGAGAAACCTTATAGTGAGAGCAGGACTGAAGAGGTAAATCCTCTACCTGTATTTTTAGTAGGCTCAAGTTAAAAAAACAGTTTGTGTATAGCCTGCTTTTGGAGTGCTCTTCTTTTCTACACTTCTTTTTTTTTTTTCACTTTGCGGCTTTTGTATTACATTTTCATTCATGAAGAGTGAAAATAGAAAGTAGGTAACTAAGGTAACAATGATGTCCCTGGTGTGTATCTGAGAGTGCACAAATCTCATGTCACAGTATTAAGCTGTACCTTGTCCGTAACAATCCCCGCTCTCCTCCCATCACTTAGGAAATAAGATGTCACCAGTGGGACCATAGTTTGGAGAGGACTGACAAGGAAGGAGGGCACCGGAATATTACACAATAGAGGTATATAAAGATGTCAGTGCAACTCTTTGCCGGACACATTGAAACCACGCAGTGTCCGTGGCTGAGTCAGCCTGGGGTAAATGCTCCTGGCAAGGAGTGGGGTCATTCACTCTGTCCTCGTAACCTCACTAAGTATGAAACCTTACGAGGAGTCGTGACAAGTAAGGCACATGCTGAGATGGTCAGAGGCGGACTCGCTGTGTCACAGGGTGGCACACTGTCCATCAAACTTGGGACACAAGGAAACGCGTCTTACTATGCATCATTACCCCCTCCTGGGTATCCCCCCATCGTATTGCCCTCCTTCTCTGGTTCAGCTCTATGCTGCTTTCTTTATCTAACAGAGTGAGACAAATGTTCAGTGTCAGATGGTGCAGATAATGCTCATTTGCTAATACCGGTGCTGGCATCAATAAGGTCGGGAGAGGTAGTTTTTGTTCTGATGAATTCACCGATGTCCTTGCAGGCTACTTCTCTTTTCAAGCGATCAATGCGAGCAGGTCTTTGCTAAGCAGAGCTGCTCCAAAACTTCCCAGTTAAATTTCTCAACTAATTTTTGTCTGAAAGCGCTTGTACTTAGACTTGCTGTACTGCTGGGACCCTAAACAGCAGATGCCTGACAACAGATAACCATATTAGCAAGCAACAAGATTATCTGACAAAAGGGTTTTGGTCCAGATTCTTGTTTGTACACATCCTGGGTCCTGTGGGCCATTTTGGTATCAGCAATAGACCAGAGATTGAAAATAGATTGCATATAGGGATTTATTGCTTTACGCAGAAGAAAAAGGGTTATCTTGGTCTTTTCTCCTTTCCCCAAACAGGACTCCCCCATTTCTTCAATCCATTTTTCCAGTCCTATTTTCATTTCTTCCCACTATTCAGGCTCAGTCCAGTTCCTCTCTGGGCATCCCTCCAGATGTATTTCCATTTGAGGAACTCTCTACTTCCCCCCCGGAACCAATAGGTGTGAGTAGACTGGTAGATTGCTGAGCACTCAAATCCCTTTTTGTCAGCACTTCTGCCCCCTTGGCATTTCTGCACAGTGACAGTTCTGCAATCCTTGTATTGCAAAATTCTCCTGGTTTGTACCTGTAGACAAAGATGGAGATGAGGAAAACTTCTTGCCTGTGAAGCAGTCAACTGAGTTGAACACACAAGGTAGAGCTCTAGAGATGGGCTTTTTATTCAGTCCTTGACTCTTCCCCCTCCAGCTTCTGCTACCTTCTCCAAATAACTGCCTAAACTTACAGGTTTGGGGTTTTTTTTATATATGTGGGCTTCACATTTTCAGAAGTAATTTAGCAATGGTGAGTCCTTCAATGCTTGGGTGCATAATATATTTTAAAGAGACCCCGGGCTTTCACTCCCGACCCACTTTTCAAAACGTAAACCAGAAGAATCTGTGTAAAGCCTTCACTCTGGATCCTGTTAAGAAAAACTGTTCCCTAATCAGTTTTAAGATGGCGTTTGGTAAGCTTATGATCTGATTTGATAGGACAAGAGGAAGTGGCATCAAGTTACACCAGGGTAGGGTTAGATTGGATATTAGGAAAAATTTCTTCACCGAAAGGGTTATCAAACATTGTCTCAGGTTGGCCAGGCAAGGGGTGAAATTGCCATTCTTGGAGGTGTTTGAAAGAGGGGTAGACATGGTGCTGAGGGACATGGTTTAGTGGTGGTTTTGGCAGTGTTAGGTTGATGGTTGGTCTCGATGATCTTAAAGGTCCGTTCCAACCTAGACGATTCTATGATTCCATGGTCACGTATATGAATTCTATGATATGGCCAACTGCAAAAACCAGAACAAAATGCACAATGAATAAGGTAATGTTTTTCCAGCTTCCCCTTCTAATCATTCAGAACGCTGATAACAAAGTAAGTAAATGTGCCTGCTTACAGTGTAGGTGCCTTCTCCTTGTTCTGCCAGCTCTGGCCAAGTGCAGGTTAGTTATCAGCAGATAATGATGTGAGGGGCTGAGGAAAGGAGGTTGTAGAGAGGTGGGGGCTGACCTCTTCTCCCTGGTGGCAAGCGATAGGATGAGAGGAAATGGGTTCAAGTTATGTCAGACGAGGTTTAGATTGGATATTAGGAAAAAATTTTTCACTGAAAGGGTTATTAAACATTGGAACAGGCTGCCCAGGGAGGTGGTGGATTCGCAGTCTCTGGAGGTGGAGGTTTACCCTTTAAAAAAGGGTACCTGTGGTACGTGGGGACATGGTTTTGTCAGGGTAGGTTGATGGTTGGACTTGATGACCTTAAAGGTCCCTTCCAACCTCAGCAATTCTATGATTAAATCCAGCGCTGCCCGTCTCCAGTCCCGCCTAGAGCTCACCCTTCCCGAGGCTCAGCGCTGGGCGGGCAGGAGCTGTGCGAGGCTGAGAGCCCCGGGAGGGGCTGTGACCCACCGCCCGGCGCTCAGCCC
>NW_009647572.1:1771709-1773540 GCF_000708025.1 Charadrius vociferus | reverse complement strand
GGGCTCCCTCACGCAGCGGCTCCGGCTTTCGGAGGACCAGCGCGGCTCAGTCGGCAGAGGGGCACCGAAAGCTTCAGCTGTTCCTCTTCCTCACCTGGGAGGGAAAAGCGTGAGGTGGTCCCGAAGCAGCACTTCGCGGTAAGTGCGATGCTGGGAGAGACCTTCGGTGCGGGCAGCGATCTTCCCAGCACAGGCACAGCCCGTGGCAAGGTGCCTCGCTCCCTTGGAAAACGCGAAGAATGCCATCTCCCCCTCACCACCCCTATCCCACCACCACCACCACCACCCCACCCCGTGCATGCAGCATCCTCCTGGGCCGGTCCCTGCGGCTGCCACCAGCCTGGAGGGAAAAAGTAAAGGAGAAAACTGGCAAAGCGTAGAAAGATAGTAATTCTCCTGGAAAAAAAAAAAAAATAGTGCATAGTGCGTCTACCAGAAATGCAAACAGTAAAATGACCAGAGTGTTTCAAATTCAAAGCCAGTGTACGTTAGTCTCGTCCCAACTGCAGCACTGCCCGGGACAATGCCATTTGTATTTACTGTGGGAATGAATTCTGTTAAAGCGTTTCCAGAAAACAGCCCAAAAGGGGTTGGTTCTCAGCTGGTGCACACTGAAGGGGTCTATTCATTTCACTAAAGAGACACAGATTTAACTTCAATTCAGAAGCTGTTTTCAGCTGCAGTACCCCACATACTCCGAAGTCTTTTATTTCTACTTGTTAAAATGAATCGCACAAACAAGGAATGCAGGCAAATGTCAATTAGACAAGCAAGTAGGAGATAGATTTGTTTGTATAAATTTTATCAAATAAACGGGGTTCCTGCTCATTAGTGTTCAAGGACTGGGAATACTTTTACAGACAAGTACTGAATTTTGATTTTTTTTTAATATTGGGACTGAATTTCTGCATTAGTAAAAAGTTCTAGTGGTATTAACTCTGATACTTATGCTGCCTGTAAATACTAGTCCTTAATAATGGGCAATACAGTTTGCCTCATTTATTCAGTTAGCTCTCTCCAAAAGTGTATGAAGTTTGAGCCTCACCCAATGTCTGTGGAAATCAGGGAATGTCTTTCCTCCAACATTACTAGCTTTTGTTTCAGATGCTGTGGGAGTATCCCTTGCTTTACAGTATTAGTCCAAAGACAAATCCAGTTTTCCATATGAAGTGAGGCAGAGGAATTGTTTGACTCCACTCTCCAAATTAAAGGGTGGATCAGCACTGCAATGTATTAATCAACACATGCCTTGTTCTTTCCATTCTTCACCCCAGAGAACAACTAAATAGTTTCCTGCTCATGACTATCAAATTTGGGGTTAGTTCAGCTCCCAGAGGCAGCAAATCACGAGCTGCATATTTTGCTTGCAGGATATAGCAGTTTGAAACAACACATGCTGTGTGGCAAAACTGACTCAAAATTGAGCAGTGATGATTTTGTGACTTGCTATGCAAAGCCTGTTACGCAGTGCCCAGCTCTGTCACATTTGCTATTCTGCCTTGCAAAAGACATGGATAACAGTCTTGAGGTTTTTACATTGGGTATAATTACAGGAGAGCAATTGTATTAGTCTTAGAAACTTGTAAATCGTCCGTCTTCCTCCAGTTTTGTTGGACCTCTTGCACCTGCGCTTTTCCCAAGAAAGCCATCCCTGCTTTAGCAAGTATGCGGGACTCCTGAACTCTTTCCTGTTCTATTCAAGATTAATCCCAAGTGTTTATAGCTCATCAGGCAAGCATTGTAACGGCCCGTCAAAGTATGTAGTCATGGCACGTAAAGGCAGCTCTCTGGCTGGTATTGGCATACAGTTGGTTTTGGTTATCTGCGCTGA
>NW_009647572.1:1765155-1771646 GCF_000708025.1 Charadrius vociferus | reverse complement strand
CCAATCCACAGGAAAGCACCACAACCGCGCTGCTGGCCATACGTAGCTTTGAAATGGATTGTTTTGGTGAGCCTTGTGTTAAGGAAAGAAAGCCTTTGTCCCAAGGTTAGGCTTTTTTTGTCAAGCGGAAAAACTTTTCTCCCCAGTGCTTAAATAAGATGCGCAACATTTTCTTTTGGAATTGAGCTGTTTTCAAGAGGATTTTTACATTAGTGACATCGATTTGTTTCTGAGATGTCTTGTTACCAGGCAGAAATTACCAGGAAGGACATTGACCTGTGGTTGCCACAGCATTTAAAATTCTCCAAACCCACTATTTTCTGCCTAGAAACTGACAGACAGTTCCATAAACTGTAAAGTTTTTCTTTCCCTGGTGCCAAACCTCATACCATGTCTAAATTTGTTTGCTTGTGTTTGGGGATTTACAGAATATCTGAGTGCGCTCTCCAGAAAAATTAACTTCTGCAGACAATATCCAGAGTCATCCACTCTGCCTAAGCATTCCACACAAAATACTCTTCTCTTCACTGGGATATGTTAGCATCTTGCTCACTCTTTGTTGTCTTGGGTTTGCTCAAATATATCTCCTAGTTGTTCCTTGAGCCTTGAGTGTACGACATCTTCCCATCTTTTGACAGTGCTGCAGTAATTATGAAGCCATGCTTTACAAATGACCGAGAAAAGGGTGTTCATATGTTAACCTTTTTCTTGTCACGCAATGTAAATACTGTGCTGATGAGAATTACAGCTCTTCTTTCTGAAAAATATTTCTTGCTGTTGTTCAGCACATGTTTTCACCAGTTACAATAAAAATGTACAACAGTACCAGCTTACTCAAGCAACATTATTTGCAGAGTTGCAACCTAAAATAATCAGTTTTGTGCAGCCCACTGTACAACTGGAACTCTGTCCTAAGGGCTGATGTGGTAATCCGAAGGGTGAAAAGCGGGTGTAGCTATTCTTCACCTCATTCCTTTTGCTCACTGTTCTGTTCTCTGCTTGTTTCCTCATGGTATATACTGAATTTTATCATATCGCCTGCCCAGAGCTTCGATTTTTTCCTATTCAACAGTTTTATTAACTTGACCTGCTTCTCGTATGGCCCTACAAATATTACTGATACTGTACTTCAATATGAATGTACAGTATACCAACAGTGTTCTACAACGTATTCCAGTGTTTCCCTTTGTGATGCTGTGAAATGGTCAATTCTCTGTAGAAGTCTTGTAAAAGCAATGGAAAGTCTCAACAGTTAGATTCCTTGATTGAAAAATGTGGCTGTGTCCTGCAATGTATTAACTGTAATTCCCACACTGTGGGAAATTTAAAAGTAATTACACCACTTGGCAGTAGGTGTAAGGATCAGATCCGATAATTGTATAACTTGCAAGGCTTTATAAGCAGATTCTTTAAAAAAATGTAATTCTGTTTCTGAAAGGGCAACATCTTGCTTTTCAGTCCACCTACAGTAATGAGTAGAGCCTCAGTCTACACTTACCACACTTGGTTTTATTCTCTTTTTCTTCTCTGTCTTGTAATTGACCTAAAAATTATTTGGGCACATTTCAGTCACCCACTGTCCTGAAGAAGGCTGTGGGATGGGTATGTGTGACGAGCTGAGAGTCAAGAATTTCTGCTCCCTGATTCTGCGCTCTGTTTGCAACACTGTTCTTGTGTGTGTGTATCTAGGAGACGAAGAGCAAGAGCAAGCAGGAAGGCAGACATACGTCTCATTTATTCCGATTTGTAATTGAGGCAGCGAGAGACTCTTCATGGAGAATGGGGACTTGTACAGGTCCAGGAAACACCAGCCTGTAATAATGCTCCAAATTTAAACTACTTTGCATACCTTCATGTCCTTCCTCTTATATCTGTTACCCTGATGGTCTACCTACGTTTCTTCCTCTCTTCATACTTCAATAATTTCATTTTCTTACTTTCTGCCCACTTCACTTTCACCGAATCCAAGCCCCGCAGGAGTTACAGCCTTGTCACCCAGTATGGTTGCAGTTGAACAGTACACTGCTGGTACCCCTCACTTTTTAATTCTGATTTAATGATTTTTTCTACAGAACTACTAAAAAACACATAGTGAGAGTATAAATATTTAACTACAATATAATTACTGTTTTGCAGCTATTTATAATTCATAAACTCTGGAGGAGACCCAAGTATGTCAAGACTCAGGAAGGAACTTAGGAAACTGATAAACTTCACAAATTTAGCAGATCTTTCTCTTTTTAAAGTTTTTCTACTATAACGGAATACCCAGTTGTCCATTAGAAGCTTCCTGTACTTTGAAAGTATTCTTTGTGCCTGTACTTTAGATCTAGCTGTACTGAACATATGAGTGCGGTCTACAGATAAGTCTGCAATCTGTAGGACAGACTTGTTTTCTGCCATTTTATCAACTTGTGCCATTTGCACAACTTTCATAGTAATGGTTTTGTTTCCTTTCCTGGTTATTAAGTCATTGATTTTATGTCAGATATTCAGGTGATTCATTGAAGTTTTTCCTCTATTTAAA
Source organism: Charadrius vociferus (assembly GCF_000708025.1). NCBI lineage: Eukaryota > Metazoa > Chordata > Aves > Charadriiformes > Charadriidae > Charadrius > Charadrius vociferus. Next base: position 1,769,119 of record NW_009647572.1, on the reverse strand, counting down.
CAGCCTACAAGTTCTTTTAAAAGGAAAAACACCCTATGCACCCTCAACATCTTAGACTTAATATGACTTTTCAAGCGTTGTCATTTGTAAAAAATAAAACTTCTTAAAATTGATATGTAGGAAACAGCCAGGCTTGTGTTACGTGGTACAGAACTCCAGCAGTTCCATAGTGTTAACGCTTAATGAAAGTAATGCAATCAAGAACTCAGAAAAAGTGTCCTCGTATCAGCTGATTTGCAATTTATGCAGTATATCAAATCGCAGGTAGAGAGCTTGAATTTCAGGAGACCAGAGACCTGAAGGGGGTGATCTGTGCGTGCCATAACAGACATTGTGTCAGTCTGTGGGTCACACAAATGGACCTTTCAAAAGTAATTAGAGAAGGATTATTAATAAGATCTGTTACTATATGCATGGAAAGTTCAATAAAGTTGTTATCATTTAAATCACCTCATCCTAGTATTTCTTGGTACCTGCCATTTCCTAGGAAATGATGGGTTGCATGCTGTGGAATTAAGGTCTAGTTTGCCACTAGACATGTGGCAAACCCCAAAGGGGAACTGATGCTTTCTGCTGTGGTAAAAAAAAAAAAAATACAAAACACAAGGGTGATTTCTGTGAGTGCAATTGACTGTCATAAATTAAATAGTGTTTGTAGTGCCTTCCAGCTTATCCATTATAAAGAATGATAGATTTTTTTTTTTTCCTTTAATGTTTATTTTTAGTTTGAGATAATATTCTTGTACCTCCCCTGAAAAAGTCGAATAAAAAAGCATTAGCCTAAGTTTGGGATTGACTGGGGTAGGTCAGGAAAAAGAGTTGCTTATTGTTGTGCATGATAAATAGTGCACAAGTAATAAAACTAAATATCCTGTGCTTGACATGAGAAGAACTTTTAAGCATATGGGGCTGCTGCAGGTGTGTGTTTAACAGGATAATGCATTTAACGAGGTGTGAACATCAAGGAGAAGGGCCCTGAAGAATGGTGCCTTGGGTTTGGATTGTTTATTGTTCTTACATTCAGAAAACAAAGGCGGGAACAGAAATATTACGGAAGTGCTGAGCTCTGTGTCCTAATGAATAGAAAAAATAAGTTTGCTTTTACTGGATTGTCACTGTTGTTTCAGTGCGTGGCTCTGGCATGATCCTTTCTAACAGTCTGAAGTACTGCTCTGTAGAGTATGTCTTATTAAACTGATATTTGATTGATGTTTTTAATATAAAATTAAAAAATAATTTCCCCGAGGCATGGGCCTAGTATCACTTGTCACTCTTTACTGGTTTTTGATTCAAATCCAGGCTCAGGCTGAATATAGGTAGAATAGTTTTCCAACTGAAGAGTGTATGCGTTCCTCTGCTGCGCTGGCTGCGATGAGAGCCCGCTGGGACGTTGTTAACATTTCGTGTTAGGGTTCAAGTCTGATGAATCTGGAAGTTGAAATGAAAGCTGTAGGCTGTAATGTCACAAACGTGTCAAGCCAGCATAAATTGGCTTGGCTACCAAAAGAAGTATTCCCCACACAACCACCTTACAGTGGCAGCTTCAGTCTTCGTGGCATTTTGGCCTTGTTTCTCATTGGTGTGTATCAGTGGCAGCATGGTAGGAATGCAAAGCTATAAAGAACAACACTGTACCCTTTACTTTCTTATTGCCAATGTCTCCTGTGGGAAATGAAAACTGGCAGTCATGCGAATTGCCATCGAACAATGGATTTTGTTTCATAATCAGTCTAAGAAAGCAAACATCTGAGCACAGAACCCTTCGTCTTCTCCACCCTTCACACTTTACTCTGGTATCCTACGTCCATGTGAAGGCTTCATGACAGGAGGAGTGTCTTGATTGCTTCCTGAGGAATTATGTGGGCATCTGAAATGTATTTTTGCTTTTTGCTTGGTTCAATGGAATTATTTCTACCCCTTGTTCTGACCTGTCCCAAACTCAGTATATGATAACAACAGTAGACACATGGGCATGATTCCCTGCATGGACTTCAGAAGTGAGATCCTAAAGCATCACTGGAGCTAATTAAAAAAAAGTCCTCAACCTCAAGATGGCTTGATTTAATCTTTGTGCAGTCCCCACTCCTCTGCAGGATTCAGAGACAATCCCCAACCTGCTTATGTACGCATGGGATACCTTCCCCAAGGAAGTCAAGGTGTGCTCAGGCCCCATGTTTGTGTATACATGATTTAGTACTCTGCCTGTGCAGATGACTCGCCTAAAGCAGTTGCTGGTTTATCAGGGATGGGCTGCGGAGCGGCAAAGGGTAGGCAATGGAGAAGACTTACACTTTCATTAGCATCAGGCAGCCTGGCACATACTCTTCCATTGCATGGTACTATCAAATGGGAGTATAATCCCTTTTTCCCATTCCTATCCTGCATCCGTGTCAGAGCAGCTTCCCCTTCACAAGCCTTCAGTTCCAAACCTTAGCAGTCTAGATGGTCCATCTCCTATGCAGCACTTAACCTGCTGAATTCAAAGTAGGCAGAGCCTAGATAGTTTTGCTAATGGCAATTGCCACATTAATAAAATGTGCGTGTTATGTTTGTAAAAGGGTAAGATTCAGACCAGCGTAGACCCCGTTAGCAGGAAGAACCACGAAGACCAAATGGTTTTGGAAAGAGGCTGCACTTAAACATCTTTAATGAATACCAGATTCAGATTGGAAAATCAAGAAAAATGTCTCAAAACTCAAACTGACTGAACTTTAAGCAGTGTAGTTACAAGTCTGCTGGCGCATAAACATTCTTTAATTGATTTTATGCCTCATGTGGTAGAAATTGCAGCTCAGTTTCAAAATATTGTATAAAGGCTGAATAAGATTGAACCCTTCAATTTAGTGTTTACATGAAATAATTTCCAACTAAAACAATAATCATCAATATTCTTTATACATTACTGAAAATCAGAGTTTTGTAGGAACTGCCACCAATAGCAGATTTTGCTTTGCTTTTATAGTTACCCTTCCTTTCATTTTTTTTTTGTTCATAGACTTCCCCTGGCCCCATTAATCTGGTTAGTCAGGTTCTCCAGCATTTTTTAGATGTGATTTATCATGGGACATTAAATATTTGTGCAGGAGGCTGCTAACAGTACAGTCATCGGAATGAGCTGCTGCACCAGTATTCTTCTGTAGGAAACAGCCACCACCACTGTTCTGTTCAAATGCTGTTTGAGAGCAGTTGCTGCAGCAGGCTAAATGTCTGAGAACTTCGGTGTCTGTGGTGGGTTTCTGTCCTGTGGGCTTCCTTGGGTGGATCTTTTGTGAAGGCATCTGACTTTGAAAGTGTCTGCAGGAAGGTCTTGCTTCCTCTTTCACTGCTGCAGCAGAGATCCATGACAAGTCCCTCAACCATTACTACTTTCAGAAATTGCAGTCAGATGAGGAATTTTAACTGGGTGGGGGAGAGAATTTGGAATGAAGATTGGGAGTAAGAAGCACTTGTGTTGAGGTCCACTGAATCTCCTGTGCTGTGGTGGTGCCAGAGCTAATGCATTTTGGTCAGGAGAAGAGATGAGATTTGTGACTTTGCAGTGGGTGAAAGATTATGGGTTCCTTCCCTCCTTTGTGGGAGGAATAGTTAACGGAGAAAATGTCATCTGGATTGCAGATCAGGGTGGAAAGTATGAGAGCCGATTACAAAATGTTGTCAGTGTAGCAACCCCGCTAAAGATGCTGGGAACTGATCTCAGTAATCCAAGGACACGCTGCTGTGATCTGGCACAGTGGAGGAGCTGAAGAAGAGCCACGTCCTGCCTGTGGAGAAGCTGAGGTCTGTTGCTGTCAGTGGAGGGAGCCTGAAATAGCACCAAAGCCTAGAACTTAGATCAGTGGAGAGACTCCTGAGGCGCAGACCGGGGTCTTGACTGAAGGGTCTGCTATACTAAGAAGTGTTGAAGACATGGAAAGAGTAAGGAGATGGAAGTAGAGGTGAAACACTTGTTGAGACCTGGGTACAG
>NW_009647572.1:1702310-1765121 GCF_000708025.1 Charadrius vociferus | reverse complement strand
CATGTCAGTATTCATAAAGATAAAGCCAACCAGTCCAGCTATTCGCCTCTTTGTCTGGTCAGCAACTCATAAGCAGTGGCATAAAGGTTCTTCCAAGTCAGTTCATCAGGAAAATAAGCTACAGTAAGGGACTAAGGTAATATAACTGTGGGTGCAGTGAATTGAAATAATTCATCTGTGGTGTTGTCATGCATATTTTTAATGTATAGTAAAAATCACAATGTGTCCATAGGTAATTTATCCAGCAGGGAAAGAAAAGAGTATATTTATACAATTAATTATTTGCAAAAAATTTCCACTGCTCTAGGTTTGGCACTGCAGTTGGATAATAACATTTAAAAAACCAAGCCTGAGATGATGATCCAGAGGGCTTTAGCATTGCCGGAGAGTTTTATTAGTTTATGTGCAATATTAGTAAAATTATTAGTGTTCTCTTTCTATGTTTTTTTTCCTTAAGTAGTCTAATGGAGTTTTTATAGGCATTAATGAACAAGTATGAGGTCAAACAATGCACACTTTACCCTTGTGAGCAGTCCCGTTGACTAGAGTGGGAATAGCATTATTTTTGTAAATGCTATTCATAGTAAAGAATGCAGAACTAGTCCCTAATGGAGAAAATATCTTTATTAAATCTTTCATCATCTCCATATATACTGATTTATTCTAGGAGAAATAATTAAATTCATTTAATTATTCTGCTGCCTATAAAAGACAAGAAGGAATTTGCACAAAAGGACAGTTTAATCTATAAACTGATAGCTGTGCTTAAGACAAACAGCGCAGCAAAACCCCCTACAATATTTTGTAAGACTTAAACATGTAATGTATTATTAAAAAAAAAAAAAAAAAAAAAAAAAGAAGCAATCAATATGAACTAGCATAAAAGAGTCACAATTGGAGATTTATAGTTTTTAAAAAAAAAAAAAAAGAATAAGAAGAAGCAATCAATATGAACTGAAGCATAAATGAGTCAATGCTGGATTTTTAGTTTTTTAACTTGTTCCTTGCTGATAGTAAAGTAAGGAGAGAAAAATCTTTAAGGGCAATGCAGTCTGGCCAAATCGAACTCCAGATGTTTTTGTAAGTTTATTGGTGTTTGCAAGCTCTTTTAAACCTCTTATGCACAGAAGAAGGTGGTTTTAGGTGGAAGTTGATTATTAAGCTGCAGCTGTTAGAAGAAAAATCTGAAGGCTCCTTCAGTTGCTAAAACTACAAAAATATTTCCTGGTTTGGAAACAAAAGTATACGGGTTATTTCTAAATTCTGGGTCGAACACTGGGAATGCTTACAGACAGGAGCCTTTGCATCTATACACACAAAATAGCTCAAAAATGCTTGTAGGTTTTGACTTGAAACTTAGTATTTTCATAGTCAAAGTAACTAAAAGTATCTTTTTGGGACCCTCCTATAAACACACTGCATAACCGCTGAGTGTAGGAAATACTTTAAAGCAAACATTCTGAGAAACTCATTACAGAAATTCAAATCTCTCTCCTCGGAGAGATGTAAATTTAAGAGCGATGGGTATAATTTTGTAAACATATTTCAAACTCAGGATTTCTAATTAGATAGCTCATTGATCCATAGACATTGAAGTCTAACCAAACAGCGATCTGCAATTACAATTTGGTTAATCACTTCAGTTCCCAATGAAAAGGCTCCACAGCTGCCCGGAGGCTTGGCATTGGTGAGGAACACCATGGGATCAGCGTGGCTGCTAAAAAAGCTGTGTTTGGTAGCTTGGGGCAACCGCTGTGCATGGGCTGCCCTCCTGTAAAACACACCGAAGGCAGGGTACGCTCGTTCCCCATCTAACTGGGCAGCAATTTTGACAGTATGCTTGGGATTGGTCTTGGCACATCTGTCTCATCGCAAAAGCGGCTTGTCTTCCTTCTGCGTCCTGCCTAAGGACAACTGATATGGGTTAGATGCTCTGGGATAGGGGAAAGAAAACCCAACCTCACGTTATTTTAAGCAATGAAGAAAACTCCTTCAGGTTCAAGAAGGCTCTCAGGCAGTGATGTGCTTCAGCGTTGGAGCAGGTGAAAAAAACAGCTTATCGTACTCTTGACTGCAGGGTTAATTCTGCAGTCCCCACTGAAGCGTTAGGTCACAGTCCTTCAGCAAATCAGCCTTCAGAGATACGCATGTTGATTAGGCCAGGTTCTGGGAATGCATGTGATCCAGTGAAGGAAGAGTGCTTGCACAAAACTGATAAACACTGCTTCTTGGTTTTATCCTTTGTGCCTCTTAAAATATCAGCGATATTACAGTTTAACAGAGCTGAGTTAAATCAGATCTCACTAACAACCCATCTGAAATTTTTCAGGGAAAGAAAACTCATATAAACAGTGACATTTTATGATGTCTGGACCCAAGTAGTGTTGTGCTTCTGATAGCTGTTACAGTGTCAAAATGTCACGTGCTCCTCTCAGCCCATGGTAGGAATTCTGATTTTTACAGGATTACCTGGAGTTTGCTCCTCTAGTCCTCGCACAGCAGCATAAGCTTCTGAGGTAGCAAGCTGCTGCTCATCTCTGCGCACCAGTCCGTGTAGGGATGCATTCCAAGCCAAACATGACACAAACATGAGAACAATCCTTTTGAGTTAAGTGGAACTGTCAGCATCCATAAAGTTATTTAAGTGTGTAAATGGTGCAGTCTCAGCCCCCAGAGACTGTATATTGCTGTTCCGAGTGGGGTTTTTCTAGTGGTTTTTTTTTCAGTGGTTTATCTTCCAAAGCTATTGATGGTGGAAGGATAAATATCTGTCTAAACAACGATACTCCGTTTATCAGTTGTGGCTGGTGTATCCTCATCTTTCTTTTTTTGTTTGTTTCCTCTGAATTTAATTACATGTTTTGGGGGGCAGTTGTTTATCCTACACTCTAGGAAAAGACAAAATGTGGCTATCAGAGGAGTTTCTGCATCTCTCACTGCGTACAGTTCTCTGAACAAACCCACTGAGTATTGTCCTCAACAGGATGTTCCTCAGAACACCTCAGGACACCTTCCTCAGGACACAAGAACACCTTCCATGCAAAAATAAGCTCTAGAGAAATCCTGTTTGCTTTCAGAAAGAGTCTTTCAATTCTTTTTCATCTCCTTCACTATTTTCTTCACCATTTTATTCTCCCGCCTTTAGGGTCAGTGATTGCCTTGGCCTTCAGAGTGCTAAGTTTGACTCCATATGAGCAGATTTGACTCATGCAGAAGAGAAATGTCACTCAGAAGTGACATAAGGTTCTCTCAGGGTCCAAACTGCACAGCCAAAGTACCAAACTGCAGCAAATGGGGAGAGAGGACTCATTTGGTGATTTCATGTTTGAGGATCGCTCCACTTTGCAGATACTGAACTAAACCAAAGTCTGTGTCTATAGGAAAGGTGACCATTGAAATCCTAGCTGTGTGAGCTCAGCATGAACTTATCCCATCACTGCTATGTGCAACATAGAGAGAAAATTTTTTGGATGGGTTTACTGGATCCTAATTTGTTGTCCATTTTAAGAGGTCTCCTTGATACCGTTCTATCGGTCTTCAATTCAGTAAAATCTTTGGAACTGAGTAGTTTATTTGCCTTCAGCCAGAAGTTGGAGTTGACACAAGGGCTAGGAGGTCAAATCCCCTGGCTTGTGTTACAGGGATCAGACTGGATGACCTCATTGGTACCTTCAGTCTATGAGCTGGATTTGCACATTTCCAAAGGTCATGTTTGTTCCCCTTGACACAAAAAATAGAGTCTGCAGTAAAGCCACTGTGGTGTCCTCTTAAAAAATAAAACAAAACTCAGCATATCCAATGTCAAGGGATTATGACTAGCCTCTTAACAGCCCATCACACATGCTTTTCCCCTCCTGTTATAATGAGACATGTAGGCAACTTTACTGAAACTTAAATGAGAAACAACTAATTAGGGGCTGCTTCGTTTTGTTTTGGTTTTTTTTTTTTTTATCTGAAAACTGATTTTTTACATCCTCACAATTCCACAGTTTTGAAGAAATAGATTAGAATCTCAATGGAAATGAGTTTGTGAAGAGGGATACGGCTGGGTCTCTCAGCACTGGTTGTACTCCTGTGAGGTAATGTTGTACGACATGAGCAAGCATGATGGTTGTTCCTGTGTTACTGCCATCTGGTATGTTCATAACATCGTAAAACAGATTAGCAGGACTCTTTATAGACACCAAAGAAAAATGTCTTTCCATGCTTTCCAAAGCAAAGCTTGCATCTCCTCTTTTGTAGGCTTTTTTTAAGATTTCATGGAATTGCACTGTGGTATAGGTGAGATAGGAGGAAAAGAAGAGAATTTTTGTTTGGCTCTTTCCTCCTTATTATTTTTGCTGCTTGGTTTTGTTATACCTGAATGGTATCTAAGATTCAAAACCAGTAATTTTTCATCAGCGTCATTAGTGTATAGTCCTGACTTCTTTTGCTTCCTCCTGAGATAAGATATCAAAATACCTATTTTCCACAGTTTTATGCTACCTGCCGATCAAAAGGAGACTTGGACTTTAAAATTCATCTGCATTCTTTCCTGACAAGTTCTTAGATTGCATTTACTCACTCTGCTGTGGCTAATCTTCTAGGAAGGTGCAACAATTTTTATAGAGGTCTAGAAATGGCACTTTGCACCACACTACCATGTACTTGCTTTGGTGGGTCTAAAGCTGTCTCCGCTGTTCCTGCTCTGAAGAACCTATTCACAACGGTGGTGGGTGACCGTGCTGAAATCTGAAGTATGACATTGCCCAGGGAATGATCCTTCTATATGTGCTGCTGATAAGCACAAATCTCAGGGTGACATAATTAATATCTAGATACCCAGTACATTATTAACATCATTGCACATCAAGCACTCAGAAAGCTCCTGCTATCCCATGGGCAGCACTGCTGATACTTTTCCTCAAGTCTCTGTGGCATCTGCCTCGGAGTGTGTAGTAGTGTGTATGTAATGTACCGGAGAAGATTTCTGATATGCCACCTCATGGAGTGGAGGTGAATAAAAACTTACTGCTCCTCCTTCTTCCCAGTGCAAAGAGTTGTAAGAAACAGGTTCAAAAGCTGGAGAGAGAAATTAATTCATTAAAAAGTCACGAGATGATCTAAACCACAAATATACTGCTTCTGTCTGGTTGTATACTGTGAGAGCCTCACTGTCTCCATGCACTCATTTTACATTTCAGAACACTGAATGGGGGTTTTGGCCCAGAGCACCACTGGTCACTCTTGGGGACAGGAGGCTGGGCTAGGTGGACCACTGAGGTGATCCACAAGCACAGTCTTGTGTTCTTATGTGCCCTTGTTCTTCTTTGGCTGCACATACACTCTGCTTCTTAAAAATCGCTGACCTTGTGCAAAACCAGTGAGCAGCCTTACAGCCAAAAGGCAAGGCAAGAACATGGACAGGAGGCAGGCTGTAGGCCAAAGAGTCCATCACAACATAAAGTTGAGGACTGGGAGCAGGCAGTCTGTCCAAGGACAAAAGACAGGAGCTAGATAGCCTGCAGTTGAATGACCATGGGCAAGTGGTCCGTTGCCGTCTTACATCTGATAGAAAGGACAAGCCACCAATCAGGCTCACAAGCCAGATCACAGATCAGCCATCCTAACAAGAGGCTAATTGCAGCCACAGGTGTCGTCTGATGGTGGCATTACCTTGGCAAGCTGGTAGTGTTACCAACCCTGCCTAAGCTCAAGGCTTGGTTTGGTAAATGTGCAATGCCTGGATCTGTACATTCCCATTACCTAAAGCTGGGGCCTCTTTACCGGTGACTGAAATGACCTTCAGCATGGCATTCTCTCTCCAAAGGAATCCACTGCGTTTTTCCATCCTTGTCTTGTAAGAGGACCGGAATAACTGTTGACACCTTACCTCCTTCTACTTCCAGGTTCTCAAAGTCCAGGGAAAAATGTTTGTGATCACCCTGAAGTTTGGTTTTATTGCCTTCATATTTTCCAGATGTGTTTGTGTGTCTAAGTTTCTTGAGTTGGTATTTTCACATGCATCTATTTTTTTCCTTTAGTTGTATAGTGGACTTTTCAATGCCAGGCAGAAAGAACATATTCTTATTTTCCATCAGTCTGCCCACATTACTGTTACTAGAAAGCCGTGAGCCCACAGGCATCCTTCTTGTTAATGCCTCTTTTCCCAGAAAGTAATTTAGAAACCTCTGTGTCTTCAAAGCCACAGCTGTTTGGCATGAAGCTGTCAGACCTTGACCAGCTGTAGTTGCTGGTCATCATGAATTGAATTGTCAGCAGAAACCAGAACTTTTTATTCATAGCGATTGTAATAAGCTAAAACACACTGTTGTTTTTTTTTTCCATCATGGTACTGAGTTTACACTAATTACATTATTCTGAATTGACTTTTGAAACTTAATAAATTTGATACGCGAGTTGCTAAGGAAAAGCGTCCATAGTTATTATGATTACTTTTCTTACAGTGCATTTTGAAATTACTCAGCAGCAGCACAGAGTGCTCCTACACATGGATCACTAATCAAATTGTCTGATTAGGTGAAATTCTAGACTTTCAGCAAAGTTTCCTCATGCCAAATTGCAGTAATAATTGTTCCATCACTTCTGCTCAAGGGAATCTCTCAAATGCTTCAGATATAATTTCATTTCTAAACTGACTGTATAATTAAATAATACAGTATAGCCAGCAGTAATCTTTCTCCATATTTAAATGTAAATATTACCGGTTACCAGCAGGAGCCATAGCATCCCTAATTGGCTGCGGCTAATTATATATTATGTCTAAAAAATGTTAACATTAAGGTTGTGAAGTCAAGCACTTAGAAGTTGGGTAACGTCAGCATTAACGTTGCCCAGGCAACTTCAATTTCCCTGCCATTTGTTTGCATGCGTGTTACAGTTTTTAATTACACAATCATACTGTTCTTTTTTTCCTCTTAAGTCCACTGCCTCATTCAGTAAGCTGGGAGTAATTGCCGATTTCTTTTTATCTTCCTCATTAGGAGCATGGCTCCAAGCCTTGTTTAACTCAAATTATCTAAGCCTTGCTCATTTTCATTCCTCTTTTCCCCTCTGTGTTTCTATGGTGCTCTTACCACATCTGACAGTATATCCGACAGGGATGCGAGTGTCAGGTTGCCTTAACTCCCTTTTTAGGGAGAGCTGGAGTTTCAGGAATCCGGACCCCTGTGATAGGAATGCAGGCTGCTGAAGTGATAAGATGTGGGGAATGTAAAACACGTCTGAGTGGGCTGTGCAACGACAAGGCGCTGAACAGAGAGAACCCGCATCCCACGGCAGGCCTCCCTAGAACATGTCTACGGCAGGGCCAGAGAAAAAAATTCATTTTCTACCACTTTTATACAATTAGGTCTTAACATCGTTCTGGGTAAACTAACTCGCTGCGTTTCATGCGAGGTTGTCAAAACAAAAATGCTCACCAATCACAAAAGCTTTGGGACTGATTTTTCAGGAATAAGAGCGTTTCCCAATCTTGCAAATTCTGAGTACCGCACCATACTTCTCCACTTAACTTAGTGACAAATTGCCAGCTCTGCTGTGAAAGCGCTGAGCTTCCCGGCTGTGACACCCCGGGCAGTTAGACTGAAAACTGCGGTGGAAAGCTGGGCAGCACTTTGTTGAAGTATCTTGCTCAGCATCACATCTGTTAGATGCTGAAGCTGGGGCATAGGGCACTTCTCCAAGACTGAACACCGTCTTGGACAGATAACCCAATCAGATAATCTTTGACAATCAGATAATCTTTCTTCCTTTCAATCTTCCCACAGTCTCTATAGCATATCCATCTTTTGCAAGAAGAAGTTAAAGGTCTAGGTGGACAAGTCCTCCTCCTTGACCTGCCCTGGACTCATCCTTATTACAACCCCACCTTGTATACGAAAGGAGGTGGGGTCCTGAAGACAAAAAGAGTAACAATTTGGGCTGTATAATAAAAAATTACTTCCCTTGCTTTAAAATCTACCAGCATCTCCTGTGCTAGATCAAGTGGTGTCACTTTTTACCTTTTATTTAGTAAGAACCACTTCTAAAATGGGAAGACCAGGATCCAATCCCTTCCTCTGTCTTCTTAAAAATAAGCATCAGTGGTGACAGACAGTCCTGAACCAGCACTATTTCAGTGTTTGTGATTTTGGGTTTGGAGTCTTATTGATCTGCTCATTTGCCACATTTAGCTATAAATTTCTAATTTTTTTTAAGAGCTCTGAAAACCAGATGCTACCATGTAGAGCAGTATTAACCAAAGTGGAATGATTGAAGTTAGTGATTTAATTTGCAGGTGGTAATAAGTAGTAAGCTGTATAGAGTTTTTAATCATGTTTTGAATTTTTATTTTCAAGGCTTTCTAAGAGAAAGAGGTTTTTCTGGTTGATTGATAGAGCAGCTAAGACAGTAAAACCCTTGTGTTATGCTGAATAATGACAGTGCTGAGGGCACCACAGGGGCTATACCCAGCCTGGTCCCTGGTGACCCCCAGGGGAAATGCAGGGGGCTCCCGTTTGCCAGCAGCTGCACAGCTGCGCGTTTGGTTTGTATGTCCGGACCTTAACATCTGCGTTACTCCCAAATCCTGTTTTAGGCACCTACATCCCTTCTTTAATTTCATAGGCACGCCTTAATTTCAGCAGGTATATAGCTCAATGCACACTCACTCTCGTTTTTAATTTGTTGTCGAATGACTTCTTTCTTATCTACTTGATAGTAACTATTTACCCTGAGCTTGTATTTTGATGCATCTTGTTGGTAAGTAGAGTTAATTAACCATAAGGAAAAACAATGCACAAGCATGTTTATTAGTTACCTTAAATATGCTGTATACATAAGAAGAAAGTGCATTTATAAAACATTTAGCATTTAAAATAACTTATTAAGCAAGGTAAACATTAACTCTAATTAATGAAATTGACGAATCAATTAGTGAAATTGATGGATTGATTCTGGTCACTAAGGGCCGTATGCTGTGTTTGATACAATTTGGCATAAAAACTGTCAGTCTGCTTGGACACTTTTGAATACCTCAGCAGCAATTTATCTGTAACTTTATATGCCTAATGGCCTAACACCTTGTGAAAATCTGTCCTAATGCCCTTTGGGTTTTTTAGAATTAGTGGATCTCACCCTCTGCCACCTGGATTTTATTTACTGCAAGCGAAAAACAGCAGCCTGTTCTTCTTGATCCCCTTTTCCGACTTAAACAGATTATTCCAAGTAAAGAAAAATTTATTTCAGAAGATACTAACGAAACTAAAAATCAAAGTTGTCTGTAAGCTGGTGCTGGACTCAGTGACCCAGCTGATCCCTTATGTCTTACGTTCTTAATGCGACCGAGGTTGTTATTTTCCTTAACCCTAGAAAGTAAGAACTTGCATTTTTGACAGCGGGAATGACAATGTTTGCACTGTTGTTAAAAAAGAAAGAAATAAAGTATGTATGTATGTATGTCTGCTGCAGTGTGTAACAATGTGACATAGTTTGAATCAATAATGAAACAGGCTTATTTGACAGTCAATGTTACACCAGTTTTCTACCCAATTCTATATATAATTAAAACAAAGCAGCCCTTAATTGAAAAATTTAAGAAGGCTCATTTGTTGCATCGGTTTAATATAATTAAATTACTTAATAGATTATAAGAAGGTGTATGTGGAGAAGAGAGAATGGTTTGAGCCTGTATTCCAACCTGAGATTAATGCCTGAAAAGATTATCAGTCTGAAGCCTTCTGACTTAATCAGTTTATTCCATTATTTTATACTCTGACAAAGCTAGCTAGCTATTTGACATGGATGGATTCAGTGTGCAAGCAAAAAGCATACCAAGTATTGTTTAAAATTACAGCAGGTGGGTGTGTTAATACATTCTAAAACCAAAAATTGTTTCTACCCCTATATATTGCCTGTTGACAGATGAGAGCCAAAAGAGTTATTTCTGACAGCCGTTTCAGCTGAAGGTGGGTAAACCGTTTAGCTTCAGAAAAAGCAGTTTAGAATAGTCTAATTAGCAACTGAATTTACGCAGTGATTTGCAGTCAGCTGGTGTGCGGTGTGCAGACAGGTTGGTTCTGGCGTTCATTGCAGCAGCGAAGACCAGGAGCCAGCATTTGCATTTCAGGGGATTACTCTGGATTCACACACTTGTAACTAAAAATTCATTAGCCCAGCGTTTGTTTTCGAAACTGAAGTTGGGGCTAGTCCAGGTCTCATTGAAATGATTTAGGGGTTTTGCCGCAGGTTTCAGGCAAGTGTCCCACTTTTGAGCTCTGGACACATAAGAACTGTTTGACAATTTGGTTACTGAGCCACTTCAACCTTCCAGCTCAGTGCCTCTTAAATATTTAGGCACTGCTATCAGTAGAATCATTTCCACGAAGTCTAATTTCTTGTTCTATAACTGCCTGCTAATTACTTTAGTGGTTTTGGTGAGCTACCCCGACCCTAAGCTGGCTGTTTGAGGACATGGGGTGTCAGAGTAGCAACACTCTGTATGACATTCCCAACTGAATGTTTTCTTGTTGAGGGTTAGTCATGAAAGAATATTTCTTTTTCGAAAGCCATACCACATGTTCCCAATCCTTTGTTTGCACAGCTGTAAGAGAAGATAACTTAATGGCAAGAATACTCCTTGAAACAAGAAAGGACCCTGTTCCAAGAAAGCCATTTCACTTCCTTTGTGATCCAGCAGCGTCTATAGCTTCGTATTGGGTATGCTCGGGCGGCTGAAATTAAAATTGACGTTTTTCTTATTATGTGGCATAGATTAGGTTTTGGGCTGATGATACCTGCAGGTCTGCTCTGTTTGAGTGCACAATGAATGTAATTTATTGACAGCTTAGAAAGCCATTTTGGCATTACTAATTGGTATCAGTTTTCTCATGTACTGTAAGACTGCAGGCATCCATAAGAAGAGAACAAGACTTTCACATGGAAGGCAGCTGTATATATCTCTTATTAACTATAAATAATAGGTTAGTAAGTATAGTTTGTTATAAAAATAATCCAATTTCACTTCAAATACATAACTTTTCAGAAAGTGAAGAATATGGGGTTTAGTAGCACATATTCCTCAAATAAAGTCTACAGGTATGAAATAAAACGATATTAAACACATTTCAATCAAATAACTGAACTTAAAAGAATGAATGCCACTAAATGCAAGCCAATAGAATTTTGGTGGAATAAGGTGAAACCATTGATAATTTGTGATTATAATGGGTGCCCTCATATGTAAGTGGAGAAGAGACTGCGTCCCAGAGAAGAGCTGGTCTGGAAAAGTCACTTCAACCCAGACAGACCTTTAACCATCAAAAAAGATAACGTCTCCACCTAGCAAAGAGCAAGGTAAAAAGATAAGACCTACATTTAGGAAGGATAACCTAAGACATTCTTCTCTTAACTCTTTGTGTTTATTCATTTACTCTGTGAAGGGAAAGAAATTAGGTTAACATACCATCCTAGCTAAGGAGGATTTGATTTTATTTTTTTTTGCTCAAAACTGTCTAGGTGATTAAACAACACAATTTTATATTTGTCTTGATATATAAAGATCGAGATCATCAGGGTTATTTTGCATTTGAAACTGATTTTTTTAATAAAGGAAGTAGCTCAAGGAAGTTAATGGCCTTGATTAATTTTGTTTTAGAGCTATGGATCTCAGTGTCTCTTTCTTTTTTTGATTCATAGATTTAAAAAGGAAAATACATATTCTTGCTTTTTCAACTCCTAAATAGTTTCTTAGCTCTGAGAGTACTCCTATACGATGAACTGAACATATGAAATAAATTACAATGAAGAAATATTCTGCACCAGCAAAAGAGATTGTGGCTGTCAAAAAACAGTATATCAGTCCAACAGTTTCTGTTTCCAGAAAAAGTCGACTTGTGCAATGGTTTTACTTCACTTCAGATTCCAGCAAATATCACATATGGCTTGAATAGGTTACAGTTAACTGTTTTCAGCAGTTTAACTTATTCCAGCAAGTATTACATATGGCCTGAATAGGTTACATTTAACTGAAAAAAAATATTTGTTCTGTGAGCAGCCCTTAAAACAGGTTGTGATCTGCTTTTTAATAACTATTAGATTGATTTTTATATATTATATATACATATATAAATTAATATATTAATATATTAATTTATACATTATATAATTAATATAACACATATATAATCTGATATAAATTAACAGGAAGGAAAGCTCTTGTTTTGTCTAGTCTAAATAGCATATATTTGAAGTTTTCTTTTTTCATATCCCCAGAGCTTGTAGTCACGTTTATAACAATATCTTCACTTTCTGGGTAAGTGTTAAGCTTTGGAAAAGCAAACTCTTTGCTCAGTAGGGAAACTCCTTTGTATTGTCGGTTCTCTGCCTTTTTGATCTTCTGCGGCATTTAAAACAACATGGCATAAATTTGTACCCCTCGTCTCTCCCTTTTCTCCCCAAAAGCCAGGACAGAATCATATTCTTCACTACCATAATTTTGTTATTTTTGGACCAAGAGACAGAGGACTGAACATTCTTAAAGAGTCTGCCATGTACATAAAGTCCCTTTCGGGACAGTGGCTTTACTGCAGTCCCCAGCTGGTATTCAGGGATGACTCTGGACCTTTAGACTGATTCACCTGCTAAGGATGCTCTCCTCTCATTGTTATTTCCTCAGTTCTGATACAGTGATTGCCATTCCTTCCCTGTCTTGGACGTGTCAATACTCATCCTTTTTGAGAAGATTAATCTCTCTGAAACTTTTATTCCAGACAGCAGTAGTTTGCTCTTTTTTATGAAATAAGATGAAAGTAATTTGACTTGATTAGATGATGGGCTTCATTCATTCCAGCACTCAGTTCATATCCAATATTTTACCTCATGCCTTCTTGTGCTGCCTGAGACAGTAGCCATGAGGTGGGGCTTTTTGCTTGGTTGCCTCCTGGGTGCCATGCGTGATGGTATCACGAACCGATCGTCTGCTAGCACGACTGCAGCCTGCCGAGATGGGGAGACTCTACCACAATGTTGGTCTGTTTTCCGAGGAGGTGTGTGATGCAGGATCAGCTCTACGCAGCAAAGCCCACCGTCGTTGGATCTTCTTGTTTATCCCAGCAGATGGGAACAATTTAACTCCATCCAGTTCTCTGAGCCTCACGGTGGCAAACCTAATATGATCTTTTAATTTGATTTTCATTAGGACAGATAGACTTTACTAATGACTATTGTTTTCTGTTCTAATGCGGTTACAGGGCTGTCAAAGTAACATTTCAGGGAATGTGTCGATTCAGATAGAAATTGCATGTAAATATTTCCTGATCTTTGCCAGTCAGAGAAGTATTTTGTTATTATATTATTATTTTTAATATTTTGTTGTTATACTATTTTTTTTTTGCAATCTATTTGAGGTCTAAAATGGACCATAGTGTGTCTAATTGTGTATGTTTTTACATTTCTATATGCAGTGAATGCTGCTGTCTAAGGCACGGCTACAGGAGGGCAGTGCTGTGAGCTAAGCGAGGGTGTGGGTTTGACGCCGTCTATTCGGTGTTCTCCTTTGATAAATGCTGCTACCCTTTTCCTCCCATGCTTTCCACCTGCATCTGCCGTGGGACGACATTGTGCGTGCAGCCAGGTAATGCAGATAAGTTGACATGCCCCAGCACAGCGGTCTAGCTTTGCAACAACCCGTTTTCTGTGACCATACTGTAAACTTCCCTGCTTGTGGAGGAGGCACCCCCACACACCAGGCAAATCCCACCGAGGGGCTGAGCAGGTATTCTTGAGCACATCAAGTTTTGTACTTAGGAGAGCACAATATTATATCAATTTATTTTTCCCCCGTGTAAGGATGTGGGACTTAAACTGCTGTGACGGACAGTCAGTACTCTTATGAAATACTCTGGGGGAAGTGAGAGGTGATATGATATCTACAGCGAAGCGGCAATGCCTGGGGACCCTGGAGGATCCCAGACATCGCTTCCTCGCTTTTCATGCATGATTGCTCATGAGGTTCCATGTTCAGTGCCAGAGCTGAGATCTTGTCCTTTGCAATGTCTCACTGGTTTGTTGAGGGAAGTGAAGCACCAGGTACTACGAGCATGGTGTTATAAAACCTTTTTGACTTCTCAGAATAATTCTGTGCCTATTAATTTGGCCTATGTAGGTGATTTACAAGCTTAAAGAGTGCTGCTGCCCTTTTTCACCTTTGATTATTTCCATTAGAGACAAAATCGATGATAGCCAAGAATTTCTTTGGCACAAAAGGTTTGGCAGCTCCAGGCCTGTTTGGCAATGTCCTTGCTTTTAGAGCCAAGCCCTGTGGTCTTTTCAAACATCAGCTTATCCAATATCTTTGTGGTTTTCTTGTCATTAATGGTTTTTTGGACGGCATCTTTCTTTGCACTTCTGGACACTGTTTTTTTTTCCATTCTCAGGCCTCTTAATTTACAGTCTCAAAAAAACCTGTCTCATCTCTACTGCCTGTGCTTTGGGCAGCTTCTATTATTTCACAGTTCAGACTCCAAGGAAAGGTTTCATTCTTGTTTATATTTATTCCAAAGTGAGATCAGCTTCCATGCCTATCAGTGTGCCATAGCCTGTCACCTCTGCCATAGCAATAGGTAGAGATTGCTACTAAGTAATGTTCATGAAAGCCTTTAAAATTGAATTATTCAATGGGAAGATCACCGAATGTGCAAAAGCATTCACTGTCAATATCAATTAACTAATGAAGAGACTGGACATTTTACATTGGCTCTCGAGAAATTTTAGGATCTTTATTCAATCCAGTCAGAAATGCTGGCTGACCTGTGAGAAAGCAAATCCATAGAGAATGCTCATAAAACAAATCACTGATAGAATGAACAGCAAGATTCATCTCCTATGGCCTGGGCCAAAGCACTGGATGTACACAGGTTATAAAGAAGCAGCATGGAATTAAAATAGACTTCGTAGTACCGGTGTATAGATATATTTGCGGTAAGGTGTGAAATGTTGGCACCACAGTTCAGTGTCCTGGATTGCAGAATGATCTCCAGGTGTCTGGGAATGTCACTGATGTATTGGCAGCTCAGATACCACGGAGATGTTCTTGTAAAGTAGCATGCACAAATTCAGAATTTAAAATTTTTACAACAGTATCTTTTGTAAAGACTAGGTCAAAGACCAAGTGGTAGCGCTGAGCATGAACTCAAAATCTATTATTACAATTCAAAGAAATTAGATAAAATATTCTGACAAAAGCATATGTTGCCAGGATTGCTTAAAGATAGAACTTGATGCATCAGCCAATTAAAATCAGAGTATGCCAGCACAAATCCAGTAGACTTGTTGTGTTCCCTTACACCTCCTTTGCTTTACTTGGCTGAGCGGTAGAACAAAAGCATCTATACTTGATGTGCTTTGACCCAAACATTAAGAAGAGAAGAAGAAATCGGTAAGCAGAACTATTATTTTAATATAAAATCTCAGCACAATGGTCTTTTTTGGACATAACTATGAGAACACTATGACAAGACTTGAACTCAGAGGAAACTGAATCTGGAAAGGACCTCAAAAGCTTATCTAGGCCGTCCTCCTAAGGTTCATGCCAGATGCAACTTGGCCTAGATTGTTCCAAGATATTTAATTAATCTGTACTGAAGAATCGCTGATGTTGAAGACCTCACATGACCTCACCTGCCTTCCCAGGCAGGCTCTGCTACTGTTCTTGCTGTTAGAAAGTGTTTCCTGATGTCCAGCCCCTAACTTATGTGCTGCAATTTTCTTTCTTGTCCACCATACTTAAAACTGGCTTTACCATAATGCTGGCGGGGAGGTGGGAGAAATAAATGAAGTGATTTTGGGGGGCAGGAAAAGCACTATGTGTGGGTGCAGCTTTTTCTGGTAAAGCTGAGTTTTTGCAGGTACCATTTTTGTATTTCTGAGAGACTAGAGTGGTCTCTTCCAGGTAAAAACTGCACAAATTGGCACAGCTGTCCTTGCAAATCACTGCCAGAACAAATGTTATCTAAGTATACATTCAGGCAGTGTCAAAGCTTTGTATTTTTGGCTTCGCACAAACATTAATCTGTATTTAATTTGAGAGAAGTTCTGGGCTCATGTCCCGTAAGAAGTGAGAGTGGCAGGTCCCTTTTGCATGAGTCCTTTCATTGGACCAATGGCGCAGGGACTGTACTGAGAAGTACTTCAAGTAAAAATGTGTTAAGATGCTAAATACTGATAAGTGTGTGACACTCACGATATCGTGAGGAAGAGACACTGAGGCAGAAGCAAGTTGTACTCACATATAAATCTCTCTAGAGGGTATTCCTGGCCAGCCCCAGATCCATCAGGATTTGGGAGAACTGGAGTTATCCATCCTGCTGTGAATGCCACGTTTCCCCCTTCTCTTCAGTTCTGGCTGAAGGGATTTCTAGGCAGCACTGATGAGGGGTGGGTAGTTTCACATCATGAGGACTTGAGCAAAAAGGCCATTTTAACTCATGATTCTCGTTACTGCAGTTCAGTGGCTGGCAGAAGCCTTCATGTCTGTGTCCTCATCCGCTTGTTTTGTGTAATGGTGCACAGAATTTTAGAGCAGATGTTTATATCTCAAAGCAAGGTGCTTATATTTCTCCTTCACCCTCCCCATCATATGTGGGTAGAAACATTCCCTTTTCTGTGGATTTTCAGAAGCATTTTGTATCTGCGTATCTTTGTGTCGAGATAGAGAACACAGAATGCCCTAAGGAACGTAGGGTGATGCCGGTTACGCTGACATCAAGGATATGTATTTGCCCTTCTCACACTAGTCTGAGCTGAACCCATTAAAAAATAATGATGTGCACATACAGCAATCTTGCAGGAGCTGCTGGGATATGCTCGTGTTTTCTGAGTCCTCATATTATGGTCTCAGCATGTGATGTTTGTGTGCTGCACTAGTCCACATTTTCCTGCACTCCCTCTAAAGGCTGGCAAACATTTCTAAAGATGTTAATGCTTCTGAGACCTCGTGCACTTTGATTATTCAACTGGGCCAACCTTTGGGTTCTGACTCAAATGTTTCTGAAGTGACGTTGATGGAAATATTCATGGATGTGCTTTTGTCTCCTCCCCAGAGTATACACTATCACCGCAGTAGAGATCTGGAAACTGACAGCTCAACATCTGGAAGAAAGTCCCTACCAAACTCTATGAAAGATTATTTAAACTAGAGAATTCAGCTGCTTAGAGGCCATGAGAGAATTCTGCTGATTTGTAAAGAGCAGTCTTGTTGTGCTCCATTTCTAAGTGTTTTGACATAGCTTCAGCTGGTATAAATGAGCATCATCAGTGAAAAAAAAGCTTCCTAAAAATTCTTGAGAATTTGGCCACACATTATTGAAGCTTTTAAGCTGCGCCGCCGCCCCCCCCAAAAACAAAACAAAACAAAACAAAACAAAACAAAACAAACAGGCATATCAGTTATGTTTGTCCTGGCATTGTATCTAATGGGTGTTTAGCTTTCCTTCCAAGAGTACTATAGACTATTTTAGAGCAGAGTTTGGTGATTTTCTTTTAGTATTATAGTATTTTTTGGTAAGTTGAGGCTATTCTTTCTAGACAACACTGGCATTTAGGTACCGTTGATATCTGTGACCCTTTCCTCAGTGCAGGACAGATTTGGCTAAGACACCTCTCTATTTTAAGGATCTAAAAATAACACATGGGGTCCGTCTGCCTGCCATGCATAGGCGGAAAGCAGCCTCCTCCCTTCAGCCACTTGATGTTATCTTCAGCCTCAGGATGTTATCTGACTTCTTCTTAAGACCCAAAAATATTTGTTAAGAAACTAAACCCAATACCTTGCAGCAATTGTAGAGCTTCTGTAATTTATTTCCAGCAGCTTTGTTAGGCTGAATTTATGTGTTCATCCAGTGCTTGGTCTGGTGGTCAGTTTTCCCAGCGTGCTTGATAATGGTATCATGGAGTAGCATACTTCACAAGATCACTTTTATTTTATGCGGTATTTTCAGGAAAGCAATTCAGTTTGCAGGTTGTTGGTTTTTAACAGATATTGGTGAAATGGGTGAGGAGTCACTGGGACATCAATACACATTGAACTTGTAGGTGTGTTATTATATTCTGTGAAAATCATTCCTGTTATAGAGTGAATGCATCACTGCTTGTATCACACCTGTTCCAGGATTTCTGAAGAATTCTCTGGTACTGTTATTTGTTATTGTCTGACAAGTACAGTCAGCTTGAGCTGGAGTTATTTGTGCAGGTGGAGCCAGTTCTGGTACCCTAATTAACTGAAAGATAAACGTAACTACTGCTAGAGTGTAGCTAGAGTTTCTGAAATGCTAAATAACACATACTAGCAAAGGGATGCTTTGCATCACTGTAGCTTGGTCAGGATGCTCTCCTAGCATTAGCTTGTCATCCTGGTGAAATTTATGGTTTGCTCTCTTGCCACCTGCTGATCATAATTGAAGTGAGAGCCACAAACATTCTGTCTCTGAAACACTAAATAAGTGCAATTTCTGAAGCGTGGCTTCTCCACAAACCATTAATAAAATACAAAAAAAAACCCCAAAAAAACCCAAAAACACTTACCGCACAAAATGCTAAAATGTTTTAATTTTTTTATGTTTATTTTTAGTCTTGGAACTGAACCAAGTGATTATTCCCACTTATGGAACTGTGCCGGATCAGCAAAACCTTCATACTCCTGAATGGGTGGGTATTTCTTTACTTTAACTATGACTACCTGTAATTTTTTCTCATTTAGATATGCAGTTTGTCTGTATGACTGGATCTGAATTCACAGAATCACAGAATTTTCAGAATTGGAAGGGACCTCTAGAGATCATCTAGTCCAACTCCCCTGCTGAAGCAGGATTGCCTAGAGCACATTACTCAGGACTGCATCCAGGCGGGTTTTGAAGATCTCCAGAGAAGGAGACTCCACAGCCTCCCACCTGGGCAGCCTGTGCCAGTGCTCTGTCACCCGAACTGTGAAGAAGTTTTTCCGTGTATTGGAACGGAACTTCCTATATTCCAATTTGTGCCCATTGCCCCTCATCCTGTCACTGGGAACCACCAAGAAGAGTGTGGCTCCATCCTCCTTCAACCCACCCTTTAGATATTTGTAAGCAATAATAAGGTCTCCCCTCAGCCTTCTCTTCTCCAGGCTAAAGAGTCCCAGCTCTCTCAGCCTTTCCTCATAAGGGAGATGCTCCAATCCCTCAGTCATCTTGGTTGCCTTTCGCTGGACTCTCTCCAGCAGTTCCCTGTCCCTCTTGAACTGTGGAGCCCAAAACTGGACACAGTATTCCAGTTGTGGCCTCACCAGTGCCAAGTGGAGGGGGAGAATGCCCTCCCTCGACCTACTGGCCACACTCAGAGTTGCTGTATCTCTGTTTCCCGAAAGGTGCCTGAAGTCATTGACTCAGATGTGAAAGTGCAGGTTGACACAGGCACTGGACTCAATAAAAAGTGACCAATATATATTTGCTATAAACTGATATACACACCTCTCTAGAGAGGAGGTGTATACCTCCTCTCTATATATAATTTTCTACATGCGTGTATAGGATTTCTATGTGTGTATGCAAGGATAAATAGTGATGAACTCACCCTACATATGAACACACAGACCCTATAGATTCATGCACACCCAGGTATCAGTTGGCTGACATGCGAGTTCAGGATTCATTGTTACAGAAAGCTTGGAGACACCTAGAAATTCCTTACTCCAATCAGAGACTAAGTGACAAGAAGAAAAAAGACCTGGAGGTGTCCATTCCCTTTATCCAAAGTTCCAAGTTCCCCAGCTCGCCTAACCTTTTCTGCAGCTAACAGGCCTCTGGCTATAGCTGAAGATCCCCCGCCTTGGATCTCATTTATCTCTAAGGGCTGGTCAGTTGACCCCAACAAGCCCTGCTGTGGCACATGCTTTGCCAACCTGATGCCCAACTGGCATGCTGATAAGTCCAATTTTATTTTTTCCCCTAGAACAGTACAAGTGTGGGCTGCAGTTGCACAAGAAGGTAGCTACAAGCCTGGATTAAAAAAGGTGTAAAATCATGTACTTATCCTAAAGCTAATAGAACAACTCCATATAAATCAAAAAAGCCTGTTCTGTGTTTCCTTACTCTAATGACAGAGGTTAGTGTCACTGGCTTTGGGTGGGTATAGGTCGTCTTTTCTATTCAAGTTACCTCTAAAGTGCATCAGTATTATGGGAAACAAGGCATAAAGAAAGAGGTTCAACAGTGTCAAGAATTGCTCGTTGGACCGATTAATTTTGAGCACCTGAGAGCTTCATGACAGTTTTCACGCAGAGGAATCGTTCAAGAAAGAACTGTAATGGTGCCACCAAGTAATGAGAGCTGGAGCTGGTTCCCAGTCAGCCCAGTCCAAGGAGACATTTAAACCATCAGCTATTTACAAATAACGGAACCTGCCTGTGCATTTCTTTCACTGCCATCTACTAGATCCTACTCCAGGAATGACGTCCTGCTGCTGCAGCTACTGGTTATCCCTTTAGCTTGGACAGAGGAGGTCTGTGTTATGACTGCAGAGGTCCAGTGCTGATTTCTCTGTCTATAAGGAAATATATTA
The DNA here is from genome assembly GCF_000708025.1 of Charadrius vociferus. Classification (NCBI taxonomy): domain Eukaryota; kingdom Metazoa; phylum Chordata; class Aves; order Charadriiformes; family Charadriidae; genus Charadrius; species Charadrius vociferus. Next base: position 1,744,553 of record NW_009647572.1, on the reverse strand, counting down.
TTTTCTTTATATAGATAGGACAACATACAATACAATGAAAAAAGAGCTAAAAAGTTAAAAGGTGCAAATCAAGCATTCAAATTCAGGGGGGTGGATTAAGCCTGACCTGTCTTATATGTAGATATTATGACTGGAGCTGTTTAGATAATTTATTTTTCAGCCTGAATGCCAAACTGACAGCTATTTTGATTCATATCAAACTGAAATGGGAAACAGAATCATAAAAGAAAGAGGCAAAGGATTTCCTTAGTTGTAGAGCGTTTTGAAAGCAGTGTAAATGAAGGGAAGGATTCAGTCTTCATTGCACTAAGATGCACCAGAGCTTAGCTGGCAAAATATTTGTCTTAGTTATGGGTCAGAGGGGGTTGTTACTGCCTCTGCTCTTGGAAACAAATACCCAAAGTACCAGAAAATGAGTTTCCTTCTGGGAACTGGATACCCTCACCTCCCCTACTCCTGCCCCAGCGTTTTGTGGCAGGGTGTTTTTCATTTCAGGCTGATTCTGGAAAAATATTTAAACATTTTTTGGAGCATGAGGTGGAACCAAGAGCTTCCATTTCCCAACTGAGTGCCCTGATCAGGACCTTATAAAAATCCTTCTTAGACTTTCCTTGTGGTTCAATGAAAATTGTTATGCATTTATATGAAGTGAAATAGCATCAAAACAGCTGGAATGTCATATAGCTTGTGGTTAGAACATTCTTCTCCAAGCAGTCTTAGTAGAACTTATTTTTATTTCTTCGGAAAATCAACTGCCAAAATCAATTTTTATTTTTGGTTACTCATGTTTACCAGCAGTTGTAATTTCTGTTCAGTTTTAGCAGCATCTTTTTGGCACTGCTCCTTCCGTGTCAGGTCCTCCTTGTCAGCCACTGGGCAGTTTCAGTGGGTTGGAGGGGCCAGAAGGATAAAATTGAGATCTAGTGAGCCTGTCCGTGAAATGAATTAGTGTAAATTGTAGCTAGAAATGGAAAGTGAATAGGAAGCCTAACCTTAAATGATTGACTAGAAGGGAAGTACTGTGCCTGTTGTCTAAACTTAGATCATGTTCTGCAGCTGAAAGTGTTCCGGAAATTTCATGTGATTTTGCAAGTTGTCCTGGAGCAGCACAACCTCAGTAAGTTATTGGCTAATAGAAATGGTCTTGTTCTTCTCCTGGTGCTGTCTCTAATTAGGGGATCACGCGCTAAGATTGCTGCAAGGTCCCTGCCTCATTCAGCGTGCAAGTAGGACATTAATCTCCAAAAAGCCCAGATTCTGTGAGGATGCTGTTTGTAATACTTCAGCAAGGTGTAAATGTGGCAGGAAATTGCAGGGGAAAAAATGAAAGGTTCTTATGAGTAGAGAAACAGAGTGCAGTCCTTGATAGTTGGACTTTATCCCTGCTTCTGCTCTAGGGTTTCTATGCAAGACTTGCAAAGTCACATCCAGCTTTTGTTTGTTTCCTGAGTGTCAAAGGGGAACTTCTGTGACCCTGTTTGCACTTGTTCAAAATAGTCACATACACGCCTGAAAATTAGTGTGTTGCTCTTTGAAGAGAGAACTGCTGAGTTCTGTGGAAAGATGTCACTGTCCTGGTGTCTCAAGCTAAAACTCCAAATTTAGGAGACGGTCAACAGGTTTTGGTATTGATCTCTAGATGCCTTATGTGATCACCGTTAAAACTCCAGTTATACCGTTGCTTTCTCTCCTGGGGGATCTTGTGAAATTAAGTTTCTCAACATTTGTAGAATATTGAGATTCTATGAAGAGAGTACCATAGGCATAGTCAGAGGGAAATGCCTATTGCAGGAGTTCGGGCTATTTAGATGAGGTGTAACAAAAAAAAAAGACATTGAAAAAAGAATATCATAGAATCATAGAATCATAGCATGGTTTAGGTTGGAAAGGACCTTGAAGATCATCTGGTTCCAACCCCCCTGCCATAGGCACGGATACCTACCACTAGACCAGGTTGCCCAAGGCCACATCCAGCCTGGCCTTGAACACCTCCATGGATGGGGCCTCAACAACCTCTCTGGGAAACCTGTTCCAGTGCCTTACAACCCTCAAAGAGAAAAATGTCTTCCTAATGTTTAATCTAAACCCACCCTCTTCCAGTTTATAGCCATTTCCCCTCGTCCTATCACTACATGCCCTAGTAAAAAGTCCTTCCCCAGCTCTCCTGTAGGCTCCCTTTAGGGACTGGAAGGCCGCAATAAGATCTCCTCGGAGTCTTCTCTTCTCCAGGCTGAACAGCCCCAACTCTGTCAGCCTCTCCTCATAGGAGAGGTGCTCCAGCCCTCGGATCATTGATAAGAAGGAGTATTCCCTAACTACTACAAGGAGGGTAGAAGTATGGCATGTGGTTGTGCAATTAAGTAATATGTCATAAAGAATGTGCGCAAAGAAGACAAAACTGCACAAGCAGCCTTAATTCACGCATTTTCCAGCTCTCAGATGTTTCATTTTGCAGTCTTAGCTGCTTTATAGGTAGATAGTTTGAATTTGGATGTAACAGTAAGATTTCTTTTGACAAGTCAACATCTGCAGAGGAGGAGATAACTTCTTCAAATTGTCTTTACTGCTGCCCCTCACATACTATTTCTGCAGCAAGAAGGCTTCAGGGAAGTCTAAGAGAGTGAATTTCCCAGCTCCTGCATCCAGAGAAGGACGGGAGGTGCTGAAAAGCAGGTTTTTAGCAGAGTACTGTCGTCACCTGTCTTTAAAAGTACGGACATGTGGTCTCTCTCTAATCAGGAGTGACTGGAATTCCTTCTGTGGCCAGCAGCGACGTGACGCTCAGGCAGGAAGTCAAGTGGGTGTCTGGTCCAAACTTAGCTCAGGGGACAAGGCATCCCGATGCCTGGCTGGTTACCAGCCACTTTCTGCTGACAGCAATGTGTGACCGTAATGATGCCCTGCATTTTTCTACTGTGTCTTTAGTCTCAGTTTATTTCAGTTTCTTACATGTTAAAAATTTCTTTGCATGTGGAGGAAACGAAAAAAAAACCAACAACAAACCCTTCTGACCAAATGCTTGCTAATAACCTCATTGTTGCTAAAAACAGAACTAAAACAGCCCTCTGTTGTTATTAGCAAATGTGAGTCACAAGGAGAAATGTTAAAGGCACAACAGTTTTATGGCCCTATGGAGACAGACCAACATAAATATGTGGTATGCAAATAAAGTTATACCTTCCTGAAGTATCTTATATATCATATATATCTTATATCTTCCACAAGTGTATGCTCATGTTGGTCTTAATGTCAGAAAGTTGTCTCTATTGATCACTTAGAACATAAAGTAGTAAAAGATCTTGTTATATGGCTGTGATAGTAAGAACTTTACATTTCTGTAACATTTTCTCCAGGCGATCTCAAAGCACTTTACAAATAATTATGTTTTGTGACGTCCTGGTAATATAATTTGTTTCCTTTTTATTTACTCGATTTGAAGTTTCCCGTGGCCTGTAGAGAGAAATAACTGTGTTGCTGAATGGGCACTCTGAAATTTTCACCTGTGTAAAACCTACAACTAAAGTGTAACCTGTGGGTCCTCCACAAGACTGTCACCATCCTCCAGCTGGAGGGTTTTTTTGCAGGTGCCTGTCAGCAGAGGTGATGTTACACAGGCTCTGCTCTTCTTTCTTGTTTCCCAGTACTGATTTATTCCCTGGCATGCTGCAGGAAGCTGTTTTCAAGCGTATCTGAAAATTATGTGAGGTCACAGACAAGTAGTTTATCCCTCCAGTAACGATTACATTCGGTGCTATTGACAGTCACACCAAAGGCTCATGCGAACAAAATAAAGCACCTCTTTTATCCTTCCAGTAAGATAAGTCATTCCTGCAGAGTTTCTTGTTATTTAAAAAAAAAACAGCTTACAATACTCTGCTTGTCCAGGGTGTAGTAAACAATAAATAACTGCAGTTCCAGTGCATGTATTTTTCTTCGTGCTTGTCTCTGTGCTGCCCTTTCCACCATTATCCCCAGTGTGTGTTTAACAACGTAATGCCCAGAGAAGCCTAGAAAAGTGAAGATAGGTTTCTTTGTCGTGCCACTGGTTTTTCTCCCCTGGCACGGAGCATCGGTGTTGCTGAAGGGAGCTTCCCACTAGCATGGTCTCCTTTCATCTTCTGCTGCAGGCGTCACATGTAGCCATGACTACAGGAACAGTCTCAAGAGTAAGACACAGCAACTCCCCTTAGATACCGGCAAGCCTGGTTATACGTGGGGAGGAGCACATGGTAGTCTCCCTCCTGAAAAAAAGCTCTGAGTCAAGGGGCTGAGGATTGGTTCCATGATGTGGTCACTTGGAACCAAACCAGTTACCTCAGCCTTTACAGCCCTGTGTGGAGGGGGCAAGCTTGTCTTCGTGTCCCCCTTGTCCCTTCTCCAAGTACCACTCTGTCCCAAGGTCTGGGAGGGCAGATACTGTTTACCAACGACTGCTTGTACGGGATTAGCAAAGAGCGCAGGAAGTTCCTTATTCCTTTGCTGAGGTGGCCGGAGTAGGGGAGGATGAAGAGAAGGTGTGCAGTCAGGCAGTGTGCATGGCAGAGGGCCGCTCAGGGCTGGCCAAGGACCTTCAGTGTGATTGCACCAGCACAGCACTGCCCAGCTCCGGCAGGATACCACCAGCTGTGCCTTCATCACCTGGTAGTGAGGACCCAAGCGATGGGTCTGTAGAACAAGGCATTTGGTGCTGAGGAGGTGATGGCTGCATCATACACATTTCTGGGCTCTTTGTTGCCGCAGGCTACCTCCAGTCTCACTTCTTGGAGTGACAAGCCACCAACACTCCCCTGATCTGACCCTGCTCTGAACTGAAACACAGAGGTACACCCACATGAACATGGCTGTGCTGCCTCTAGGCTAACCCACGTAGGTGTCACCTGAGTGTTCCAAAAAGCTCTATCCGCTGCCAGGCCCTCCCTTCCTTTGGATTCCTTCTGTTAATAAAGCAGGTAATAGTTCCCTGTCTCTCGGAGGCAGGCAAGCAGTTGATTGTACAGCACTTGGAGAGTTCAGAAGCGCCGCGGAGTATGTGCTAAATATAATGAGCATTTTACAGCTAAACATATTATATTTTTTTATTTATTAATGGTGTTAATCAATATTAACCTCCTGTCCACTAGGGTATTATTGTAACATTAGAGTGCACAACCGATTGCCGCCGTCAGTACTTAAAATGTGATTATGCTGAGGCTAAGAAAATTAGAAAGTGCAGTAAATAGACCTTGAGTTTGTTTCTTCCAAAACAAAGAGGCATCAATGGGCCTGTTCATTATTTTGGGTTATAATTTGCTACTGATACTTAAGAAAAACTATGTCTTAGAATTTTAGCCCCCTTAAGTTATGTGTCTGTGCACACAAGCTTGTGTGCATTTGTATGATAATAACATTTGCAGTACTGTCAAATAATATTTTTTAAAAAACAAACATTGTCTCAAAGGAATTATTAACTTCAGAGTACAGCACATCATTTTGGTTTCCAGTCTTGTTTTTCCCCTGGTAATTATGTTGAATAATATATGATTTTTCATTACAAACTATCCAGTAGGGATTACAAGATACACCACACATCTCAGTTAATGTGGCTGTCGGAATCTTAACTGTTACATTCCCATTTGCATTTTAATTTTTACTTTTAATTGAGCAACTTTTAATGCTACATCACAGTTTATTTGTGTGGGTCTTATCTTGATCTCTTTAGTATTCAGGCTTAATGAGTCAATTCTTTATTATTTTATTGATGTATTAAGTGTCTATGGCTAGGTCAATTGAACAATGCCCTCATGATTAAGAGCAATAGAGATTACATTTAAGAAGTTAGCTTCATACGTATGAACTTCTGTGTATCTGGATTCATGCGGTCCAATATTGATTAATCTTTCAGCTATATTCCATTATATATATGCATAGTTTGATTTTTATATATATAGAAAAAGGTGTGTGTGTATGGCAACATGTATATACTCATGTGAATGAAATCATATATGTAAGTAAATCCATAAGTCAGAATACTGGTTATCGGGTAGTTTTTGCATCTAGTTACTGACAATCCAGTTAAGCCAGTCATTGCTGAATTGGATACTATTTTTATAAGCTTAAAGGAGACTACATGTAAAGGAAGATTATGTAAACAGTGAAGTTATGCAATCACAAATTATGATCAAAACTTGTTAGATCAAAACTTGATCTGATGTTTGCTGTCTGCCATTTCTTTCTTTTCTATCCTGTGAACAGGTCATATAGGAAAAAGAGCTAAAAGCTGTAGTGAAAAAAACCTCAAAGCTGTTACGACTTTTATGCTTTCAAGTGCTTGAATTTCACAACGAAACTCTGTCTCTTTAAAGAGGAGTTACAAAGCTGTTCCTACGATTCAAAAAATGAAGAAGCCCAATTAAAAAAAAAAAAACCAACCTTCTGGTTTTATGCAGTGGCAGCGCTTCCCCTCCTTATTCATTATCACAAGGTTTGGGTTCTGTGTTTCCAGCGTTGCAACACGGAGCAATTTTAGCCCTGGCGGGAGGGTGCGGGGGTGCCGGGGGCAGAGCGGCGGCTGCGGGGCTGGGCTCTGTGCCCGGCCACCTTCACCTCCCCGCACCCGCGCTGCTGATGCTGATGCTGCTGCTCCCGAGCCCTCTCCCAACGGGGGCTGTTGGCCACTGTTGTTGATGCTTTCCTCCCGGTGGGAATCTAGTCGACGTGAAATCATCATGATTATGTTTTTAAATGAGACTGGGAACGGTCGCGGCAGGGCTGCGTTTCACACCCAGGGCTAGTCCTCGGCGGGAGGAGAACTTGTCAGGGTCAAGCCTGATTGCTTGATGGCACTACGCCACCTCTAGCTCTCAAGAATTTAGAAATTTACTAATTTCTTTAGGTGCTTTAGGTGACAGAGACACTCAGTCTCATTGTGGTCTGGTGATGCCATCTGAAAGTTTAAAGCTTTTTTTTTTTTTTTTCCTAAAACTTTACTCACAGTGTGCTGTTGTATGTTGATTTGGTGACTGCCTAGGTAGTTGCTAAATCCAGGCTGGGTTATGAAACTTATGTAGAATATGTGTGTATATTGGCCACATGTCAACATATATATGCATGTATGTATGTCAGCAACTGCTTGCTGTGAGGTTTGTCACAAATCACTAGGCACGGGTGGGATTCAAAGAGAGCTGTTCTAATCAAGAATCTGCTCAGACTGTTTGAAGAAACTAATTTAACGGGACCTCTTTGCAGCAGATCCCAGCCTTTCCACATACAACATAAAAAAAAAAAAAAAAGTGAGTTTAAACTCCCCCGAGTTTATTTAAAATATGGAAATTTTGTCATAATTACGGGGAGACACATCGTGGTCGACTGTTTTGACTGAGACAATAAACAATAACAAAATAGTCTACAGGGAGAGGTTTAGAATAAAACTCCGGGGAAATTTTGTTTTGGAAACAGTGACAAATGTGGTTCCTAAAACACTTTATGCCCCCTGGAACTGGGATGCTCCTGGCTGAAGACTGGCATTCTTCTCAGTTTTATCACAGTTGAAGGACCACCATTTCAGTCTGCACTTAAGGGGTCTCTGACACCATAATCACATTTCCATGTGCTTTTCTGTGGACCAGATATCTCAAAGCTCCCAAAACTGGACCTGGCATTCCTCATGAAGTTTGGTCTGCACTGAAAGGGAAATGTCAGGGATAGGACATCTGGGAATCTTTTCCATGCCCTCAAAGGCACAGCATGTTCAAGAGATTATTCTGGGTCATCTTGCCTGGCCTGATCCTGCCCTGGGCCACGCTGCACGCCCAGCCAACTGGAAGCCAAGGCTCATCTGTGGTTCTGTATGGGCGTCTTGCCAGCTTTGGAGGTCTTACCATCTCTAATGCAGTGCTGAGTCCCATTTCAGACATTTGGTATCTGTCGACTTCAGTGACAACGCCCTCATTAACACCATGGATGGCTTTGGCTGAGTACCTGAGAGTTTGGTGCTCATTACATGACAATTGTGGTAACATTACGGCAATATATTACCTGAAAGGAGGAGGTGTTACATGTGATAGTGCCTTCAGAATACTTTTAAGAATCTACAAAATCATTACTTGAGGATTTAGGTTCCCCCGACATCAATGTGTCTGTATCATTTCACACATGAAATAACACATTAAGATGTTATTAGTGGATATGACAATCTATCTTACTTTCCTCCGGGGACTAGATAATGGCTTATGGATATATTAATCCTTTTGATTTTGGCATATATTATAACATGATGGATATGTGGCATACAACAATGTTTTTTGCTTGCTGAGATACTGTGAATAAAAAGAGAAATAAATCCACATAGGATGTGTCTATTTTGAGAGTTCATCTACAGCCTGGTTGTGTTCTTTGTTCTCTGGGCAATGGTGGGTTTGGGTATTAGGGCGCATGAAAATACTGGGCTTTTCGTTTGGGTTTTTTTTTTTAATTGCAGAGATGCTTAAACTTCTGGCAGGTAAGGGGACAGATGGGAAAGCACTAATTCTCAGACTCCCATCAGGCAACAACATATCTTGTAGACAGACTATCTAACGTATTATCCATGATGGCATGCAAATTAGTTGACAGATGCATTATTTGGGAATGATGCTGCACCCCAGTGCTCCTCCCATTGCCAAAAGTTAATATGCTATGTTGAAAGAACAAAATTAGGTCAAAGTTCTGCTGTTCTTATGTCATGCAGAGACCTCCCAAACTCTTTTTTCCTTCCATTCTACTTCATGCTACTTTTGTTGTCACTTTGGTCTTCATGTTATACGAGTCTGATATGTTGAATTTCTCTGTTCACTGAAATACTGCATAACAGAAACTAAGTAAGGAACCAATGGGTAGAGTTCTTCATATTAACCTATCCTACTTGCCTTCCAGGCTGATTTTGATGATAAGCCTGACTCCTTGTTCTTCAGCGATGGGCAGCGAAGAATTGACTTTGTTTTGGTGTATGAAGATGAAAACAAAAAAATGACTCATAAGAGGAGTGATCGTAAAAAGCAAAAGGTAAGTTATTTTCAGTATGAATCTAAATTGTTTGTTGGGTGTTAAGAGAAGCGGGCAGAAACAGAACAGCAATTGCATTGCCCTGTCCTCTAGTGCTCTTGGGAGCTGGGAGACTGAAGCCCATCAAACTGAGCAGGGAACGGGGTGAGCTCAAACCAGTAGATTGGTGTGTAAATGGGCAGAGCACTGCACACAGTGTCTGTCAGTGTGTGGTAGGTGACCTCAGAGGATCCTTCTGGGAGGGAACCCTTCAGGAGGCATGAGCAGAAAAATCTGGTATCAGGTTCCCAGTTAGAATTAGATGTGAAGATCTTCAGACTAGGGCAATTTCTCCCTGTATCACTCCTTCCTGTGACACCTCCACAGATTGGCCCTCCCAGAGACCTTGCAAAAAAATCTCTGACTCAAGCCAGTGACTGCTTGATGCTCCTTAGCATCTATGAATGACAATCACAGATTATTTTTAACTGTAGGTAGTAGGTCTGTCAATGGACTACATTCATTATGGCACCCAGGGCCACATAAACAAGCTCAGCCATGCCACTGAGCTATTTTAATTGTGAACTGGCTGAGAAATATCCATCCCTGGGGTTGTAGTCCCCTTGGCATCTGCGCTCTCCCATCCACCCGCTTCCTTCTCTGAATTTAGCAACGCTCCATATTCCAGCAGCAGCCTCTGGTAGAGTCAGGCAGGGACAAAGATATCACTGAAAGCAGCTCATATACAAATAATGATTTGCAGTTTAGGAAAGAGAAGAGTAGGAGTAAAAAGGCCTGTAGCTAAGTTGGTTGATATTCATTACACAGTGTTGTCGCTGGCATTAACGGAGCAGCCATAAGGAATGTCGTTAGCAGGGTTTGAGGGAGTCCTGCAGTGGGTGGATGTTGCGTTACACACGATCACAGGATCAGCAATAAAAATTAATTGAAAGAGGTAATTAGAAACAAAAACCTGCCCCTTTGGAAACAATTGTTTTTATCAATTAACATTTCACATTTATGTTTGTAATATTTGGCCATTGCCCAAATGTACTTAAAAATATAATGAGCGTCTTTTCCAAACGGTGATGGAAATTAAATGTGAGCAATGGGTTAGTATTTTTAGTGCAGCATTAATGTTAGGACATAAGCCAGAGTGAAACCGTGAATAATTAGACCAGGAGATTGCGGGTAATGCGCTAGGTGCTTGGAAAAAAAGTTTACTTTCAAAGGTCTCAATCCCACAAAGATCTGCAGCCACACTGATTCTGTGGTGTGCAGAGGAAGAGCAAGTGGTCTACCTGCACGCAACAAATGTGAGAACAAGAGTATGATGTTAGACTGATGATCAGATAAGGTGAAGACTTAGTGGCTGGGGAACAGCTCTGTTGGAAGAGGCCCTCATGGTCTTGGTGGACAGCAAGTTGAACAAGAGCCAGTTGTACGGCCTGGCAGCGAAGTGGCCAACAAAGGTTGTATGGACCGAACTATGGTCAGGAGATTGAGACGCGATTGGGCTGAACTGGATGTGTCAGAAGGAAGCTGGAAACAACGGTGATAGCAGTTTTCAGAGCCAGGATTTCCATGGACAGGGAGAATCTGAAGCTGTAGGTGTACTGTGGGAGTTGTAGGCAATAATTTTGATAGTGGAAATGCATACAGTGCTGAAATGGCAGTAGAAAGCATAGAAAGAGACAAGGATGAAGAAGTGGCAGTGACAGAGGACTTCCAAGGACAAGAACAAAGGGTACAAGTATGATGACACTGAGCTGGAGAACTAACGAAAAAATCCAAGGCTGACCGTGAAACAGGCAAAATGTTACACATAGGGTACAGTACCAGAGGGCGCTGAAAGGTGGAGGAAGGAGAAGAGGGAGTGAGAAGAGGGTTTTGTTCAATGTGTCTGTCACATAAGGTGAAATGAGTCACCTGGTCATAATCAGACTCCGTTGATACAACTCAGAAGTACTGTCTCCCTCTCTAATGCCTCACATACGGGTGTCAGCAGTTTAGAAATGCATTTCCTTATCTGTTGTTGCGGGAAGAGACTTTTAAAATGTGAATAGATGTAAGCTTTCTAACTTTTTAGCATGGGATAGGTGCAGGTCAGCTCCAAGCACAGAAACACTTTTGTCATCTCGGAGAGGTCCGTTATCTCACTCGAGATCACTTGCTATGCGAGCGGAGAAAACTGTGTGTGCTGCAAATCTTCGTTCCCTGAGCAAATGCTGCACAGACATTGGCAGCACTGATAACATTTTTCTTGCTGCACCTCCTCCTGTGCGTGGTGCAGGATGCTGCCTTGGGACCTACCTCACACTCATACTGGGAGTGAAAGGAGAGAAACTGAGAAGTAACAAAAAAACCCCACAAAACCCTGAATAGAAAATTTAACAGAAGAAACAAAACACGTATGCCTTACGTCTGAGATGGAAAGGAAGATGAGATTTATGCTACAGTTTTGCGTCCTTGGAATTCTAGGGAGAGAATTAACATTTTGGCCTACCACAGTTCCCAGAATGCTGTGGGGATGACGTTGCCCAAGAGACATACAGGTTTTGTCAGTACTGGCATAAAACCTAGTTGAGAGCTTGTCTTAACTGACACCATTTTTTATCTGGTTATAGTTTTTTTTCCAGGGCAAGTGACTTCTACTCTTGTGGTGATATACAAGATATCAAAATGAGGAGTATTGCCATTTGCTGTCAGCTTTAAATACTGCATACATTACTGTCTGTCTCTGATCAATGATTGACTGAAAATGCCAAATTTTATAAGCAGTATCTTGTGTAATTCAAGGTGCTTTAAGCCTGAATAGGTTCCTTGCTCATGGTCCTCTTTCTTTGACTCTCCTGACAGTTTTATAGAGCTATTTTCCAGAGGTTTATTGTTCATAGAATTTGGAAATTCCAGGTTATTAAAGAATAGCAGATCCAGTGAAGTCTGTTCTCATAGGGTGAAATCCTCACTTCACTGAGGTCAGCAGCCAGGTCTCCACTGGCCGTGTGCAATGTTACAGGTCTGTGAAACGTGGGGACCAGGAGTGTAGTCACTGGGACAAATTCTGTCAGACGTGCACTGCACACTGCCTGATTGGATGATGTGGAAATCAGGGCAGTTTAAATTGTTAGTGGACATCTACAGACCTGCATTTCTCAAGTGAAAAGTTTTGAGTGCTGCACTGGGTGGTTTTGTGTGATACTGAGAGTGGAGGAGTCCCCAAACACTTAATGAATTTAGTTGGAAGGATCTGAAAATCAGACCTCACTAGGTAGCCAATTTATTGGATTCAGAGAAATGGGGCACAGATCCATCTATTCTTCTACAGCAAGAGACAAATCAGGTTGTGAGACCATCATTATATTTGATTTGAATGGCTTTCTGTCCTTTTTCAAAACTGAGAAAATGGCCTAGCATTTATTTATATGCGTTAGCAGCATTCTTGGGAAAACATCTCAGAGAAGTGAAGGAAATAATTTCACTGAAAACACTGGAGTGATTTCAATAGAGGAACAAAAAGATGAGATTCTGCAGCACTTGATGATGCACAGTGGTGCTGTGCTTCCCTTACTTTCATGGTTTTCCAATATCTGATTTAAAGGAGACAAAGTCAAACTCCTGAAATAACATCCTCGTGAAGTTTCTAACATAATTTACAGATTGAAAAGTTAGCAGATAAGGTACATATATGCAACTCAATTCAAACTCCAAACACTTTTAAGTTGGTATACAATTAATTTTGCAAGAATTAGCTAAAATCAAACTGTCAGGAGCAGATTCTGGAAGCTATACCTTGCAAGGAATTGAAATTCCTGCCCAAAGCATGTTTTTTAAACCTACAGTTTATGTACCCTATTTGTCAGGATAAGTTACCATCAGAATAGAAATTAAAGATCACCAGTCTTCCCAGAAATGATCCAAAATGCCAGTTTTATCTATTGGGGTCCTCAAGGAGCTCATTGTTGAAAGTTAAAGGGTTAGCACCGGAAAGGTGAATTCAAAATAGATCGATGCAGAATGTCATTCTAGTCCATCTGCTTCCCCCAACAGAAATAAACAGAAAGATTGTCAGTAATTTAAGTAGGAATGTGGACAAAACCTTCATTTCCAGCCAGGAAGTAATCTGTGCTTCACAGAAATAGATAGGTTTTTTAGGGTTTGGGGTTTTTTTTTCAAATTAAATGAAAACTATAATTCACAGAAAATATTACACACATCTTTTTTTTTTTTTTTAAGTTTGTCTTCGTAAGTTCCTGCCTCTAGACTTGTTTAGTTTAGATTGTCAACAAACAGCTTGGATAACTTAAAAAACTGATTGTAGTTCTGCATGTTTCACACCTGCAGTGACAGAACAATACTTGAGCTTACAGAAAAAGGGGTACCTCAGTGCCATTTTATGCAGTGATTTAGGGCAGCAGAGGATGGCAGGTGCTACGTGGCCACAGTGTGCCCAGCCAACATGCCCAGGAAGTCTGATAACAAGGACAAAAGGGACCTTTGAAACTGGGAGGAGGGTGACCACACCTGCCCTGGTCTCTGCTAGCTGGGCTGGGTTTTAAAGCAGGAGCTCCTTGCAAAAAAATCTCTGTTCCTGACACAACCCCAAACCCAAATTTTACTTTGCCTAATGGATGGAAGGAAGGATGACAGAAGGATGGGAAGACAAATGGAAGGAGGGAGTTCCTCTGAAGTTACAGCATACATTCATAGGACCAGAAATGGCCCTTTCCAAACAGGATGACTAGAAGCCACCATTGAAAGCAGAGCTAGACTGCAGTATTGCCAGTTCTGTGTGGTCATGAATCAGATTTCGGAAAATCATGAGGCTGGCTTAAAATCAGAGGGTATCTCAGAAAATGCGTGATTGGGGTTCTTTGGTTTTCCTTTTTTTGAGTCAGCCTTTATAGCATATTCTGCTTCACATTTTTATGATTATCTTCAAACTTAAGGGAAAGAAGATTACAGAAGCAGAACTTCTCAATCAATTAATTTCCTGATGCTGACAGCTGGGACTTTCAGAAAAGCTTTCAAATACCATCAAAGAAACTGAGACTTGGCAGCTAATATTGATACAGTGATCTTCTCTGCTCCCTTTAGCCGATATCCATGGGGGAGGCTTTGGTCCCCATGCTTTTTCTCTTATTGACTGTGATTTATCTGTTGCCTGTCAGGTAAGGCAGAGGTGGCTATTCAAGCACTCTGTCCTTGTTAGGCTTTTTTCCCCTGAAGCCACACAGATATTGTTGTGGGGAACTTTTACCTTTGTGCAAAAAAAAACTAAACAAAGATATGAGTTGGCGTTCTTCTGTCACTGTAATCAAAGCACATGCCTCCTACCGTTTACAAAACAAAAAGAAAAAAAATGCTAGTTGTCTGCTACCAATTTCCAGACCCATAATCTTCTTAGTCTCCTCAGCTTGGCAAGGTAATCGCCAGACACTAAAAGCATTATGGTGAAAAAGGAGCTCCCAAGAGCTAACCCTTCACATGCCTGTAATACTTGGCATTTACTTACCCTATGCTTTCACTTTCTTAAGATTGTATATGATTATGCATCCTGTAGTGTCTTAGTCTATTGGATAGCCGTTCAGTCATCAAAATGTATTTCAGGTTTAGATCAGCAGCATTACCATGATTACGTTATTATCACAACTTAGCTGTGCAGGTAGCTGAGCAAAATGCCGGATACTAAGATGAACTTTGGACAGTCTCCACTTTCCAGCCTAATAAGCTCTCATATCTTTATGCTGTATTCCCCAGTCAATGCAAAACCACTATAGACTCCTCTGGGTAAAAGTCTGGCTCCTCCATAGATCATCATACGCATAATTCAATCATTTATATAAAATAGCAAAGCCCCTAATTAGCAAAGCCTCCCAGGGGCTTTGTTTCTCACTCCTTGCATTAATGCATTATTAGAAACCTTAATATTGTCAACATTCCTCTAAGATTTTGAGGGCAGAATTAATTTGGGGAACTCCTTGCCATAATAAATTATTAAAGCAATCTGATGGTAAGATTAAAAAAAAAAAAAAAAAAAAGCTATTTAGGAAGAAATGAAGCAGGTATTTAACCCTCTGCCTTTTTTATTTGCTGAAACAAAGCAGAACTCGGGTTGAAATATTTTCATGATTTGGTATTATGCACCTTATAAAGAAACGTGAATATGGAAGAAGCAAGGAGGTAGGATGAAATGGCAGAAGAGTTAATAATGGAATAACAAACAACACCTGTGTTGTGTGCCACATACATTAATGATCTGGTAAGGGGATCGAGTTATAATATAACAAAAATTGCAGAGGAAATAATTATGTAGTTTACTCAGAAGCCAAGATGACTGTGAACCTTTAGCTTTGAATGAGAATGGAGAGCACTATTGCCTATGAAACATTGAAAAATGCAAGGAAATATGTTACTGCAAGGAAAGAACTCGTTCACATTTGGGATTCTAAGTCAACACCGTTAGTACAAGGAAGAGACTTAGATGTCACAGGAAACAGCTGTATCAAGTGTCCTCTTCAAGGTTCAGCTACCATCAAAATTCTAGATACTAGAAAGTGTTAGATACATACAATATATTACAAATATGCATATTACATATATATACACAATGTTATATACACAATGAAAAAATATAAATAGTATTATACTATCACCAATAAGCAAGTGGATTAATGGGACATGGAGAGACACCTCCATGAAGAGTGCTATCAAAGTTTGGGATTGTGGTTTTATCCTGACAAAAGAGAGGAATAAGGAGAAATGTGATAAGTATCGATGAAAGTAGAAAACAGTTTTGGCTCTTCCTGTCCCTAAACTGAGAAGAAGGTTGTATTCACTGGAATAAAAAGGCAGAAAACCCAAAGCAGATAAAAGAAATACCTTTTAACAAAATATGAAATTAGTCCATCATGACCATTGCCACATGCAGGTGCTGCAGCTGAGAAGGAACAAAGTATGAATGGGATAGGGTGTTTATGTTAATATTCAGTTCTATAACTATTAACTCCAAGACTTGCTAGAGTTTTGGAAAATTTCTTTTTTCTCCTTTGGAGACTTACAAGAGTCTTTAAACATTATAGAACTGGATGAAACACGTGGAGATACAACTGACCTGTTCCTGTGGAACTCCTGAAGATTTTTCCCCTTTGTGCTGAAGCATCTGTTTTCTACCCCCTAGAGTGAGTGGGTCTTGGGTCTAGTCCTGATGTCCGGTTTCCATCTACCAATCAAAGTTCCTAAGACTTTGTCTAAAGGGTCATTCATTGACTCTGGTCCTTCACAGTAGCAACAGGCCTGGGTCTTAAGCACAAATCCTAAGGCAGTTAGTCTGGCTACAGAGAACCAGGTGACCATTCTTCTTCTAAGTTACTGTGGTGCGAGGTGCAGAATCCTTTAAGCACAGGGCATACAAACCACCAAAAGGTTGGCCAGTAGCATGAAAGCAATCTGGGACTAAGAAAGTAGTATCACCGAGTCACTCTGAGAACCTCGCTGCGTGCCTAGCCCAGTTCAGGAATAAAGCCATCAGTCCCCCGTGCACTAATGTCATCTCCTTCTGGCAAACTGCTCACAGAAGCCCTGCCCCAGCCCCAGCTGCCTACAGCTGCCCCCCCACCCTCCCCCCTTACCCATGCTGATATTTTGCCATGCAGTCTGTAGGACAGGGAGAGCTGGCTACCCTTGACTTACATAAACAAATAACTCTTTGGGGAACTAGCCTGTTGAAGCAGAGAGCTTTTAAATTGGATTACTTCACATGAACTTTCAAAATTTCTTATAAATCCTTTATGGAGTTGTGTATTTTGAGGGGAGAGGGGCTGCTTGTCTCTGTGTGGTTTTTGGGGGCAGCTTATGCGTGTGGAGAAGCAAATTCAAGATTGCAAAGACATTTCAGATTTTTTGTAAGTCACCACCTGGCAGGTGCTGGTAACTGTGAAGTAAAATTAAAATGATCCATGAATTTCATCTTTACTGAGGAAAACTTGTCATGTCCTTCTGGGGACATCGCATGCTCCTAGAATAGCATCACTGACACTACAAGTGCTACAGCTCTCAGCTTCTTCCTTTGGGGATGCTTATTCATGGACTAAAGTGTAGAGGGCTACTACAGTTTGAACGACTGTGTGAACTCATATAATTACTGTGAAAGAGGAAGAAAGTTACAGGTTTCTGGAAGGAAAGAGGGGTGGAAAGCCCTTGAGATGAAGACTTTCTAAAGGGCAGATTAATGGGGAGAGGGAGGCTGCCATCAATAGTTCAATTAGTGACTAAAGGTGAAGGTGATCACAAGTTTCAGAGGTAGTTGCTCTCAAAATTCAAAATTTGGGGCACATTTTTACCTCAGAAATGTACCAGAAACTAAGAGGGTGGATTATCCTCAACTGCATTTGAGGGCAATATTGCATATCAGACAGAAAAAAACCTGATCAGGATTAGGTAGACTGTACCTTACTAATGGTGATCCACAGTAGCTGTCAAGTGGGCTATAGAGATAACAACCCAATGATTCTTCATTTTCGGAGGCAGTTACATTCTTCTATGCATAAATGTTTGTGAAATTTGGAATAGATTTACAGTGCTCAATACCTTTTAACAGAGGAAGAGACAAGTATATGAATCAAACCTGATAAACAACGGCTTGCAACTTGAAGCAACGAGATCGGTGAGTGCTCTTCTCTGTGTGAACGGCTGTGTCTGAGAGCAAAGCCGCCCCTATGGGAATAAGGCAACCGGATATATGAATTTACTGTAACTTTTCTGTCCTCTGAGGAGAAAAATACCGACCTTTTTTCTGCTAGTAGCGCCTCTGTGGTCTGATGTGATATCTTTTAAACTTTGTATCTGTTCCTTCCTCTGCAAAATAAAAGATGGGAAGTTGGGAAACCATATAGGTCATGTTTGCTCAGGGCTTGGAAGATAAAAATCACTGTCTACACTCTGTGGAGAGGTTCCCCACCTACTCTGGCTGTGTAGGAGGTGTGGGAAGCCAGTGGGTGTCCAGGGCAGAATGTCCCCGCCAGAAGAGCAACGCAGGGCTCCTGCACTTGACCCCGCTTGATGGAAGGCCTGGCACTGTGCAAATGGTCATAACTATCATTCTTTGTATATTTTGGGCTGCGGAGTCGCCCGTGGGTAGTTCACGAGTGCAGCGATAAGGCAGAGCAGCTGCTGGAGCTGCTGTCTCTTGCAGGGAGGGTTAGAACCCCTCAGAGCCCCTTTCGTTCCTGCCCTGCAGGGCTGCGGCACTCTGTCCAGGTCTCCCAGGGAAGTACAGAACAATCACTTCCATTCTAAATTTGTTGTTGTTTGCTTGTCTATATTGAGCTCCAGAAAAGGTCGCTTTGCCCCTTCCTCCCAAATTAGACTCAGAATCCATGGCATCACGGTATTTATTTGATTTCTGCGGGGAGGGCTTCTGCAGCACATCCAAGGATGCAGCCTGGCTCTTCCCATTCATCAGAAAGTAAACCACTTGCTGGAAGTCTGATGCGGCCCTCTTGCTATACTTACATGTTGCAGTTTTCAATAGCTCTGCCACAATCATGACTGAAAAACTTGTGAAACTGGAAGCTTCCCTAGGCTAGATCAGATATCTCACCGATGTTCCTGAGCCAACAAGCTACATAATGTAATTTGATGTGGCTGGGTGCCAATAGAAGGTCTACAGGCAATGTGTAGACAAGAGACAAGTGCGGCTGTCAGGGTTCCCACTGCACAGTGGTGCTGGTTTGGGCCTGCAACTGGGAGTAAATGTGCCCCGTGCTGTTGTTCCCAGCTGATTTCCCTTTCCTTCTCCCCCTTCTCCCTATGAAGCTGGGAATTCCTGTTGCCCAGGAGCACCCACAGGTACCCAGCTTGCTTCCATCAAATCATGTCACCCTGGCATCGTACTTGAGCTGCTGAGGAATCACTGACAGCTCCAAAGGCACAGCTGCCCTGCCAGGCTACAAGTACAAACACTCCTAATGAACCCGTATGGGGGAAACATTGTTAAAGTTAAATTGTTCTGTGAAATACTTTTTGAGATGTAAACATTAAGCATTAAGGGAACATTTAGCTGTCTTTTTCTATATACCTTTATATGCCCGAGAGTTTCAACCTCATGTCAGTGCTTTTACAGAAGCTGATGATATATTTGCTAAGATGGACAACGAATGCGACTTTGAGTAAGTCATCTCTAAGCTGTAAAGACAAAGAAAATACTGTATAGTGTAAGAAGTGTTATGAAAAGTCCTTTGCTTTCGTTTTATTACACGCTTATTTTTAATTTTCTTCCATTTCAGGTTTTGGATGAAAAACTAATTTTTGTGAAAGTGCATGCACCTTGGGAAGTGCTGTGCACATACGCCGAGGTTATGCACATCAAATTGCCTCTGCAACCCAGTGACCTGAAAACCCGAGACTCAGCTTTCAACTGGTTTAGTAGACTCTTCAGAGTGGATGAAAATATCATCAAACCTGAGCAAGAGTTTTTCACTGCCCCTTTTCAAAAAGAACATTTGTCCAACTTTTATATTCAAGACAAAGACACATTTTTCAATCCTGCAACTAGAAGCCGAATTGTGAGTCCATGGAGTGTTTCTGGCATTTCTTCTCAAAAAGAAAAGATTCCTTTAATCATATCGGTGCAATTGCCTTCATGACAGCGTACTGAAAAATTAGAAATATTTGGGACACAATAGTTCTGTGTCATTTATGAAACAGCGTGGACAATCCAGAAGGGAAACATTCCTTACATTTGTCCCATTTCTCTTCCTCCTGAATTTAAAGGAGGGATTTGAATGGTTCATATACCCTGTGCAAATAATTTTGTCTGCACTTGTTACCCTGTCCTAACTCAATTATATGCTGAAACGGGTATAGTTGTGTGTGATTACTTTCAGATTGCAAGAGACACAAAAGTATTTTATAAATTTCAGGTTCATTTTATCCTGTCCCGTGTGGAATACGCAACCAAAAACAATGTGAAAAAATTTGGCATAAACAAATTACTGGACACTGGAATCTACAAAGCGGCATTTCCCCTTCATGACGTAAGTCCAGTGCTTGTAAACTAAAATACATTTCAAAATAGAGGTCTGAACTACATCTGTGGGGTTTCTGTCAAAACTTACAAGCACTATTGAATGTCTTACTCCTTGACTTGTTATCATATCCACCTAGTAGAATAGGACATAGTTTGGCTAAAGAGATTTTCTTCCAAAGCACTGCTGGTTAAAAATGTAGCTCCATAACTGAAAAACAATATATTTCATTTAGGAGGTGTTAACCTTGTATTCTCTGGGAGATGTAGTTCAGTAAAGTGCCTGGCCTGAGGGATAGTTGCCATGACACACCGTATCGTCAGTTCTAAATCAATTTTAACATTGTCTCTGTTTTTTATTATTCAATTTTTCAGTATTAAAATTCATATCAAATATCAACATTGTTAATAAAGATGTAGACTACAAATCCCATCTTAAGATGCAGGACAGCCTCACACAGTGAGGAACGTTCCCACGGTTCCCAAACATTGCAACGTACGTGCAGGGAAACTCAGGTTTCTGCAGGAAGGCTCTGTCTGGCCAGTCCAACACCACACAGGTGATGTCAGAGTCATGTGGAGAAAAGCTCAACTGGGTTGAATTTTGCCTCGCAATAATAATAAAACCAGCTTTTGTGACTACACTTCAGAAGCTTTTTATTTTTAAAGTATATCAAGCAAGTTATCTGAAAATTGTTTTGCATACAAAGGCCAGGAATAGCACAGAAAAAGAAAATGAAGAAAAAAAAATCAGATTTCAGAGTATTCCATGTAAGGCCACAAATGGGATACAGTAAGCAAAGACTGAGGGCTGATTTTCTCCATTATATCTATTATATACTCACACCTCCTCCCTCATCAGAGCCACCTTCTGTGTCCAAGGTGTGTTCTGTTGAGAAGACAGAGAGAACATGGGAGGTCAGGAATGGTAACTGCTTCGGCTGTTTGGACTCTGCTTAAAATATTCAGCAAGCCTCCAAGGGTTTCAAGGAAATCTTTAAGGCAGGATCAAGACAAATCATGTTTCTTGTAAGTAACCTAAAGCTTTACAGGATAGAATTACTATCATTCGTGACTATCCATTTTTAAGGTTTCCTTTTAAAGATTTAAAACCTGCCTTGGAGGCTATTTCTGTCATGGCATGGGGAGTTTGGACTCAGTATGCCTAGTAATTAATGACTGTCTTTTTATACAATTAAAATTATATATCACAGCTATTCTGAAAATCAAAAGTAGCCTATAGATTTCTACAAATGTCACTTGCCTCATTGCATCACAGATACAGAATGGAAAATTCCCTCAAATGAAATAAGCTTTATTGAAACAGGTTTTCAAATAACCTAGAAAAACCACAAGGATTATCTCCATGTGAACTCTCTTTTAAATTTAAAACAGAGACTAGAAGCCCTGGATTTATCTCGCAGACTTTCCAGCCTTCATTCCAGCACAATATTATTTTGAAGCAAAGCATGTTAGCACGTTAGAGCTACTTAAAATCCATTTTAATTCGGTCCCGTTCTCTAATTAGAATGGATCCTTTTCTGTTTTCTGTTCCTAAGTGCCAAGACGCTGACATGCGCTTGGATTTTTTCAGCTCACATATGTAAAGCGTTTGCTTTAGCGTTCGGTGCTTTTCTGATAACCTTCTCCCCTGAATCCTGGTGCACTCCCAGAGCTGCCTTCCTGCTGCTTTTCCTGGCTTGACGTGAGACTGGGCTAAAAGGCTATTCCAGGCTCCGGCTTCACGGCACAGAGTCTGCAGAGATGAGAGCTGATCTGTGCTGCTTGGGTTAATGCTATCTTCTTCTCACCCTCTTTCTGTTTTGCAGTCTAGTTTTAGGCACCCGTCGACCGATCCCGACTGCCCAAGCGAACGCTATCTTCTCTACAGAGAATGGGCTCATCCTAAAAACATTTTCAAACTGCAGCCCCTGGATTTCATCAGGTTGGTGTGACCTGGGGCTGGACGCATGCCGAGGGAACTGGGAATTTGCATAATAGGTCTGGTTTTGGGGATGTCAGAGAGACACAGCTCACGTCTGAGGACAGATACACCCATATCAGCTCATGCGTGGGAGCATACTTTGAGCTTGGGTTCATGATAAGCAAATTCATGAAAAGGCAACCACTTAAAATTTTTCTTTGTGAGGTATGATCTTTCTCTTCACCCCCCACCCCCCCCTTCCTATCCTTTTATAAAAGCATAAAAGTGGTGGTAGAAATACCTAGCTGCAATACTTCTGCAATCCCAAAGTTCAAACCAGAGGAATTTGACAATAGGAGTTGGCACAAAATGTATTACATGAAGAGCCATTTGAAAAGGAAATGTGATTTTACTTGCATTTCAGAAAAAACACCTTTTCCCCTCCACAGGAAATACTATGGAGAGAAAATTGGAATCTACTTTGCTTGGCTGGGCTTTTACACTAACATGCTGATTGTCGCTGCGGTTGTGGGAGTTGGCTGTTTTCTGTATGGATGCCTGACAAAGGACAACTGCACATGGAGGTACCTGATCGGACCTATTTTAATATCACGTGCAATTTTGATCAGTCCCCTACAGAGGGGAACTGTACAAGGTTTGCAAGACACTACATCATAAAAAGGGCAAAATGAAAGGGCCTGAGAACAGCAATGGTTGTGGATTTGAAGGTAAAGGCATAAAATATGAGATACGAAGAGTAATGGATGTCCATGGACCATTACAGTGGTAGACATCTGAGAGTTTGTTATTTCATCATTTTATTTACATTTTGTACTAGGTTCATCGCACCTAGTGTGTAGAAAAGGGTGACAATCAGAAATCAGTACAAATTGCCGTAGATGGCACTGTGGTAGTCCTTACAGGAGATATCCGAAGACCTTGATAAACCCCCCCAAATTTCTTTCCTCTATTTTGAGAGAATAATACAGGAAGAGCAACAGCACAGGGGGCTTCAGCTGCCCGCGATACGTTGGGAGGAGAGGCATACCCATGACACAGATTCCCTCATCAGAACATGACGAAATTCAACCATGGCACAATGACCCAAGAAAAAAAAAACAACTGGGTCATTGTGCCAAATCGTCTACAGGCCATCACACCGTATACCCCCTTCTGGAAGGATGCTTATCTTTATAAAACGTGCTGAAGGGCTGTGCCAGAGCTTCACTCCTGTGGCCAATTTATACCCGTTTTAGCCTTATGCCAGTTTTATCATTTAGTTAAATAGTTCATCTCCCTCCCTGGTGTTTATCTCACTGGTGTTATTTATCAAATCACCTTTCAGCCTCCACCGTACTAGGTTAGTACGTAACGGTTAGACGGCAAGTCTTTTGCTATCCCTTGATATGACAGATCTGCCATTCCTTGACTCACCCTAGCAGCCCCCCTCTGCACATTTTCCAATCTGATCCTCTTTAGAAGACCACAGGGACTAGGTAGCCATTTCGGTTCTGCAGCTGTTCCTTGCTCTGGTAGTCAGTGTTCCTCTTCCTTCTCCCCTCGGACTTGCTATGGTAGCACATGTGAGCATGCAAGTGTGGGTTTCCTACTGGAGAGTGTGAGATGCTTGAAGAGTTGTTTTATTTTTCATATGAGCAGTTTTGAGAATTGCCACCATGTACGAGGGATGGAAATTATTTCCCTCCTATGTCATCCATTTTTGAGATGAGGGCTAAGAATGGAAATGGGGATGTGTTGCCGGGGAGGGGAGGGAATTCTTGAGAGCAGAACACTGGTAAATTATTTCTCAGTTCCCTGAGATTATTGCACTGTACTCATGTGCGAAAAAGGACTAAAGAATTTAGTGTTGGTGAGTGACTGACTAGTTTTGTTTTTAGCCAAGAAGTATGTGATCCCAACATAGGAGGTAATATCATAATGTGCCCTCAGTGTGATAAAGTATGTACCTACTGGAACCTCACCATCACTTGTGAATCGTCCAAGGTAACTACATTTACAGCTTATAGACATGCTATTGAACTTTACTTGCACTTTCTCTAGTACTACATATAAAACAGTGTTGTTCCTCCACTAATGTCCTGCAGAATTGCTAGAACTGTGCAAATAGTTGTTCCTTTTGATATAGCGACTGAACTTTGCAAAGTGAAAACAACAAGGTTTATTGCTCCAATTTGATATAAGATGAAAAAAATTGTGGTTTTTTTCCGCATAGTTTTTTATTTCACATATTTGATACAGGACTAAAGTGGGGTTTCTTTAATGAAAATGAAACACTTTGGTTTCATTTGAGGGTACTTCTTCCTTTTTTGGGGGAAAAAAAAAAAGATCCAATTGCTAAAGTCTTGATTCAGTAGCTCTGAATCAGTTATGCTAAGGAAATGTTTAAAGCATGTTTTGACATTTCTAAGTCCTGCCCCCTGCCTCCACAAAGAAGTTATCTGGACCTGTGCCTTGAATTTGACCCGTGTTGTCAAAGGGGAGATGGGTGCAAGGAGAGGCTGATGCTGGCCGTGACGGAAGCTGTGACACAGCCGTGTCCTGTTCGTCGTGACACAGCCAGACTCTTGCTCTGAGTTCCTGTCTAGAGGAACTTTGCTTTCTTTCTCCGTCACCTTGTCTCACTAGGCTAATCTTAGCCTTTTGTCATTCCTTTCCATAGATTCGGTCACTCCCAAAACTCAATTTTTCAGCTATTCATCAAAAATATTTTGCCCAGCTTTGATGTGTTACATCAGCACACTTAAAGGGTAAACAAATAAGAGTACAGGGAAAAGGCTATGATGAAAAGAAAAGGCAAATTGTGACCACAGAGGTATCTCATCAGAATGTGTTTTTACTAACCAGCTTGATTTGTTGTCATCCTGCTCATGAGAACCAGATGTGTCCAATGGCCTTTTTGTGGCTGTATTAAAAATACAACTCTATACTGAGTTCCCAGAGCAGAAACAGTTTTTCCTCTTCCTATGCAACAGATGGAAGGAAGTTTGGTAGTACACTGGTTTACTACCCTCTTGCTGCATATTTGGCTTATAGCTTTAATTCTGGGCTTTGCATTTAATTTCCTTAATTTACTGGAGGGTGGTGTACATTGACAGAAATTGAGGAAACACTATCAATAAAGATTGTTTATTAAACCACATAAAAGCTAAAAATCAACATGATCAGTAAGCAGCTTCTGTTCTGGGTCAGTGTAGAAGAGAAAAAATGGTTGATTATATTTTAAGCCTTTTTTTTCTTTTCCATTTTTCCAGAAACTCTGCATATTTGATAGCTTTGGAACACTGGTGTTTGCAGTGTTTATGGGAATATGGGGTAAGTCGATTTCAACAACGGTGGTTTGTCGTCTAATTTTGGCCAAGCCTCCAGCATCAGCCAAGAAAACATGGATAAATTTGCAACGACTTCATTTTCTAGCACTCAGGAATTCACTAGTAGGTAGTTCCATAGAAGATATGTACATTCACAGGAGCTCTTTTTTAGCATATTAAGAAAGAAAAAAAATTGTAGAACTCCAAGTTGGTCTTCAGTGTCTGTTTGGTTTTGTTTAACTTGGAGAAAAGTCTGAGAGAAGTGATTAGAGCTGCCTCATTCATCCAGTGGGAGCCAGCCACATGCTTAAGTATATCTGGCAGAGGAGCTGGGTTTTTTTTTCCAGAGAGTTTTGGAGCTGCCTGTGCCTATTAACAGCTGTGTGACTGCGCAAGACAATTGAAAAATAGCCATTTATTATATTTCCCAGGAATTTTTTCCTTCTGTCTTCATTTAAGAAACTGATTATAAAAAGCATAGTAGTTACAAGCACTATATTTATCTTTCAGAAGAGAAGTTGTAACTGAAACCAGGATGTTTCCCATGGGTGAAACCACTTGGTGCTGTATTTAAGGGATTAGGCAAGGTTTATTTTCCCAGAAACAGTTTTGTTTGTTCGTATTAGCAACTTTCTTAACCAGCTTGTATTGTACTTTCTTATCCAGAAATTACCAAAAGAAGTTATATGTTAGGTCTGTATACAGAGTACTGTAGAGAAAATAATTCATGTAGCACTTTGAATTCATTACAAGAATATATGATTTGTTTTCTTTTTAAAACATTGTATTTTTATTTTCCTATGATGACCTAAAGCACTTCAGAATAGCTATTGCTTTAGAGAGTTATAAGATAAAACATTTTAAAAAGAAGATTTCTTTCAAAATGTATGTTCAAATTAAAATACCATCAGGAAATTCTCTAAATAAATAAAAAAAAGAAAAAGTTAGAAGTTTGATACTAATGTAATCATCTCCTGTCATCTGAATAGTTAATTTATTTGCAATTTGCTTTTTAATTAAAAATTGTGTTTCCTGTTTTGAAGAATGGTTCCAAGAGTAATAATTACAAAGTTAAGCTGCATGGTTATAGTGGGCTACAAGGTCTATTAGTATTCTTATCATAAGTCCGCTATACAAAGAGGTGAATTGTATTATGGAAATTCAGTCAAAATTGTACTGAATCCAAATGACCCATGGTTCTGCTACAATTCCAGCTGTAATTTTCATCTTGCTCTAATACTTTTGTAGACCTCCTGGTCCAAAACAATTAAAAGATTATTAGATTTTTAGATATATTATTGCATCATTATCAGCAATATACTTTTTAATAATTGCATATTTTTTTAGTATATTCCCTTCAAAGATCTCAAAGCACTATAAAACACCAGGGAATTTGGCCTCAGGAATTAACCTTCTATACGTTAATGCTCTGGACCAACTCTTCAACCACTTCTCCCGCGATGGCATGACTAAATTGGCGAAGCTCCTAAAGCAGCAGCTTCCACTTCACTTGCTGCCATCACTGGATCCCCTCCCTGAACAAGATCAGTTAAACAAACAGATGTTCTCCAATAGAGGCATTTCTTTTCAGTCCTTGGTGACACAGTTTCAGGGGCAGAATACCTGCTCCATGCTGAACGGCAGCTTTGAGGGACACATGAAAGGGGACACCACAAATTACCAATGTGAGGTGGAATTAGTGCTCAGATCTCCTGATTCTGAAACTTCATTTGTTTCCACTGTTAAAAAAAACCCCACTGGTTCAAAATAAAAGGAAAATGACAAATCCAGCAGCAGCTCCTTCCTGCTCTGAAAGACGCGACTTGGTTGCTGGCTTATTTTAGTGAGTAGAAGTTTTCTTTGTATTGGGGCTGAGAGAGCTGTCCCCACGTTATGTGCCCTGCTTGTGCTGTTAGCACAGAGGCTGTCACTGAAGGAGGTCCTGCACCTCTTGACTCCCCAGCAGCAGCTGGATTTGCAGCTGGAGCAAATCTGGGTAGCCTGTAGCTTCCTGTGATTTGGGTTGGGGCCCCAACCAGCAGTTAGAGATTCATGGAAGACTAACCTCCTTGCTCTGCAGGAGAAGGCAGATGTGATCCTCTGGCCCACTGCTTGGAATGGCTTTTGTGCTCCTAAGCATGAAGCAGCGGAGAAGTCCTTGTGAAAGAGGCCCCTGAACAATGCAGGGAGGAGGGTTTCCTGGGGGTTTGCCTGTGTGCAGACACCAAGGTCATCTCACAGCCCAGCCCATGGAGTTTCCTGGGTTTTAAATGCTTTGGTTTGGGGTTTATTGACCACACCTGCTTTTGGAAATAACCTTTAATGTTTGGACTTGGAACTGCATGCCATCGATGTTTCATCAGTCAGGATGAGGGGCCAAACTAATTAAAGAAAAGTCATTTATGGTCAATTACTCCCAGACAATGGGAATAATGAGAGCAGTGATGGGATACTGACTCCTCCTGGAGGCAGTGCTTGCAGAGCCACACCACTCATTTAAACTGAGGATGAACTGTCTTCAGTAATAAAACATTAGGGTGCACTGGGGAGCCTGGTACTGACACCCATCATCCTGAGTTCCTCCCAGGCTCCTCAGCTGGGTCTGTCGTTGCCTCTGCTGCCAGATCTACCTGCGTCACATCTCAGGCCAAGGTAATGAGTTTGGCTGGATCCACGTCTCACCAGTACCGCGTAGGCATCTGTGCACCTGGTCCTCCAGTGCTTCCAGTTGTAGGAGCACAGTCCAGGGGAACTGCTGACCCAGCCCAGGGAGTTTCTAAGCTCCGGGGCATGCAAAAAGAGCTGCAGCTCCTTCAGATTCATGCTAGCAGAGGAGGAAAGACAGCTGTGTTTCAGCCACTTTACCTGAACTAGCATTGATTCTAGTATTCTGCAGACTGGCAACTTGTCCACACAAAAACTGCAGACTGAATGAACACGAGCTTTTCCCTGCGGCAATTTTTGCATACTGTGTTTTCCTTTTCTAGAGGTCCTGCACTCTCCAGCATTTTTTCTTCGCCTGTCCGACCAACTTGCTCTCTTACGCATCCCATGGTAAACTTTTGAAAAAGTAGCCTATAGTATGAAATCCAAAGTGCTCATACTCCAGCCTTAGGCAGAAAACAAATAAATTTATCTGTATTCTTTAGCACGTGCTTACACCACGCTTTACCTCAGATTTCTCTTATTGAAGTATCTATATATCCAAAGCAATAATTGCATAAAGAAGTAGATCCAGTTATTTTCACCATCACAGTATCTAATAAGGGCTTTATTCCATGTCTGTGGGAATCCGTATGGAAAACATGAGCCACATGTTATAGCCCAAGGCGCCAGGCAGTGTCCAGCACTCACATGGTATCGGTCCCTTTGTTTATCTTCTGGATAGTTACTTTGTTTTTGGAGTTTTGGAAGCGACGGCAAGCTGAACTGGAGTATGAATGGGACACAGTTGAGTACTTAGAGCAAGAAGAACAAGTTCGCCCAGAATATGAAGCTCGATGCACTCACGTAGTAATGAACGAAATCACACAGGTAAGGAATATTCTGATAACTGGTGATGGCTATTGCAGTAGGCACATGGTGGGAGGACACTGTGGAAATGGTGAATCTGCACTGGGGCTGTATAAGTCAGCAGTGCTTCAAGGAGAGCCGATAAGCTGGCCTGGAAATAGTTAACTTATAAAGTACAGATGCGTGGGAGGGAATATATACCCAGCTGTAGTCACCTTAAAGTAATTGCCTGTTTGAGGAGCTTGCACTGCCGAGGTTCCTGTGTCATAAATAAACAGAAGTAGGCATCGTCCCCAGCTTAGGAGACTAAGTCTACTTTATTAAATCCCCCAAGAAATGATTCAGTGTTGCTGCCAGAGGCCAAGATCACAGAGCATTTGCTATCTTTGCCTAAGAATGCATCAGCAAAAAAGGGTGAAATAGAGGGGAAGATGTTACCTTATATATCACGCCAAGACTGTTTTTTTAACCAAAGGTTTTTCTGTTTGAAACATGTATGAATAGGTATTGTTGCTAAGTGCATGTGGATGCAGTTACGATCAATAACAGCAAACTCACAGGGACAAGGGTAATCCTTGTTTCAATGAAATAGGATTCGTATTTATGAGGATCGTACTTTAGATCTCTATTTATTATACATTTTGAGTAGCTTTAGCTTCTGTAGCTCACTCCAGCTTAGCTTCACTTTTTATTATTCTCTGTCAATATATTACTCTGGTATTTATCTGATCATTTGCATTGCTTTCACATTCCATCCACATTACACTGATATTTATTAGAGGGCACTTGAAAAGTTTAAAAATTAACTGCCATAGTTGAAACTGTGCTATATAGATCTTTTTATATCTTGTACTACAAAAAAAAATGGTTCTTTTTAAAAGCTTATAAACCTCTGCCATCTTTAAGGTATAAAGTCATAGCGAGAAAGTTCCTTTCAGACAGTTCAAAGAGTGAAGAATATGCAAAAACATAATGATTTTGGTCCTCAAAGATCCTATAAAGTCTCATTGAATTTTCACATATTGAGGTAGGCATTTTCCTTGGGAAAGCCATCCCATTGTTCCTATGGGGTAAATTGAGGAATACGGAGATCAGGAACCAAAAGTTTAGTGCCAGCTAATTTTAGCCAAGGAGGTTTGAAAGATAATGACTGTGGATGCCATGATCAGACAAGAAGGATGGGTCCATTGAAAAAGACTATGCACCCTGTCACTGCTGAAGTCAGTAAGACCTGAGTGGAAGCATCTATGGAAGTCTTTTGTATCTTAGAATGGGCAGCAAAAAAAAAAAA
This sequence comes from Charadrius vociferus, assembly GCF_000708025.1. NCBI lineage: Eukaryota > Metazoa > Chordata > Aves > Charadriiformes > Charadriidae > Charadrius > Charadrius vociferus. Next base: position 1,714,473 of record NW_009647572.1, on the reverse strand, counting down.
TAAAAAAAGACACATGTAATCAGACAAGACTTTTGAAATCATTAATAAATGTGAGTTTCCAGGGCAACAAAGCAGGAAAGGAAACAAAACCGGAGAATTCTTCCTTTTTTTTCTGCCCTCAATATCATAAATTGCAGCACCCAAAAATATGAAGAAAAGATTGGGTGCATCCTTGATCTGTTTCTAAATCTTTTACAGCAAGAAGAACATGTGCCATACACTGCCTGTGGGAAGTGCCTAAGGATGACTTTCTGTACAAGTGCAATCTTCTTCTGGGTAAGTGCTTCTCTTATTCTTTCACCTCATGAATTCACTTCTCTAGAAAGTGTATAAAAAAGGGATTCTCCTGAACTGAAGAAAAGGTAACAAAAGAACAGATTCAGTTGGATTTCCATCTTATGCATAAACCAAGCCCATTAAGCTATGGACCCACATGGAGAAGGTAGCTGTAGTCACCAAATACTCATTAGTGTACAGTCAGTTGAAAATATGTCAAAATATCCTGCAGCTGTCGCTTGTGAGTTATGCTTGTGAACGTGGTCCATTGGTTTTTCCTTGATTATTTTAAGATAAATATCTTTGCTTTTGGGGCAGAGAGCAGGGGAAAGACTTTGGTTTATGTACTCCCCTCCCTGCCAGTTTCTATCCTACTTGTTCCAGCCGTTTGCTTCAATATCGTCTCACAGTCCTGGGCCTCTTTCAGGTTTTTCGTTTCACTTAACAGAGCAAAGCTGGGTGCTCTCTAATCTTCCAGTGCCGCTGCTTTAATTACAACTAAAATGTGAAAGCAGCCCAGTCACCCATGAAACAATATCTAACATGGCGAGCATGCCCAGAGAGGTCACCTTGAAAAGCTCAGTGTTTTAGCATGCTGCATGTCCTCCTCGCCTGTAGCACAAACTGCAGCTGGAAAAGACCTCATCCTAGGTGACAGGACACAGCCAGGAGATGGAGTGGTGGCTGGCAGCCCAGAAGAGGCTAAATGTTACCGCATCTGAAAGACAAGGGAAAGAATACTGGCTTGCTGTTGGATTTAAATAGGCAGGACTTCGGGTTGAAGGGAACAGATTTGGTCTGGGTTTGTCTTTGGTGTTGCTGCACTCTCTTATTATGTGCCGGGAGCGGGGAGGTAGGTGGATTCATGGCAGTTTGCAGAGATAATGAAAAAAAAAAGATTCACAGCTCTATGGACGTCAGTCTGAATAATAGCTAGAAAACCAGCAAGAAATAAAAGCAGGAAGAGAAGCAGAAAGAGAGGAGATGGCAAGCAAGATGGGGTGCATGTATCATTATTACAATTCCAGCACATTACATAACTTGGCTTAAAATTTGTCTGTTCCTTTGAGGGGTCTGTAGCCTGTAATATTACCATGTGAAAGAGAAGGTACAGTCCCCTCCATAACCAATGCGGACTTGCTGGTGCATTTGCCATCCTGCCAATTGCCCACTGTCAAAAGAGGGAGATTTCTTCCATCACATGCCTCGAGGTGTAAGATTTGATTATGCATCTAATTATCTTTGTTCGCATCAGTACAAACCTTGTTATTAGTCATAAACCAGATTATCTCTTTTCTTTCCTGCAGATTGACTATGCTGCATGAAAAAAAAGTCGTCTTTTATGGATTCTAAATTTATTGCCTTCTATCTTATTTGAGCATCCCCTTGCACTCATCTTACATGATGGAATGACAGGCACACAATCGGTTTCCTCTTGCCTATTGTAAAAAGTATTTCAAACTCACTTTTTCCCAAAGCCAGTGGTTCAATATTAACATCTTTCTTGCGTTCCCTTGGCAGATTCTTTTGATTATTGCTTCAGTTATTGGAATCATTGTCTACAGGCTCTCAGTTTTCCTGGTGTTTTCTGCAACGTTGTCACAGCACATTAACGGAACGGAGGCGATCCGCAAGTACCTGACTCCACAGACAGCCACTTCAGTAACTGCTTCGCTCATCAGCTTTATAGTCATTATGGTTCTCAACATCATCTATGAAAAAGTGGCAATCCTGATTACTGACTTTGGTATGCCGCTGCTGTACCTCACATAGAAACTTGGGGTAACATAGCAAGAAAAAGTGTCATTTGTGTGTATAATAAGAATTCCAATAAATGGACACCTGTACCATATATTTCAGAATTTTCCCACCAAATCACACAACACCACCCAGAAACTTTCAAATACAGGTTTTCTCAATATCAAAGCAATATGATATTCAGCTTGCTCTGCCTGGAAACTCCTTGTATAGCCAGCATGAAAGATCAATTGTTTACAGTTTTGTGTTTGTGAAACAGGCAAAGCAAAGAAAATTACTATAATAACCAAGCTTTATGAAAACAGATCAGTAACGCATAACACATTCAATTACATTAGCTTTTGTTTATGGGAAAAATAGCTATTTTCTTGTAAATAAATGAAATAAGGTCACTTTTTCAAAGCTTGATACCATTTCCATGTTATTAAATAGATAAACAGTTGCAAATATTATTATTCTTTATATCCAGGCCATCAACATTAAAGTAGCTATTTTACTTTAGATGTGTGAAGTAGTGCGGTGTTTTAATATAGTTTCATTTAATACTGTTTCATCAGTTCAAAGTGTTACATTTGCATCTTTCCTGAGTGTGCTGGATTTGGGTGCTTTTTTTTTCCCCTGAGTTATCAGAATTTTTGCTTGTTCTTTTTTTTTATTGTCAGGGAAAAAGTTCTTTCCTTTTTACAACCCGTATAGTTTTAGAATTAGCATAATGGTTATAGTGTACATGGGGATTATGTACAATCTAATTCATAATGCTCTCAGTCATGTTAAGGAATACAAGGCATACCCGTACTTTTCCAGCTGAGGTTCTAAAGCAGCTTGTAGGTTACTTGTAGGTTGGCACTTTTTTAATTTATTTTTTTTTTAATTGCAGAGCTTCCAAGGACACAGACAGATTATGAAAACAGTCTGACAACAAAGATGTTCTTGTTCCAGTTTGTCAACTACTATTCTTCATGCTTCTACATAGCTTTCTTTAAGGGTAAATTTGTAGGTCACCCTGGAAATCCAGTTTATTGGCTAGGAAAGTATCGCAACGAAGAGGTAAGAATGTATGATAGTGTTTGGTTTTAAGCAGCAGGAGCCATTAGTCCAGGTATTCTGCTGCAGTTAGGAGTATATAGCATCGTTGGGCATATTTAAGTTGAGGGTTCAAAAAGTGACTGCCTGCCAAGCCAATCGCCTCCTTAGTAACTGCTAGCATAAAAGAATATGACACAAGACCAGTTGGGCTTAGAAATGCATTATGCGTACCCAGACAAGCTTATTTTCCCATGGTCCGACAATCTGTGAATTGGCACACAGGAAGGGGAGAACATCAGTAGAAGGATTCCTATTCTGCTGGGTTACCCTCACCTGGTGACTGCACAGTACAGAGCTGCATGACTTCACCTGGTATGGCACTCTTTCACTGGTGTCTTGTCAACCTATCATATGTGACCACATTACTAGAATTGGCTTTTGCATACCTGACTGGAAAGTTTTGCCTAAATAGTCTTCTTGTATTGCTTTGAGAAATGTTATCATCATAAACCAGGAATGCATTATTTTCAATGCTTCATTCATGCCTGAAACATTACCCAACTTCAAAAACATTTCATGTCTCTCCCAACCTTCAGTGTGATCCAGGCGGATGTCTCCTTGAACTCACAACTCAGCTTGCCATCATAGTAGGAGGTAAAGCAATCTGGAACAACATTCAAGAAGTGCTTCTTCCGTAAGTTCAAACTATTAAATAATCTGCTCTTTCATATTTGAAAGATACTGCTTTTGCTTGATGCGTTCAGGCATTTGGACACTAAATTTGATAAGTGCATATTGCATTCTAAAAGAATACAGCTAGTCTTTTGGGGCCTTTTTAGACAGTTTGGATATTTTCGGTCTGGTAGCTCTGAGCTCCTGTCTCTGTCGTTCTGACTGATTTTAGTTCTAATCAGAAATGCTTCCTTCCTCTGCAAATCAGACTCAATGTGTTTCAGGTTGGATATTTAAAACTGAGGCAACAGAAGCTCTGAAAGTATTAAACTAAAGACTTGCTTAATACTGAGTGGAATGATTTGTTGTTAGACATTGGGCTTTTAAAAGTCATGGATAAGTTACTAAGTTAACTCATTTAGTTTTACAGTCATATTTGACATTCATAGTGCCTATACATTCTCTTTCAGTGGGGCAGATCTCTGGAAGGTCATGTTTTAATGTAAACAATAAGCACAGTGCTAACCACGCATGCCCTCCATTTCATTTAGGTTCATATACTGTGCAGGACTCTGTTCTTTCTCCCAGGACTTGTTCTTTATTATGCTAATCAGTGGCTGTTATGTTGCTTAGAGTAGGGAACTCCCAGTTTGCTCATGCCCTCCTGAATGCCATAAGCACCAGCCCACAGCATTGTATACCCTCTGACTGTGGTTCCTCCAAGCCCATGAATTGTGCACCTTTACTGCACAGTGACCGCACTTCAAAGCGTGTTATAAATACTGTGTAGGGTTGAGACTAGGGTGCTCTGCTGAGATAAGGTTCCTCCAGACCCCAATGCTCTGTGTGTGCTGCTGGTTGCAGGATGGACCTGTAGACCCATCCTTCTTTTCAACCTCTTCTTTTTCCTGGGGAAGGTTTCCTAGACTGAACATGCCTGGAGACGTCAGCTCCAGCCATAGACAACTGACTCCCCCTTCTGTGTACTGGAAATATATTCATCTGACCAGAATTTTTAATTCACTTCCCAGAGTGACAAGTAACATTTAGGTGTTGAAATGCTGAGTATCATTTCTGGGTCTGGTTCTTAAATGCTTTCTCATTCTGCATCTCTGCAAGTGTAAACCATTTTGGGTTTTTCTCTGTTGATAGGCATTCGCCCCCATCCCTCTTTTTTTTTTAATATGGTTCTTTGACTGCTGAAAATGGCTACAGCCAATTCATCAGTTTTCTTAAATTCTCATGCAAGCCTTTTGGATGAGAATATCAGCCTCACCTTGATCCCTGGGAAGGTGAAGGAGCAGCTAATCCTGGAAACCATTTCCGGGCATATGAAGGACCAGAAAGTCATCAGGAGTAGTCAGCATGGATTCACCATGGGGAAGCCATGGTTGACCAACCTGCTAACCTTCTAAGATTAAATGACTGGCTCAGTATATGAGGGGAGAGCAGTGGATATTGTCTACCTGGACTTCAGTAAGGCTGCTGACATTGTCTTCCATAAAAGCCTCATACAGAAGCTGTTGAAGTATGGGCTGCATGAGCAGACAGTGAGGTGGACTGAACACTGGCTGAATGGCCAGGCCCAGAGGGTGGTGATCAGTGGCATGAAGTCTAGTTGGAGGCTCGTCACTAGCAGTGTACCCCAGGGATCACTGCTGGGTCCCATCCTGTTTCACATCTTCATTAATGATCTGGATGAGGGGGCAGAATGCACCCTCAGCAAGTTTGCTGATAACACCAATCTGGTAAGTCAGAGGGTTGTGCTACTGCCCAGAGGGACCTTGACAGGCTGGAGAAATGGGCTGACAAAAATCTCATGGAATTCAACAACAGAAAGGTCAAAGTCCTGCACCTGGGGGAGAACTATCCCATACATCAGTATATGCTGGGGGCCGCTCAGCTGGAAAGCAGCTTGGCAGAAAAGGGACTGGGGGTCCTGGTGGACACCCAAGTTGAACTTGAGCCAGCAGTGTGTCCTTATAGCAAAGAAGGCTAATGGTATCTTCAACTGCATTAGGAGGAGCATTTCCAGCAGGTTGAGGGAGGTGATCCTTCCCCTCTACTCAGCACTAAGGAGGCCACATCTGGCGTACTGTGTCCAGTTTTGGGCCCACCAGTACAAGAGAGACATGGACATACTGAAGAAAGTCCAGCAGAGGGCCACAAGGATGATTAAGGAACTGGAGCACCTCACATATGAGGAGAGGCTGAAAGAGCTGGTACTGATCAGCCTGGAATAGAGAAGGCTCAGGGGGATCTCATCAATGTGTACAAATACTTGAAGGGCAAGAGTAGAGTAGAGGGAGACAGACTAATCTCAGTGACTAGTGTCCAGTGACAGGACCAGAGGCAAAGGGCACAAATTGAAACACAGGAGGTTCCCCCTGAACATTAGAAAACAATTTTTTACTGTAAGAGTGACCAAGTACTGGCACAGGTTGCCCAGGGAAGTTGTGGAGGCTCTATCCTTGGAGATATTCAAAAGCCGTCTGGACATGGTCCTGGACAAACAGCTCTAGGTGGCCCTGCCTGTGCAAGAAAGAGTTGGACCAGATGACCTCCAGAGGTGCCTTCCAACTTCAGCCCTTCCATGATTCTGTTAATTTTGTCAGCAGAAGGAATTAAACTGTCCAACCACAGGCCTGCATTTAACTAGCTTTTTTGTTACCTTGAATTTTATGTGGTCATTCACCTGTATGACATAAGTATAAATCAGTATGATTCTGATATATTACCATTTTACACTCTTATTTATGGTTGTAAATAACTGCTTTCAAGATAAGGCAACAGAAGATTATACTCGTGTTTGAAGGAAGTTTTTAGTAATTCAAGAATAACTAAATCCACTGTTAAAAGCTATAACAGCACGAATGTCAATTTTTTTTCCATTTACTGAACTTTTTAGGTTATTTTACCAATGTTAGTGGTCTTTTTCTCCCTGGCTGATAGTTGGGTTAAGAATCTAATCGGAAGATACTGTGCAGCTGCTAGATCAGAAAAAGTTGTTCCACGCTGGGAACAGGACTACCACTTGCAGCCCATTGGAAAACTTGGACTGTTTTATGAATATCTTGAAATGGGTAAGTAGCAGTTTAGTTGGGGTTCAGTGTCACTGCTGGGTACGAACGTGCTCTAAAGAAAATCTTCATACAAGCAATGCTTAATAAGCGTATAGACAGAGGACATGAATGTTTTTCCAAGGCAAGTTTTGATGAGCCATTATAGACAGTGTTGCAAGTTTTTATTAAAAAGCTACGCCTCAATCCAATTTATAACTAGGAAACAGCTCATGATTGTACAAGGAGAAGAACTGCTACTTCTTTGCCCCATCCTCCGAGAAGTGCATCCAGAAGGCAGACCACTACCACGTTCTGGTGTTGGGCAGCAGAGCCCTGTGTCAGACTAGTCTGATGGGGACCTGAAGTCACCAGGACTTGATGCTGGTCTCTTGAGAGCTGGCAGATTTCCAGTTTGTTGCCACCATCCATTCTGTCACACCATTGCCAGCATACTTGTTCCAGCACCTGGGCACCAGTAAGGTGATTGTTAGTTGAGGCTTTCCAGCACAGCACGGAGACAGATAGTCATTAGATTTCCAAGTCTCCATGATGAAGACATAAGAAAGAAATGGATGTTTAAATACCTACAATAGTTCTCTTGGTGCGTTGTGACTTGTGACATTTTCCTGGCCCCTCCACCTGGCAGGGTTTTTCAGCACTGTTGCGCTCCTGTCTTCTCATACAGAAGATTCGCTAGGAACTCAGCTACTCTTTCTCGTCTGTCTCCCCCACAGTTTGAGTATATAAAGCATATGTGCTCATATGTGCTTATGTCCAGTAAGTGAAAGCCCCATCAATGTATGTAACCTCTCCCTTTCACAGTTATACAATTTGGCTTTGTCACTCTGTTTGTGGCGTCGTTCCCCCTGGCTCCTCTTCTGGCTCTTATTAACAACATGTTGGAAATCCGGTTGGATGCGTGGAAGCTGACGACCCAGTTCAGGCGCATGGTTCCACAGAAGGCACAAGACATCGGCGCCTGGCAGCCCATCATGCAAGGCATAGCCATTCTGGCCGTGGTCACCAACGTAAGTACTGGGCCAACAACTGCAAAAGGTAAAATGCCTTCACTGCAGGTGTTACGTCCAAACGTGGGAACGTCACGTGTGGCGATGTAGCATTTAAATGTAGGAGTTTCTGGAGAAAGCACTTGAGTCTGAAGACCAAAGTTCATCTTAGCCCAAGCTTTCACAGGAGGCTCTGCCTGTTTGGAGAATGGGGGACTTTTTGGGTAAGAGGAGGGAGATGGAGCTGAGCATTCTATCCCATGGCAGGGGGCTTGGAACTAGCTGATCTTTAAGGTCCCTTCCAACCTAAACCATTCTGTGATTCTACGATTGTAGATACTAACCCGATAGTTAGGGGACTTATTTCAAGTAAAAGAGCAAGTAAAATTTAAATAAGGGCATGAGCTTGTTTTCCTATATCTCAGGCACCTTCTATAGTCATTAGGTGTTTGGCTGTTCTGGGGTCTCAACCCAGGGGTTCGGCTTTTCAGAAATAACAGAACAGGTACACGCACCTTCTCTTCCCACACCCAGGTGAGCATCCCTGCATATTTGCCCCCCACTTTGAAAAGTCTTTGTTTTGCCCCTGAAAGGAGGGGGGCCCTGTTTTCAAAGAACAGGAAGATTTGTTTCCATGACCTGACTGCCTATTAGGTTGTCATCTTCTCAGTAGCTTGTTTTCATAATTTTGGGGGCTGGGGATGGTACCATATAGAAACAGGAGTCCAGGGTGGATTTCAGTGATAAGGAAAATTTTATGTGTCAGCCTCAGCTATCAGATGTATTCTCAGGTATTTGAAGGCCTCCCAAAATTACCATTATTCTTGTTCAGAACTTTATTTCGCACTACAGAAAATCAACAGAACTTGAGGATGGAATTTACAAGAGAATCTGGGAAACAGCGAGCTCGAGCATACGCTCCAGCTGTTTTGCACTGCTCTGCTGAGGCAAACCAAACATAAATCCAGCTGTTCCATAGGCATGTGAAACATCCAAGGCCTACTAGTAAATCTGGTGTTAAAATTTAAAACAAAAGCCATGCAACTTTGGTAACACATGTTCAGATTTTTAGAAATATCAGGTGGCACCAGAGATACTTTTGGGCTCTTTTGATTTACTGCTTGTGCAAAAAAAATTGTTAAAGATAACTCTCCCAGCAAATGATGGAAATCCCAGCAGATAATGCAAATTCCCAGATGAAGCATAGCTTCATCTAGCCTAGCTAGAAGTAGAGGCAACATTATTGATGCATCCATATCCTCTTTTGAACTATGCTGCTAGAAAACTTCTAAAATAAAAGACAAAAAAAATTCTGTGTCCCTGGAAGAAAAACAAATATGTTATGGTATTGGATAAGCTAACTGTCTTCCCTCATCAATCCAGCTGGGTCTTGTAATACCACTAAGAAATAAAAAGTTGGATATACATCTTGAGCTTACTTTAAAATACTGTTATGAATACCTTAGTTGTAGTCCTTATGATATTCAGGGCAGAGTTAAAGCGGCTTTGGTGACCTTGTGGTGACTCAGATATGTGTAGGCTTCTGTTAGGAATGGATTCATGCCCCGCTTTCTGCAGAAAAATGACCCAGCAATGCGTGTCTGTCGCTACCCAGTCACAGCCCACCTGAGGCTAATCTGAGCTTTGCAACTTCTTTCACTCCAAATTCCTCCTTGTGTGCTATACCCCTCAAAGCATCGCTGAAACCATGGGAGTCCTCAACGTGCAAAAGTACGTTGACAGCATGCGAGGGGCACAGCACCAGAGACCGTCGTGTTCCAAAGGCCCTGCTGCAGGTGTTGTAAGAACCTCGAAGAGATCAGTGTTTCTTCCTAATGAAGTGTGGGCTATAAAGCCATAAACTAGATCAAATGCTAGAAACTGTTTTCTTCCTTTAAGTATGTTTTTTTCTTGTTTGACATCCAGGATCTAGTATAGGTCATCAGTCTTTCCTTTACCCTCCTTGCCTTGATTTTTCCTTAGTACACAGAAAACATTTCTTCTCTTCTGTGAGACTTGTTACAGCTGATTTGACTTGGGTAGAGTATCATCTTTTCCTTCGTGCATTACCTTTGTAACACCTGCTAGTAGCTTGCAAGCAACTTTTGCACAAGACTATCAGTTTTGTGACTTGCCACTCAGGCACTGGACTTGCCGTTGCATGATACCAAAGCATCTGTTGTTGATTTGAAGACTGATTTTAATTAGTTATGGTATAAATGGAAAACTGTGTGCAGCAAATCTTGGGAAGCAGAGAATGTGCTATTTGTTTGTAGTTCTCCAGTGCAATACCCCAAAATGCAGACCATAATTCAGGAGGAAAAAATGTTTTTCCTTTGAGAGGGTGCCGTAGGATTAGCTTTCGTATTTCTGTCCTTGCAGCTCTCTGGAGCACATCTGGAGATCATTTCGAGAGAGGGAGGAGAGTGGGACGGGGTTCAGATTTAGGATGATGAGAGACCTAGGGCCTTGCAAAAAAATTCAGTAAGAGCAAATATTAGGTTGTGTAGATACCATATTCTAGCATCTTTCTAAATGATACACAGAAGCAGCATCAAACTCATTTGGTCCAAAGGGAGAAGGGATTTTTTTGCCTTACTGTTCAGTTGCTGTTAGTTCATTTATGGTCTGACTAGATGAGCTAATGAACAGAAAGAAATTATATTTAACTAAAACTTTCTGTGCTGTACCTCAGTTAAAAACAGGGTAATTTAGGTGTGAGGTCTTCTCCCTGCAACTGCAAGACATAGTAATATATATTTCTTGTCCGCCAAAAACACCTACTCTGCGTGTAAATATAAACAACACATAATTTTTGCTTCATTGCACACTGGCATCTAACTCTTAAAAACAGTTTTTAAAAGATCGTGCCAACTACACTTGATTCAAGCCAGAGTACAGTACCAAAAAAAAAAAATCGTATCCTTGAAGATTTTAAATGAGTTTATTTTAGTCTTAGGATGCCTCCCTTTTCTTTTTCATCAGCCAAATTAATTTTCTTTCAACTGAACTCAATTGTAACAATGTTCTGGAAAACCAAATATAGATTTTGGACCCGGGTCTCAATCTTAAGTCTTGTTTTAGTGTTCAACATTTGGCAGTGGTGATAACTGAGGCGCACCCTTTTCAACTCCCTGCCCTTTCCCTTCCCCGTGTTTTCCCCTTGTTGCTGTCTCAGGTGTTGTGCTGGCACCGATGCTTTGACAAACACAGCATGAACCAGATCAGGGAGTGCATCCAGCTGGGATTCCCCACCAGATCAGTGCCGTGATGTGGTCTGCTGCACAGCTGCATGGATGCATGAGTGAACTGCTAGGGGCAAAGGCAGGAGGGAGGGTGGTTGGTTTAGCTAGCACTGCCACCAAAGTGTTGTTTGAGGAACTGTAGAAGAGACGTCTGCGTTTGGTTTGGGTTTTTTTTTTTTTGTACCTTTCTGCTCTCTCCCCTTCCCTTTTTTTCAGCTGTTACAAATACCCCCTCAGGTTGAGGCTGTCTTGCTGGGAATGCTGCACCAAGGTGGGCAATTTTTGCCCCATCTCATAAAAATAAGGAAATACAGACGGCATGAATTGCAGACTGGCATGAAGGAGAATGAAATACAGAAATTAACCGGTTCTTATGCTCCTCTGTTACCCATTACTACTTAACTTTGCTGCTTCCTCTGTCCCATGCCTTCCCTATGGCTTTTTTCTTCCCCTTTTATGCATCCCTGCCTAAATCTGCCTCTCCCTGATCCCATTAGATCCCTGTTTCACACCCGTCTCCTCCATGTCTCTGCCCTGGTTCTTTCCATCCATGTTGTCCAGTGTATTTTTTCCCTGACCTGAGGACAAAAGATTTCTCTTTCAGACCTGGAGTGCAGCTCGCTCGTCACCAGAGACGCCTGTTGTCATGGGCTGGCCAGGCGGCCTCTCGCCGGGCACTCCGCTGCAGATTGTGCCAGTGGAAAGTCTTCGTCTTAAGGGAACCTCTTGCATTTGCAATAGCAGAGAAGGAGATTGGATTAAGCATAGTTAACCTGTCCTCCAGAACAGGATGTTTTGGGAAGTTCATGAGTTTAGAAAAGACTTCCCACAACAAACCCACAGATCCAGTTTCCTACCTGGTTTGTGACTGGCAGACTGAGTAGGACAGGGACTCTCTTGGGAGCAAGATAAAAACAAATGGTCACGTCATATGTAAAACAGCGCTATGCAGCTGCTACTAAAAAAGTTATCTTGGCATCATCACGAGCAGTTTCCACACATGTACTGACATTGAAACTTATGAGGCACCAACTGCCAAGATGAAGTTGGGCTGGCCGGCGCCTCAGAAAGAGTGGGATGTTTCTGGGGTCAGAGATGGATCGGCGATATATATATA
>NW_009647572.1:1666801-1701226 GCF_000708025.1 Charadrius vociferus | reverse complement strand
CTGGACTTGCCGTTGCATGATACCAAAGCATCTGTTGTTGATTTGAAGACTGATTTTAATTAGTTATGGTATAAATGGAAAACTGTGTGCAGCAAATCTTGGGAAGCAGAGAATGTGCTATTTGTTTGTAGTTCTCCAGTGCAATACCCCAAAATGCAGACCATAATTCAGGAGGAAAAAATGTTTTTCCTTTGAGAGGGTGCCGTAGGATTAGCTTTCGTATTTCTGTCCTTGCAGCTCTCTGGAGCACATCTGGAGATCATTTCGAGAGAGGGAGGAGAGTGGGACGGGGTTCAGATTTAGGATGATGAGAGACCTAGGGCCTTGCAAAAAAATTCAGTAAGAGCAAATATTAGGTTGTGTAGATACCATATTCTAGCATCTTTCTAAATGATACACAGAAGCAGCATCAAACTCATTTGGTCCAAAGGGAGAAGGGATTTTTTTGCCTTACTGTTCAGTTGCTGTTAGTTCATTTATGGTCTGACTAGATGAGCTAATGAACAGAAAGAAATTATATTTAACTAAAACTTTCTGTGCTGTACCTCAGTTAAAAACAGGGTAATTTAGGTGTGAGGTCTTCTCCCTGCAACTGCAAGACATAGTAATATATATTTCTTGTCCGCCAAAAACACCTACTCTGCGTGTAAATATAAACAACACATAATTTTTGCTTCATTGCACACTGGCATCTAACTCTTAAAAACAGTTTTTAAAAGATCGTGCCAACTACACTTGATTCAAGCCAGAGTACAGTACCAAAAAAAAAAAATCGTATCCTTGAAGATTTTAAATGAGTTTATTTTAGTCTTAGGATGCCTCCCTTTTCTTTTTCATCAGCCAAATTAATTTTCTTTCAACTGAACTCAATTGTAACAATGTTCTGGAAAACCAAATATAGATTTTGGACCCGGGTCTCAATCTTAAGTCTTGTTTTAGTGTTCAACATTTGGCAGTGGTGATAACTGAGGCGCACCCTTTTCAACTCCCTGCCCTTTCCCTTCCCCGTGTTTTCCCCTTGTTGCTGTCTCAGGTGTTGTGCTGGCACCGATGCTTTGACAAACACAGCATGAACCAGATCAGGGAGTGCATCCAGCTGGGATTCCCCACCAGATCAGTGCCGTGATGTGGTCTGCTGCACAGCTGCATGGATGCATGAGTGAACTGCTAGGGGCAAAGGCAGGAGGGAGGGTGGTTGGTTTAGCTAGCACTGCCACCAAAGTGTTGTTTGAGGAACTGTAGAAGAGATGTCTGCCTTTGGTTTGGGGTTTTTTTTTGTACCTTTCTGCTCTCTCCCCTTCCCTTTTTTTCAGCTGTTACAAATACCCCCTCAGGTTGAGGCTGTCTTGCTGGGAATGCTGCACCAAGGTGGGCAATTTTTGCTCCATCTCATAAAAATAAGGAAATACAGACGGCATGAATTGCAGACTGGCATGAAGGAGAATGAAATACAGAAATTAACCGGTTCTTATGCTCCTCTGTTACCCATTACTACTTAACTTTGCTGCTTCCTCTGTCCCATGCCTTCCCTATGGCTTTTTTCTTCCCCTTTTATGCATCCCTGCCTAAATCTGCCTCTCCCTGATCCCATTAGATCCCTGTTTCACACCCGTCTCCTCCATGTCTCTGCCCTGGTTCTTTCCATCCATGTTGTCCAGTGTATTTTTTCCCTGACCTGGGGACAAAAGATTTCTCTTTCAGACCTGGAGTGCAGCTCGCTCGTCACCAGAGACGCCTGTTGTCATGGGCTGGCCAGGCGGCCTCTCGCCGGGCACTCCGCTGCAGATTGTGCCAGTGGAAAGTCTTCGTCTTAAGGGAACCTCTTGCATTTGCAATAGCAGAGAAGGAGATTGGATTAAGCATAGTTAACCTGTCCTCCAGAACAGGATGTTTTGGGAAGTTCATGAGTTTAGAAAAGACTTCCCACAACAAACCCACAGATCCAGTTTCCTACCTGGTTTGTGACTGGCAGACTGAGTAGGACAGGGACTCTCTTGGGAGCAAGATAAAAACAAATGGTCACGTCATATGTAAAACAGCGCTATGCAGCTGCTACTAAAAAAGTTATCTTGGCATCATCACGAGCAGTTTCCACACATGTACTGACATTGAAACTTATGAGGCAACAACTGCCAAGATGAAGTTGGGCTGGCCGGCGCCTCAGAAAGAGTGGGATGTTTCTGGGGTCAGAGATGGATCGGCGATATATATATATATATATATATATATATATATATATATAATTTGTCTTCCTCTCTAGTTTCTCTTAGATGTGGTAATATTTGCAAGGTCATATTTAGGATTGATTGAGTAGGTATATATATATATAATTTAATTCCTTTACTCAAACCTTAGGGTTCCTGGTGAAATTTAATTTTCTGTTACTGAAAGACTCTTCCGTTGTTTCCATGAGTTTCACCAGGCAGGATTTCTTTAAGCATCTCATAGGTACATCTGATAGCAAACACGTTTGCTGAAGGTTACCTTAGAGTACTTTAAGGTGAGTTTGGCTGCTGACCTCCACTGCGTGCTCATGAGGAAAAAAGTGTGTTATGGTGTAACTTTTTTAAGGCATCCAGCAGAGCTAGTGTAATTTAAAAACCATACAGAGAGTGCACATTCCAGAAAAGGATTGTTTTATGCCTGTGAGTGACTACGTGCTCATTTACAGAGGGAACCACTGACTGGAAAAGTACATATTTTCTATTTTTAGCTCATACTGTAACTTTTGAGATACTAAGTATATGGCAAAGCCATGCATATTAAGGCTTATTTCTTAAACGCTGCTCTGCTTTTTTTTCTTCTTCTTCTGAAATGCAGGCTATGATCATTGCTTTTACATCTGACATGATTCCTCGTCTGGTTTATTACTGGTCCTTTTCAGTCCCTCCTTATGGGAGTCACAGCAGTCACACTATGAAAGGGTATATAAACAGTACACTTTCTGTCTTCAATATATCAGACTTCAAGAATGCAAGCAAGCCATTTTCCCCTTGGTTTGGGAACCAGACGACATGCAGGCAAGTGTCAAATAACCATTCTTTTCCAACGACAAAAATAAATATGTTTTTTTAATACCTAAATCATCCAATTCGGTTAACAATATCCAGTAAGAAATGTTAAAACACAGTAAAAGCCAGCGTATTTTGAAAGGCAGAACTGAGTGGAAGTGTTCACCGAAAAGTTTGTGCTATGCAGAAAATTCTTACATTCTTTTGTTTTTCTCATAAAAGATAGCCTTCAAATAAAGCACTTTAAAAGTTTTGTTAGTATTTCTTAATACAGCAGCAAAAAAAAAGGGAAATTTCAGCCAAATATAGCTTATTCTGCAGATATGATTTTACTCATTACTGTAGTTATATGGAGCTAACTCTTCCTGGATGGCTTAAGCAGGGACGTGTCTTGCTCCATCCTCTGGCCACAGTGCTGTACTGCAGAGATGCCTGAGACAAGTTCCCGACTTTCTTACCTTGCTTTCAGGTACCGGGATCTCCGCTACCCTGCTGGTCACCAGCACCAGTATGAGCACAACATATACTACTGGCATGTCATCGCAGCCAAGCTGGCTTTCATCATTGTCATGGAGGTAAGTGTATGGGGTTTGGAGCATTACTTATTTAAACTTCTCTTCCCTCCCTGCAGAAAATCCTTCAAAGACATTCTGCCCAGGCACGGCTATCAGAGCTGGTGATGTGTGCTAGCATGGGCAAGAGCTTGGGAGATGTAAATTAAGTGTAGCGCCATTAGAAAAGAAGTCTCTGAAGTCATGACATCAGCTGAGGATTGCCCAAGGTGTTTACAGTTTCTTTGCTCAAGAACTGTAAAGTTATTTATAGTATCAGAAATAGAAGGGACAGTTACACCAAAAATATTTTTACATATACTTAAAGGAAGTTTGTGCACAGCCTTATGAATGCACATAGATAATACACGTGCACTAGCAGAGTGAAGTCTATGAAGACGATCACTGCAAGAGGTGGGTCTCTAGATGCTCAAAAAGCAATTGCTCCTTCCTCTGCAGCTACAGTATGGGCTTACAAAAGATGGGGGTCGGTCCAAGATGGAGGAGAGAGATATTAGGTATTATTTAATTATAAAATGTACTTAGGGCTTGATTCAGGAACTACTGAAGTCATCAGAAACGTGCAACTGGTTAGATCAGAGTTCCTGTAGCAGAGAAAAGTCCATTGCCCCAGAGTCATTTGAACAAGCCTAAAACAATTTTAAAAGAAACTGTAACCAATATTTCCACGCAGGAGGGAAGCACTGGGTATCAGGGCTCCCCCAACGCAGGCAGAGAAGTCCTTGTTAAAATCGAGATTAGAAAATCAGAAATTATTGTTTATCAGACAATTATTCTATTCATTAGTCATGTCTGCTTTTTAAAATACCGTTCCACTGTGATAGATACTGGTACAGAACCAGCTCAGAGTCTTAAGAGATAATGTGACATTTCATTTATAATAATAATAATGTCCTGTTCAGCCTGACTGACATTTTTTCATTTTCACCTTCCCCAGCATGTCATATACTTTGTGAATTTTATTATTTCATACGTAATTCCGGATGTATCACAAAAGACCAAGAGCAAGGTCAAACGAGAGAAGTACCTAACACAGAAACTCTTGCATGAGAATGATCTCAAAGTTGTGAAAAAAAACATGGGGAAAATAGCTGACAAAATTATCAAAGGAGTCGACAGCACTTTCCGACCTAAAGCTGAATAAGTACTTTTTTGTATGGAATAACAGTATTTAGCCAACTAATACCTGTCCAGATATTACCAATAGCTAATCAAACACTTCAGATTAATTCCCTTTACTAAACATTGTTTCTTGCAACTGTTACCTGCTCATTTACTAGTTTCCCTTGGACACATCCAACCACTGTGACTCAGATAAGAGTTATCAATTTTTTTAACAGCTTTACTAGGACTTTTTTAACATGTGAAGGTAAAAATTATTTATCATCTTAAAAAGATGCAGATTAATTCTCAAATGCATAGAGTGCTTTCCACTTTATTTAGTCATCAGCTATTAGATCTCTTGTTTGACTTGAATAAAAACTTAAGAACAAGAATGATTTGTTGTAATACCATCACATCTTCTGAAGGAGTTTTGATTACTTGCTAATGCAAACCTCAACTATACAATGAAGAGGCAAAGCCAAAACATGAAGGAAAGAGAAGAAAAATACAACGCAAAACCATGTTGTTAAGCCATTGGTATTGACATACTAAGCACTGTTGTGTGCTATACTGAATTAGCTATGCATACTGAGACTCAAATGGATGACAAGATATTTCAATTAATCATGGACGTGGATCACAAGAAGCAGCAGGACTGTAAGCTCATCCTGTTCATCAATCTCTGTGTAAACAGGAGAATTGCCTTTCAAATCAATGCATACAAACTGACTTTACAGCACTCCAAGTGAGTAGAAAACTCAGGCATTTTATCTTTCCCCAGTCAATATACTTTCATTAATTCACTTGCCCATTTTGCTCTGAATGACCATAGCCTTGAAGGTCTCCTACCTGTAACAGTAATGAGTGTTAAAAGTCTTTTCACGTACTAAATCAATAGTTGTGGAGGGTTGTCTTTTGCAGTTCTCCCACACCAGAGGCACCATGCTCCTTCCCTGCAATATTTCGAGATAGGAAGAATGTGGAGCTGGACCTGTTGTGGTACAACATCGTGTGATAAAGTGAATTCTGACAAGATCATGAATCTACTGAAACTGGAGATTGGAATAAACCATTTAATATGCCTTAACCATGTTATGAAGCTTTAAATAACTAGGAAGGACATTAGAGGTGTGGATCCATGTGCTAGAGCCATCAGTCATCCCCAAATTAGGCTGCAGATCTGCTTGTCTATCTTGGCTCCAGTTAGGAGTTAGGGAATTACAGATTAAGCATGTATGTAGAGCTCTGTTTTGTGTCTGCAGCAGTGATATTCCAGATTAATAACTTGCTTTCTCTTTCAACAGTTTTAGTGGACCAATTTCTACAATTTCTGAAAACCAAAATCTTGTTAAAAAAAGCAAAAGTATGCCTGGACTCTGTAAACCAGGAGGTTACTGATGCGGTTGTAATTTTGTATTCTTCATAAATGTCATAGATATGCAGAATTTTTAAGCAGATTATTCATATAGCTTTTTACATATTAAGAAGTTCATTTGTAGAAACTAAGTAGCTTTTGTAACATGTATTTTATCCCACTAATAATCAGAAGGAATCAAATGTCTGAATTTTGTAGCAAATCTTCCAAATAGCGACTGCTGTGTGCCTCAAGCCTATCCTTTGAAATGGCGACATTTAAACCAGACGAGGTAGCACATTGTCGTGGTTTAGGCCGAACTGGCCACTGGGGACTTGGGGCACCCCAGATGGGACCAACAGATGCTCCCCCCCACCTCTCTTCAAGGAGAGAGGCAGAGGAGGAAAAAGAGACTTAAGAATTTAGAAGGCGAGTCCTTTCAGCAGTCATGATACACAAGCTTTCACTCAGCAAGACTTTGCATGATTGCATGTGTACATGGAAGAACGTGAGAGGAAACCTTGGTTCAAAAATCAAGGAAAGATAAAAGAAACAAACTCACAGGTTCCAGAGAACCACTTGCATTTCTGGCACTGAAGGACTGAAGCTTACTTATTATAATGCCCAGAAAACTGTATGTAGACACCACCTAAAGACAAAAAAAAAGACTCAGGACGGAAAAATAAGATAAACCGTAACGATAAATGATAAGTCAACCAGAGCAGTGATGGAACCAGTGCTTCTTTGCACAGGGAATTCTACCCTTTGCCATTTGTTTTGGTTTCATCAGAATCATGACAAGTCTTTAATTTACCAGGAAGCAAGTATAAATTGGCCAGATGGACAAACACTCAAGTTTCTAAACAAGACAGAATTTTGCATCAAAATATATCCCCTCGATACTGGTTTGACCTTTTTACTGGATCACAGGATGGTTGGGGCTGGAAGGGACCTCTGGAGGTCATCTGGCCATACTCTGCCTTGCTCAGGCAAGGTCAACCTTTACCAGGCTGCCCAGGACCATGCCTAGATGGCTTTTGAATATCTCCAAAGATTGAGACTCCACAGCCTCAGTGGGCAACCTGTGCCAGTGCTCGGTCACCCTCACACTGAAAAGGTGTTTCTTGATGTTCAGAGGGAACCACAAGTGTTTCACTTTGTGTGTATTGCCTCTGGTCCAGTCACTGTGTAGTATACCAAACTTCTCTTTAAAGCAAATTTTTGTCCAAAAAACTGTTTCATGGAACAATTTTAGTGAATTTCTCAGGACTTCCCTGTGCAAAATGAGTTTAGTTAAAAAGGCCAGTCAGCTCCTTTCAGACTTGGAGCTTTAGGTTTTAGCTTTGAGCTGGCCCTTCCCCATCTGTAGTTGCGTTCAACTGAGAGATGCAGTATCCCCATCAGTGCTCACAGCGCCAGTGTGCCTTAAATACCTTTTCAGGAGCGATGTTGGGAGGTCTGCGGCAGGCAAGGACGCATCCTGTGATAAAGAAAAAAAAATGCAGCACAAAATGGACCATTTAAGGCAATTATTTGGTCTTAAGGAAGCATTTATTGCCCTCTTTGAGAGGTAAAGAGACTAGGAAACAAAGGAATTGAGTGCCTTGCCTGGGGTCACACTGTGAGCAGTGGCAGAGCTTGAGGCTGATTTTCAGGAGTGCCTGGTCTTCTGCTCCTTGTTTGGTTATGTGGCCTCTCTCAGTTGCCCTTATAATATCAGTTGGCAGTATTTCCTAAAGGGGGAGTTGGCCCTCAGTGTCATCTAGAGTTTATACTCCTGCCTTTAAAATAATGATTTAGAAAACCGTGCTACATCAGCAAAGTGTGTATATCTATGACTTGGGCTCCTCCCATAATAAAATCCTAATCAACTTTGGGTGTGTTTCTACATTGCCATTTTTGTTCAGATCAGGAGTGTGCTTTTGAAACTAGCCTTCCACTTGTCCCCACTTTCTGGGCGGTGCTTCTCATCACAGACTGGTCTCAGGGCACATGGACTGGCTTCCTCTTGGTTTAAACTGAACCAGAAAGCAGGTTTTAGAGATGCGCTTGATGGTCTCTGACAGGCACTTAGCCCAGAGAGCTAAAACCAGAGCTAGGCTGAAGAGAGCGGTGAGCACTGCGTGGGCATCACCTAGTCGACATCAACTTTGCTCTAGTGATTTGCTTCTGAAGTGCCACGCTTGTGCTAATGTAGCTGTAACACTGATTTTCAGAAGACATTATATCAGGAATTCAGTTCAGTTTGCCATATGCACAGTGTTATTCACAGCACAGTTCTGAATGAGAGAGAAAGAAGAGGGAAACCAACAGTGCCTAATAATTGCATTTTAATAGTTTGATTTAAGATGTGCAATTTCTGTAGCCTCTACCTCCAACTGCTGAAATGTGCTCTGCTTGTACACAGGGAGCTCTGCACAGGCATCACAACAAAATGCTGGGGGGGGGGCAGTTGCCAAGATATGAGTATTCATAACTTTCTTTTTTTTTTTTTTTAGGCCAGGTCACTTTAATAATATTTAAAGATCCGCTTGAAGGGAAAACTAACATTTATTTTAAACTATGAATCAATTTTACTCTATTTTACACTTGATATGTCAGCCAGCCTCTTACTTTATACAGATCTGTTGAGGTCAGGGTGAATTTGGACCAATGACCATTTTGTTGCCTTAACAAGCAGCATAAATTACAGACCATCGCCACTGTTTTAGACTCTGTGTATGTTGATAAAATTCAGAATGTAAGAATGTATTTTTTTGTATTTTTTCTAAGAATGTTTGCTATTAGTTTCTGAATATTAAGATTTTATATTTATTGTCATTAAATAAAGTCTATTTTAAAATAACAATACATCTGACATTGATTAGCATTGTTTGTTTATCCATGAACAGGAATGCTGCTGCCAAATGCCACATTTAAATTCTTGTGATGTCATCTCTGTCTAATTTCCATATTCTTCCTCTTTTTCAGTCTTTTTCCATTAAACTCTTACTACTACTGAAATTTATCTCCTGTTTTTCCTGCATCCTCTAGATGGAAGTCATTCCTTTCAACACCAAGTCGATGACAAGGACCATTATGTTCTCATACAAATAAACAGTTTAGGTCTTTATACCCTTTCACTCCTGTCATGATAAACCCTGTGTTACGTTTCAGAGTCATCATTTATTTCTTCATCTGGATCGAGTCTGTGATACTCCCACCTCTGGGCAATCCACCCTCTCTTTCTCTCCCTGCTATCCATCCAGCCAGCCATCAGTTCTCTTCTGCATCTGCTCTGACTCCTCTTCTCTGCTTTGAGGAAATCCTTTTCTAAGAGTTAGAGAACAGGAAGGTTAGAGAGACATTTTAAATTGAGACCTTCTTTGCATTGAGGTGTGTTGATTTTATTTCCCTTAGGGATTGCCAAGATGTGCTTTCAGGAGCTTTATGATAGCTATGGAAGCAGAGGTACTACCACTTCCAACCGGTTTTCTGCTGACTAAGGGCTATGTGTGGTACAGATGCCAGTACCCAAGCAGTTCTGCCGCTCTTGCATCGATTTGGCTTTGTCAGAGCAAGAACAAAAGAAACTTCATGTTGACGCATAATAAGGGTTATTGTCCTGCAACCAGAAGGATATAGTATCATCATAGGCCAAATCTATGTGAGGATGGTGTGTTTTTAAATTGACTGATACTTTTAAAACCCTTCAGAGAACAGGCTTTAGTATTTTTCTACTTAATACACAAGTATCCGACGTAGCATATTACTTCTCGTGATGCCTGCTTAGTTTAAATTCTTTTTGTCACAGAGCAGATGAGTTGCGCTTATTTTGGGTAGCGAGTATGTGCCAGGTGAACGTAAGCTGTGCTCTGCCCCAGCTGGTACACCCCACCTCGTCACTGCATTCCACCTCCATGTCACCAGAGATGCTGGCACAGGTATCAGCAATTCACACCAAGTCCAGATTTTTCTCTGGTATGCCCACCCATGATTTCCAGTCTACTGAACAAGCCTGCAGTTCCTATATAGGGGAGCAGTGCTGGTGGCTGCGAGCTTTATTTTTATTTGCATTTATGTGGGCATCAACCATGGATCAGCAACAGGTACACAAAACACTGGGAAGATATTGTTGTGGTTTAACCCCAGCTGGCAACTAAGCACCACACAGCTGCTCGCTCACTCCCACCACGGCGAGATGGAGGAAAGACTTAGAAGAGTAAAAGTGAGAAAACTCATGGGTTGACATAAAGACAGTTTAATAAATAAAGCAAAAGCCACGCACGCAAGCAAAGTAAACCAAGGAATTCATTCACCACTTCCCATGGGCAGGCAGGTGTTCAGCCATCTCCAGTAAAGCAGGGCTCCATCTCGTGGACTGGTTACTTGAGAAGAGAAACGCCATCACCCTGAACGTCCCCCCCTTCCTTCTTCTTCCCCAGCTTTATATACTGAACACGATGTTATATGGTCTGGGATATCCCTTTGGTCAGTTGGGGTCAGCTGTCCTGGCTGTGTCCCCTCCCAGCTTCCTGTGCACCCTCAGCCTGCTCACTGGTGGGGCGGTGTGAGGAGCAGAAAAGGCCTTGACTCTGTGTAAGCGCTGCTCAGCAATAACAAAAACATCTCTATATTATCAACACTGTTATCAGTACAATCCAAAATATAGCCCCATACGAGCTACTATGAAGAAAATTAACTCTATCCCAGCCAAAGGCAGCACAGATATGGATGTAGTTAATCATAAATAACCTCCACATGGCTTGGGGCAATACTTTCCTCATAAGAAAATAATGGATCTTAATAGCCTGATAATAGTAACAAATTCTTTCCAGGAAAGTTGAAGAAAGTGGTTTTTATTTACAAGCTGGAAGTGCATCAAAACAAGAGCCTTTTAAAGTTGCTTTCTACAATTTTTATTGCATTCTATGATAAAACTATGCTGTAAAAGCAATGCTAATCGCTGGGATTAAAGTCCCAGTTTATCAGGCAGCAACGATGCAAAGAAATTAAATCAATTATCTTGCTTTTAGCATGGATTCGTCAATTCTGTGGTTATTCCAGGCAGTCCTAGCACAGGGTATGGAAGTGCGCATATGAAGAAAAAAAGTCTTCCATCCAATTGTATCAAGATATAATATTCTCTATAAATACATAGACTATGGTAATCTGCTAAATGCTGAAGACATAGAAAAAGAAGAAAAAGCACGCAGCGCAGACCATGGAGAAAATCCCACTGCATTCCATGGTGCAGTGAGCACAGGTCAGGACACCAAAAACCCCCTTCTGGCATATGAAGAGAGAGTTTATAGGAGAGAAAAAAATAGAAACTCATATTCTTAAATTGTGCAACGTGAGGGAAATTAGAGCCAACTCTGATAGCATTAACACAATATCAGGGATTTGTTTTCTTCTGAATAGCTAATATTCAGGTAGTATCCATTTAAGTCTCTCGCATCATTTCTCAGCTTCAGGGTGGACGTCACACAACAAGTAGCTAAATAAGCTGTGCTGGGAGCCACAGCCACCTGCGGCTATCGTCTTACCGCCCCATTCTCTGGGATGCCATTTGGTCTCCTGTTACAGCCGTATTGTGCTCATTCATGCAGTCATTTTCTAAACCGGTCCGGCTGCTCAGAGTGAGCAGAATTACATGTAAGCCTCTGTGGCAAGGGCACTGCAGGGTCTTCGCTTGCCAGAGCCTGGCAAGACGGTGGAAATAAGTGACCGATACCCCCAGCCTGCCGTTCAGCCCTCAACATCCATCCCCTTCACCAAGGGTGGATGGGTTTGTCACGTTCTTGGGTTTTATGGAGCTGAGATCAGCCCAGCTACCAAGAGGTGAGCCAGGGGTTAAGGTTACTTGTCCCGGGAAAATATTTTGGTGGCAGTGCCAGCATAAGCAGGCAGGGGCTCTGCCTCCTCCCAGCCACCCCAGGGCTGCCTCCTGCCAACCCCTGTGTTTGTGCAGCTGTGAGTGAGCGCGGTGGCAAGGGTGGCTGTGCTGGCATGAGTGGCTGTGGCCACATGGGTGGTGGTATTAGCATGGCCAGCCCACCAGAGGGTCACGCAGGGTGGGACATGGAGGACGGGGCAGTGGGAGAGGCAGCCCAGCAGCAGGGCAGCCTCCAAGCTCAGAAATCTACAAAAATGCAATCAAATGTGCTCCTCATCCCATGAGTTGGGAAAAAAAAAAAGGGATTTCACTGCCTGCCTGAGCTGGTTATCCCACTGACTGGGCCAGGCTGTGCCTTTAAGAGTCCCCTGCATGACTGCAAATGCCTGGGCTGGTCTTGGCACCTGGTCTGGGTTCTCTGAATATCCCTATTCAGGGGTAGCTATTGTGTCTTGAGCTCAGGCTTCACCTGAAACCAAGAGAATTTTCAAGTTCAGACATGCCCTCTGGGTGCTCATAACTTTAACTACACAGAAGATTATACAGGTGGCTAAAATTGGGCAGAATCAGGCCCTTAACTGTTGTCTTTAATGCGGTTTTACAAAGAATACGGCATTGTCATTTCTGAGACCATTGCCAAAATGTCACCCGGTCTCTGCAGACCCCCGGATGACCAAGGATTTTTGTGATGGGCAGCCTGCAGAAGCTTGCTGTGCGGTTGGGGGCAGAGGTGACACCAGACAGGGCTATTTGCAGGAGGTTTTGGCCAGAGGCAGAGGTCGCGGGGCGAGGGTGAGGGCTGCTCCATCCCCAGCCGCACAGCCCCCAGGTTACAGCGCTGACAGCTATGCCAAAGCAAGAGCTGAAAATTTTTTTGCCATATCTGCTGTTAATTAGTAACTACTTAGTTAGATCTGGGAAAGGCAAAAAATGATCTGCCTCTCGTGGACTACCGTTCTTCCGGATTAATGATAGGTTATAGAGCTGTTACTGCTCACAGCAGTTTGTTTTTAAAGAGATGCTAAAGTATCACTTTTTTTCTCTTAAAAAAGGTATATACAGTACACTCATTGCATCTTATATCACTGTTTTCACACATGACTACAAATAAAAGGAAAAGGTTGCATTTGTGCTCTTCATAACTTAAAGCTTAAACTGGGAGGCATAAATACAAAAAATAAGCTGAACTGACTTTCTTTCCTTGTCAGCCTACTCCCACATTTTTTCCCCAGTGATCTATAAGGGGAAAAAAATGTCACCATCCCCCAAGAGGAGCCATTAACAAATCCTTTCTTATCTTGCAGCTAAAGTAATGACATCTTATTGACAGCGCAGCAGAGCAAACAATGTCTTATTGAAAGCTCCAGTGCTGGAGGATTTGGGCTGTCCTCAGGACTTGAAACCAAGTAATGAAAACAGGTTTTGCTACTAAATCAAAGACAACGACTGCTCTAGTTCTCCAATGGCCTTTAGCAGTTCCGGGCACATAGGTGTGCATGGCTTACCAAAGTATCACCCGAACTACAAACTCAATCAAGTACGGGGACCTTACTACAAGAGGGATGCCCAAAGTAGCAAGCAGTTAAAGTATGATCTATGGTACACATGGGAACAGTGCTGGAACTTTTTCTCACCGTTGTACTTGATATATGGATGGACCTGTATTTCCAGGCCCATCCATTTCTTACAACCTGGTTTAACCTTATCAGAGTCTAAGGTAAGTTATTTGCTAATTTTTGTACCTCATCAGCTGCAGACATTTGCGGCGAGTGAACGTGAGTTGGTTATCTGGATTTTGGTTTTCATGTCTGTGTATGAACTTATTAAAATTATTAACGTACCTTTGTTCTTTAGATAGATTCTCCTTCTTGTAGGGTCCTGTCAGCATCCTGTGGGAAAGCAGAGTTTTTTGCAAACCAGGTATCAGAGTTAGGTCCATTGTATACCTATGGCTTTGTGCAGCTGAAAAATCAGTCAGGCAGAAAATGTAACTGCTTCCTAAATTCATCCAAGCAAAGGGGAAACAGAAATGCAGAAAACAGGTAAATTGTAGAACTGCAGCCCACGGTTTCATCTAATCTAAGCCACCTCTGTCGTAGTTCAACCACCTCCTGTGTCCCCAGGCAAACTTTTCGACACATTTCTCTGCTATCACTGATGTTCATTTAACATCATGGAGAACTAGCTCAGGATGCAAAACTGGGAGAGAGCTAACTAAGACAATACAACTACTAAATATTTTTCTGCCAGTCTGGCACACTGAACCAGCTCATCACTGGGCCAGATGGGCACTATTGCTGGAGCAAGGAAAGAGCAGAACATCATGTCATGGCACAGCAGGATAGGACAGCAACATCCGTCTGGATTGCTTTAAACTCTCATGGACCCACATCCTGGCTGGGGAGGTGGAAGGGGCAGCTGAGTGGGTCTAACAGAGCTCTGCTGCCAAAAGAGTCCTCGCTTCCCCTCTCCATCAGCCTTCACCATGCACTTCTGCACAACATTCCTCAGACCCTTTGTGAAAATGACTCAACTCACCAACCCGGCATAAAATTACCCCCATTTTGATGTATTCAGTTCTATTCTGGATTAGCGGGTGAAACTGGCTAGATCCAGGTCCAGCCCCAGAACCAGTGCAAGGAGTGAGGGAGCACACGGCCAGAAGCTGGGGCATCGGAGCTGCCCTTTCGGGGGTAATGATGTATTAGTTCAGCAGAGCCGTCCTCAGCCTTGCACAGGAAGAACTGCAGCTCTCACAGCTCCATTATTTCACAGAAAAGTAACTTGGTTTGCAAATGCTTTTTTCCTCCTTGTCTTTAGTTGTGTGTTTACAAAGCCAATGCATCATATTTGTACACCACATATATAATAGACGAAGACAGAATGTGAGCATGCATTAACAAAGTGCTCGATTTATCAGTATTAAATTTAAAAGATCTTAGATTGAATACAACTTTTATTGTTGAGTAAACAAAGATTAATTTTAAACCTGGTCTTTACTAGAGCAGAAGTGAGCAATATGTGATGCCTTAACTTGTGAGTACAAATCTTCAAAATGCAGAGCCAAGGCCAGAAGGAAAGTGAAAGGGGACTGAATTCAAATTCCCTGAGGAAGATGAGCATCTCTCGAGGCTCAGCCTGGGAAGATGCAGGAGGGCCTGGGAAGGAGTGAAGCCTCTTCTCAGAAGTGGCTTCTCAAAGAGACGCTAACAATGCTGACAAACAGCTGGCTCAGGAAGACCACTTCCATTTTCCATATATCTCTCTCCAATTAAGGAATTCTCAGGAAAAGAAAAACTTATGAAATATTTAAATAGACCTTTTTTAATAGAGAAAGTTATTCTTACAATAACCAGTCAAGATATTTGCAGTGCTTCTCCTCCCATATTTGCTACTGTAGCTCCTACATGGGTGTCAGTGGCTCTGTACAACATGCTCTTAGGAGATAATTCCTGATTTAACAGGCAGAGACAAGCTGTGGATTCTAACAGTCAGGACCGAAGAGACAATCTTCAGCATGGTGGCCAATAGGTTCTCCGACTTCTCTCTTCTTCACCCAGTAATAACATATAAGTGTGCCTCAACCTTGACTCTGAGGCAGATTGCTTTTCCCTCCTCCAGATTCAGGATTGCCTGATTTGTGCACATGACCTTATAAATGTACTCTGATTTGTCTTGCTTTTACAAAAATTAGAAATACCCGATTCATCCACTTTGAAATCCCAGAATGAGTCACATTTGTGCAAAACATCCCAAATCTTTGCATTCTCCCGTTGCTTCTGGTTTTCACTTGGTCTTGCAAAGAAAGAGGACTGACTACACTTGCACTTTGTAGTTTATGGTCAAAATGGCATCAGGGCAGTTCTTCTCTGCCCCACACTGGTGAACTCTCTCAGCAGCAGTACGGTCATAAGAATCCTGCACTACCACATCTAAGTCCAACATCTGGCCCCAGCCAGCCTCAGACACAACCCTAAACACTTACCATTCTTTATCTCATTATCTTTTTTTGCTTTTTCTTTCCACTGTGACAGGAGTTTCATCTCTTTAAATATGAACAATCTCTGTCTTTAAATACCAACAGCTTCATCTGGGCTATCTATAACTAAGCTGTTATTAGAGTAGCTTACTTTCATTTCACAAATTAGTATCATAGCTCAACAAATACACAAATTAATGTGTCACTCTTTGAATTGATTTCATTTATTCCTGTTGTCTGGCCTTAAATGGGATTATGACTTGAAAGGTCAGGCTATCCTGTAGATAAAATTTTTGATTATCCAATATTGGAAGGGTTAGAAAAAAGTAATCCCATAGTCTGAAAAAGTAATTTACTACTTCAAGAATCTCCATCATTCAGTTCGTAGACTCCTTAAGTCCACGTTACCTGATGATTTATCCTCAATCATACTTCTAATATGTGAATGGAAATGTTACATTTGGTCATAGTTTGTAAAACTCTTACAGATAAATCTAATAAAATCTTTTCAACAATTCTGACTGCAGGAACGTAGGGTGCATCACAGCTATTCTTGATGCAGACAAACAGCTTTCACAAAAGGAAATCTCATGTTCAGTACAGCCAAGTATGATGAATTTCCCCCTCCTTTTTCTCTAGCAAAACAACTGGAGTTGTTTGCACTCTGCATTTCCAAAGCATCTTCCCAGTTGATGGTGCATTTCCATGAAGGAAGAAGTTCTCCAGAAGACTCTGGAAATGTACTTTGCAGAAAGATCAGAAAAGCCATCTTTGGCCTGTTTTCATCTTTGTATTTGACTGACACATAGGAACCTGGGCTGTACAGCCTTCCAGGTCAAGAAGGTACATCTCCATTCAGTCATGGTGAAACAGGACGTTGGCATGGATTTTTATTTTCATGAAATAAAAACTGCAGAGAAGGTAATCAAAATTCTCAACAAGCTTCATATATATTAAAGAAACATGAAATATCAAATACATTAAGATCATCTAAGGTGTCCATAAGTAAAGAAACAAAAAAGAACACCAGTGATCTGGTGAACAGTCCTGGGCCTTGCCCTTCTCTAGAAGACCCCATCTCTAAGATGACATGTAAATATGTAGGCCAAGATGATTTTTTTTTCCTTTTTATTGTAAAAAAAACCATATTATTGAATGTCTGAAAGTAATGGCTGAGAAGATAATCTGTACTTCCAGGCTGATAGTCATCTTGGTGCATGTGCAAGCTCAGCCACCCCCAGGCATGCTCCGTGAGCAAGGACACAGCTGGGGTTGGGGCATTCCTCCAGCCTGGCTGATGGCACCACCACTTAAAAGCACAATAAGAAAAATGGGCATCGAGGACAGAGGTAGAGGCAAGCCACGGGGCCAAGTTTCACCTAAATCAGCATGATAATCACATTTCTTCGCAGAACATTGTCCTTAACAGAGGTTGTTCTTCGCCTGATCCTTAATAAAGGGGATAATAGCTCATGAGAACAACAGTCACAGGAGATATTTCTAGTCTGCTTTTGTTCTTGTACTTGGCCAGTTTATGTGCAGCCTAAGGGTATAAATAGAGAGACTATAGAGGGGATTAACAGACTTTCTTTCCAGCAGAGCTCATGTGCCAAAGCGATGACTCTATTAGCATTGTTTCCCCTGAAAGGTTTGTTTCACTCAGAAACCAGCACAAAGGCACCGAACTCTTTCCTGAGGTCCCATTTTCTACTCTGAAGAGGAGCAAGGCTTCAGCTGCAGATCGAAATACTTCTGTGTTTATCCTTCCATCTGGGACAACCCAATCCGATTTTCCACCTCCCATTTGCAGACCATCAACAGGGAAAAGTTTTCAGTGGGAATTTTACACCCCTACAGGCTCTACATCAGCAGAGCCACTTTTTAACTACAGCATTTTAACACAATATTATTTGATGAACAGGACGTGTGTGATGACTGTGGCCTATCACTCGGTTGTGCTAAGGAGACAGTATATAGAACATCACGTGTGTACTGTCATCCCAACAGAATGTGACAGAGGATGGGGAAAACGGATTTGAAGGCTAAGCCTCACCTCCCCGAGTTTTAGGGCTCTGGAGCATAGACATCTATATCTGAGTGAGCCACCCCAGGATCTCTTTGTAATTAACAGAGAAAAACTAGCACTTTTCAGGTGTGATCCTTCTGATCCATTTTGATTGACATTGGGATGTGGAGATAAACAAGAACTGTCTCAGTTGTCTGCAGGTGACCAAGCAAGGTTGTATTTCTGCTTCTGTTCTCTATCATATACGGGCAACTTAATTCATTAAGCCCCCAGCTTCTCAGTTTCCTTTTTTAATTTTTTTTTTTTTCAAACACAATTTCATCTCTGCAAAGCTTTTTAAAAATGAAGAATTCCCTTTTTAGGATAGACCTCACACAGTCACAAAGGTCACAGAGACAAGAGAGAGGCACAGCAGAAAGTGCAGTGACTTCTCATTGAGCGAACAGGTGGAAAAAGACAATGTGACCGCATCCATCGCCGGAGGAGCAGCAGGACCTCACTCTGCACTAGGCGCTCCATAGGATCCACCAAAATGTCTGCACATGTGATTAAATATGATCACAAGTTTAAACACCTCTTTGGACCAGCTCTAGATCCCCAGCATGCTGAAGGAAGGAGCCTCGCAGTCCATGTCTGACAGCAGTCCCACAGATGCATCCTTAAGCAATTTGAAAAATTGATCATTTTGGTTTTGACCATCCATGTGGTGGACAAAGTCTCTCTGGTGTGCCATAAGCAGCTGTATGATCCCGTCCAATATGTGCAGTGCTCAGTTTAAGCAACTAGAAACAGCCTGTATGACAGAGCAATCATTCAACCCGAGTGCCTTGCGCAACACCGGGATGAAGGCTGAGAGCCATCTAAACAGCTAAGTGTGAATTACTACACCATAACTCAAAGTCAGTGGTATCTTTTATTAATCCTTTATAGAGCTGCGTATTATTAATATATGCAGAAGCAGCTGTCTCTCTCTCTCTGGTGGAATTTGCTTTTGTGAGCAATTCAGGGGAGACCAAGGAGATGAAGAAGCAGAAGCCCAGCAGAACCTTCCCAAACAATGAGGAGGAGAGCTGCCAAAGTAGGTCATGAAACCTCTCAGTAGGTAGATGGGTCCTTCCCTCGTTACGCTATTTTTAAGGACACAGGAGCAGATCCTTAGCTGGTATACAGGAGTTTTGTCCCATCGACCCCATTGCAGCCAAACATATTGACAATCCTTAAAAATCTGGCCCATGATTACTTAAATATAAAGAAATACCTCCCAACACATGCCAATTACAAGCCCAAAAGATATATTGAGTGTACAGGAGCACCAAGCAGGACATGCATCGTGCTGCAATAACAGTAAAATTTGAGTGTTCTTCAAGACATGGGGCCAAAGTGCTTTTACTGCTGCATGATGAATACATTACAGAGATGAAGCTGTCTCTACGTATTTATAAACCAGATATTGCCTTCTTATTCACTGGTCCGTGTCCTTTGCTTACCAACACATTAGAGCTGCCCTCTAGGACTTCCTCCACTTGAGGACTGAATCTCTGAACCACTCTGAAAGATTAAAAAGCACTCTTGGTTTTACAGAAATCAGCTCCTTCTATTTAAACACATAATTAATTTCATGGCAAGCATTTCCCAGCATTTTTTAATTTTCAATCTATTTACCGGCCTGCTGTCTGCAACACTTTCCAATACAGCAAGACCAGCTTGTTTAATCTGCTAACATTTGTACACTGATTGCTCCATGAAAAGATAACTTTCAGGAATGAATTATCAATCTCTTAGCTACATTTAAAACTGAGTAAAAAAGAAAAGAAACTTTTTTCTTTTTTTTTAACTGGAGCTGAAAGGGAAATATTTTCCCTCCCCAGAGAGTTTCTGAGAGTCCAAACTATTTTATATTCCATAACTCAAGGCAAACCCAAGACCTTGGGAAGTTTTCCACAAACAGATTTAAAAGCCTGGAAAAGGCTGGAGTAAAGCATTTTCACCTGGGATTTGGGGAAAGCAGATTGAGGTCCCTATGCCAATGCATAATCATCTAAAATGACAGTATAAAATTATTCCATTAGAAGAAACTCAGAGAGTCCTTCCCAGCTAACTCTTATCCCAGCTACCATACAGTATTTGGGTGCACTCCTGCCAAGTTTGAAGCCAGGGAGGTCTGATTTGGATCAAGGCCTTCAGCATCCCTGGATGGGCCCCGGACACTCACCCACCGCGGGAGGAAGAGGAGAATTGTTCCTCCCTGCTCCTCCTTTCCTTCCTCCTCCTCCTCTTTCCTCCCAGCTTGGACCAGAAACACCATACTTTAGCCAGAAAGCTTTCTGCAAGGATTTGTATGCGTTAATATGAAAAAAAAATATAATATTGTACTCTACATTAATGGAGTCAATTTAGATTAATCAGCTTAGCAATGACAAAAAACAGAGTGAAAGATATTCACTCCATAGCAAGTGTGTGAATGAGCTAAAAAATATAAAAATACATAAATATGTATATGTTCATATTGATCTATAGATCTCCCAGTATGAAAATTAACATAATTCTACAAAGCCCTAAGAGTGAAGTACAGCTGCTAAAATACGTCTAAGTCCATAACACAGAGTAGGTGACACCAGAAGCCTAATTTTTCATAGCTTTGTCATGCAATTCGACCAAAATAAAAAAATCTGGATTTTATGTGACCCTTTCCTATTAGTGTTGTTAACATAGGCTTTGAGGCCATTTATAGCCCAAAAGCTGATGCTGGCCAGGACTGAAATTTTAGTTGTCAAACAGAGTCGATTTTAAGATTGTTTTCATTTTGCTTTTTGGCTGATTTTCATTGTATCTGTCAAGTGTGTTTGGTTTTTATTGTTGCTGGGAGGCTGGATGAAAACCTGATCAGTGCTTTATATGTTTTTTATAACTTGCAGAAAGGTGGGAAAAGTTCCATCACTTTTGTATCAATCCATAAAAAAGCTACACAGATGCTAGGTGGTTTTTAAGATTCACACTTGTAAACTTAAGTGGTAGAGGAATTTTTAGGTAAGACATGGGAGTGCTTGTTTAGGTCTGGATCTTAGGTATGTACCAAATGTGACAGAACAGATTTTCAGGATTGCAAATTGGGAAAAAAGCACAATTCACAAAGAATCTTGCAATTAAAAAAAAAAAAAAATAATCCACAACCAAAAAAACAACCCTTGAAAATATTTACTTCAGTTACAAAGGTATGCAATATTTTCTGACATATAGTTTACAATTATTACTGATGCTTTAGCTTAAGATATAAAATGAGATGTATGATACTGCATGAAATGAAGTACTGATTTGCATTGCTTTTTAAAGACTGGATTTATTTTAAAACCTGGGTTCTTCATTACAAAACCAGACCAGTAAAACTAATACTAGGACAAGTATTCTCACTGCTTTGGGAAGCCCCAGGGCAAAGCGTGGTCCCACCAGGGGATACAGCAGCATGGGTGCATGGGTGCCTGCAGAGGGAGTGGGCTGCCGGCTCCCACTCCTACTTGCATTTTTAAATGAGGAAAAGCAGGAGGGGAGTTCTCCAGTGCCGCATTTTCTCTCCATGACATACGGCCATCCAAAGTCAAGCATTCAATTTTATACTTTTTTTTTAATATACCTTTTTTTTTTTTTTTCTTTTACAAACTGACATCCAGCCCTTGGGTTTCCCTCCCCTCTGCTTGCCCACCGTATCCGCAGCACCCTGGAGCTCTTTCTGAAGAGCTTGTTACAGTCCCAAGGGCCATGTTTGCGAGCTGTTTGCTACCAGGACTGGCTCTCTGGGAAGTTTTTCAATCATCCTGGATACAGCTGACTGGGAATTTTTCAACAAAGCCTATTTCTCTTCAAGAAAAAATACCAGTTCATGAAAAGGGAAACCTTGAGCAGAAATCTGTCGGTGGGAGCAGAGTGGAAAAAATTGGAAAAAGAAAAAAAAAAAAAAAACCCAAACCAAAAAATACCCAAACCAACGTTTTTGCTCTTGAAAAGGTGGGATTTCTGCTGAAGTCCTGAGAGACAGGACTTCATACACAACACCCTCACCTGCCACAGCCATCAGCTCCACGGTGTGCAACTTCATCTGGAAGAGGCAGCCTGAGTTTGAGTCCCCAAACCAGAGTCCAAATTAGGGCTTTTTTCTCCCTACAGTAGTCAACGCTGCTGCTTGATTATTCTTCTGCTGTGCTAATAAGCTAAGCGGTTCCCTAAGGGTCTGGGGAGAGGCAAAGTAGGTAGGAGGACCAGGGTTCTCCAGGGACCAAAACCTCTGGGGTGTGAAGGCAGCCCCGTGCTCCCAGCCGGGCTCCAACCCTCCCACAACACTTCACCCCAAGCCTGCACGCAGACGAGACCCTGCCCCGCCACCTCACCCAGCCTGTGCTGAGATTTGAAACACCAGAAAAAAAAACAAAAAAACAAAATAGGAGTAAAGACTGGATAACGCCACTTTACTTCCAGGGCTGGTGAGGGGCTGGCTGAGAGCACATGCACTTGTGTGTCCTGGGGTGGAGGCAAGCTCTCCTCCATGCTGGGGTCTAACCCCGCTTACCAGGCGGCATTTTGGAAAGGTCCCCTACAGCATCCGAGATAACACTTGCATGTAACACGCGACACGTGTAGCACACGTGTCTCTCACCTGTGCAGTAATGAATAAGAAGATTTTAAAGGGACTTACTGTAAGCTGTGCGACTCAGCCAGAGGCGGATGCTGCTGTCTTTCTTCCAAACTGAAAACCAAGAGCTGATGAGAGACTTGGTTGCTCTCTCACACCTTTGTGATCTATTTCCTCAGAAACATCTCTCTAGCACTAGCAAATGGTAATTTAATGGGCTGTTTCCTCCAATATCCACCTTTTACTGGCTAAATGCAATGCAATTTACCTGTCTGATGGATTAGGAGAGCAATTCCTCCTTGTGTAAGGTAAGGCCCGTAAGTCACATACCACTCTGCTCTTCCTCTAAAGATGCAGAAATGGAGTTTCACTGCGCTTTCAAGACAGGGCAAACAGGAGCAAGGCAGCGAGCGACTGAATTATTTTCTCCACACTCGTTTATCTATTGTGCTGCTGATTTTAGGTGCTTCCTTTTTAGTGAATTTAGCCCCCCCGCATCTCTCAATCCTTTCTCCCTTTAGCTCAAGTGGAAGGCAGCTTTAATAAAGTCCAGAATTGCTGATACGTCAGAGGCAAACCTGCTGTCAACCATCAGCATGTTCCCAAATGATGACAACAGGGCAGGTCCTGATGGTGGCTGCACAGGGGTATGTGAAGAAACCCCCCCTCTGCTGGCGTCCCCACCGCTGCTGTTGATAGTGAACAGACACGGCCGCCTGCCCACGCTTCAGCAATCCAGCCCCATCGTCCAACAAGCTACCAGTCTCAGGGTTGCCCATATAAGCATTCACAAAGGCAATAATGAAGTTATTTAAGCAGCTTATTTCTGCCCTCTGGGATAGAGGCCGTTATGATGTGATCTAATATAAGGTCTATTTCTAAAATGCAGCGTGCGTTGAAAATGGGCTGCAAAATAATGCTGTTAGTGAAGGTATTAAAGATAAACAGTTATTAGCAACAGTCTTTCAGCTGACTACTAAACTGTATGGAGTAGAATAAAGATGAGGGCATTTCACAACTGAGGCAGCACAAGTTACGTTATAAATTTCAATACGCTGCCATGCTACACGTGTTACGTTAAATTATTTTTCCTATATTTGAACTTATCAGCTGTTCCCTCTTTCTTTCAACAGGACATTCTCCCATGCAAAATCATTAAAAGCCTATTAACATGAAAAGGCAACCCACTTTGAATGTTAATAAAATACAAATACAGATTGTTACACTTGCCTTCCTTCTTTTCTTTTGGCCAGACACATTTCTAGAGATTGGCTGGTATGGCAGGAGTGGTA
Source organism: Charadrius vociferus (assembly GCF_000708025.1). Lineage (NCBI taxonomy): Eukaryota > Metazoa > Chordata > Aves > Charadriiformes > Charadriidae > Charadrius > Charadrius vociferus. The sequence continues at coordinate 1,677,389 of NW_009647572.1, read as the reverse complement.
AATAGCCGTCCCTCCTCACTTGCAGCAATGCAGGGCAGTTTTCTAATGCCATTACAAAAGTAATATGCCAGATATCTTTAGAAATTAACCTTTGCATCCATATTCTGAAGAGTGGCTTAGGAAGCTTTCAAGTTGGGAAAATCTCACAAGATACGGAAACGATTATGAACCTTCTATCATTTTTATTATTATATACATGTTTTTATTATGATAGGTATAATTTTCTATCATTTTCCTACTGAAGACCCCTTGATAAAATTTTGCTCAGTGACTTTTATTCTAGAAAAGAACAAATACACAAGACTCAATATATGCAAATATGCTCAATAGATGTGAGCCACAGGTTAGGATGGAAAATCTTATATATTCTTAATTATAGCTTAAAAAAAAATAAACATTAAATTTCAGAAGTTCACTTGAGAAGATATTGCAGTTGTTGCATGACATTCTTGCTTTTTCACTTGACTTTGCAAATGACAGAATCATAGAATCATAGAATTGTTACAGTTGGGACATTAAAGGAGATTTAGTTCCAACCCACCTGACATGGGCAGGGACACCTTCCACTAGACGAGGTTGCTCAAAGCCCCATCCAGCCTGGCCTTGAACACCTCCAGGGATGGGGCATCCACAGCTTCTCTGGGCAATCTGTTCCTGTGCCTCACCACCTTCACAGTAAAGAATTTCTTCCTTACATCTAATCTAAATCCACTCTCTTTCAGTTTAACGCTGTTATCCCTTGTCCTATCGCTATGCTCCCTAATAAAGAGTTCCTCCCCATCTCTCCTGTAGGTCCTCTTTGAGTTCCAGAAGGCCGCTATAAGGTCTCCCTGGAGCCTTCTCTTCTCCAGGCTGAACAACCCCAACTGTCTCATCCTGTCTTCATAACATCTTAACATCATAAGATCTTTCACTTCTTCACATACATTAAAATAGAAAAAAAAAACTGGCAACCTGGTATTTGGGGCCTAAACAAACATTCCTACACTCAGTCATCAGAAAGCTCATCCTATGTGCTTCAGGTTACACAAACCTGTTATTTTTGTCTGGGTGTTAGAAAGGCAATTCCTTTACATAGTCTTCTATTCTACTATTATTTTTTTTTCCACATATATACTCAATTTTCACATAAACATCCCAAATACACCCAATCCCCCATAAACTGAGCTATGTGACTGCCTAAATTCCTTAGATAAACTCACCTAAGTCATGTTAGCATGTACAAAGGCCTCGAGAACACAAAGAGGAGCAGTCACAGATGGCTATCAGATAAAGCATCCCAGCATCTACTTTACAGCTGTTATTTCTCCCCAAATCCCCTCTAACGACTGTACAAACCATTTCAAGTGAAACGACATTAATTGGGTCAGAAAAAAAAATGAGGGGGAAAAAAAAAGAACAGAAATACAGCAAAATATCATAGTAAAGGGAATTTAAAAAATAATGAAAGGAAATGTGCCGGCAGAGCGCATCCCATCCAGCTCCAGCTGCTTTGCTTTGAACTTGGGGGGTGCCCCAGTTTTTGCAGGGAGCTCACCTGCAGCCTCCGCCGTCGCTGGAGTCAGGCTGAAGCAGCTGGGGGAATTGCTGCAGCCGAGCCTTTTGATATTAAAAGTAAAGACTCTCTGCAGGAGGAAAAAAGGGAGTCCCTTACATACCTACAATCTGTGCTTTTTTGGGGGGAGAAGGTTGTTGATATTGTGTTTGAAGTGACAAGCACGATAAAGCTCTGTGTCTAGGGCTCTATGTTACATACTTCAACTAAAAATAATTTTTAAAAGCTAATCAGAGAAGACTATAACATCAGCTAGGCAGTGCAGAGGCTAGTCTGGTGGCTTTTTTCTTCCCATGAATGCTTACAAATTTGAGTTTGCTTTGAAAACACAGGAGATTTAAGAATAAAACTCCCATTAGCAGCTATTAACAAGAACGATCAGTGTAAAACCCTTCATATTAAGACAAGAATAAACTCCTGGAACTCGAAGAGTCTGTAAGGGAGAAAAAGAAGTTAAAAAGAAAAGCCCCAGAGACTCAGATCTCCCAGCAGGCTGGGAGCAGGGATCCACCACCATCCCCAGGGCTCGGTACCTGTGAGCTTTCCCAATGCCCTGGCACATCCCTCGGCCCTTCCCATTTCCCAAATGACTGTGTTTCTTCCTGCAGCCACCCCTGCGGGTGCTTGCTGGGCAGGAAGGGACCAGCCAGAGTACCCAGCCCAGGCACAAGTGATGCATTTTTACCATTTCTGGGGCTTGCCAGGTTACAAACCCTCGTGTGCCATGAGTGAACCAAGCAAGAGGCATAGACGTGGCACTCTCCATCCCCGCTGCTGCTGAAGCTGTGCAGCAAAAAATGAAAAATTCATAGGATGAAGTACACTGACACGAAATTGAATTTACTGAGAAAGGCCGGCGCTATCATCGACTGCTTAGGGAACTCGTTCGAGTTAGTCCTCAGGGATTGTCATGATGGTTGTTTCCTATGAAATAGAGGCACGACGTAGCATGTTTTTAGGACTTTGTCTCGTGATATCTCGCCATCACTCGGAGTTACCAAACACCAACTGAACCGTGGTAACTGATTACACATTTCTGCTGCCAGTCTACTGTGAATGTGTGAGAAACCACGTTCACTCCGACCCACTTTCATCCCTCTGTGAGATACTGCTTTCCACACTGACCATAGGGTACGTACACACGCACTAGGTCGACTCCCAGGGCTCAGATGATGGCGGATAACGGCTTGATTCAGGCAGATAACTCCCCAGCGTGGCTGAAGCCTCAGACACCTCAGCCTTGCCTCTCCCTGGGAAGCACATTTGCTTTGTGCATCCGCTATCCCGCCCAGAGAATAGCGCATCTCGCGGGAGCAGCCAGGTGTCTTCCCACATGCCGTCACAGGCTCTCAGTAAGCAAGAGGTGATTGAGGGAAATTAACTGTTCCTTCAGCAGCAAAAGCAGCAGAGGGCAGGTCCCCTGTTTCCCCGCTGCATGCTATAACCCTGTAAGTGTGAAACAGGTTACTCCTAGCTGTGAAAGAGTGAGCGAGTCCAAACTTCGTTCTTGGAAAGCAAGCAGCGCCAACAGAGCACAGCACGTTACACAGGACAGCGTCCAGGCGGGTTTTGAATGTCTCCAGAGTGGGAGACTCCACCACCTCTCTGGGCAGCCTGTTCCAGTGCTCCACTACCCTCAAAGTAAAGAAGTTCCTTCTCATGTTAAGATGGAACTTCCTATGTTCAAGTTTATGCCCATTACCCCTCGTCCTATCACTGGGCGCCACTGAAAAAAGACTGCTCCCATCCCCCTGGCATCCTCCCATTAAGTATTTGTATGTATTAATAAGATCCCCCCTCAATCTTCTTTTCTCTAGACTAAAGAGACCCAAGTCCCTCAGCCTTTCCTCATAAGAAAGGTGCTCCAGTCCCCTAATCATCTTTGTTGCCCTTTGCTGGACCCTCTCCAGCAGTTCCCTGTCTTTCTTGAACTGGGGAGCCCAGAACTGGACACAGTACTCCAGATGCGGTCTCACCAGGGCAGAGTAGAGGGGGAGGATGACCTCCCTCGACCTGCTGGCCACACTCTTCTTGATGCACCCCAGGATGCCATTCGCCTTCTTGGCCGCCAGGGCACATTGCTGGCTCATGGTCATCCTGTTGTCCACCAGGACTCCCAGGTCCCTCTCCACAGAGCTGCTCTCCAGGAGGTCAGCCCCCAACCTGTACTGGTGCATGGGGTTATTCCTCCCCAGGTGCAGTACCCTACACTTACCCTTGTTGAACTTCATAAGGTTTCTTTCTGCCCAACTCTCCAGCCTGGCGAGGTCACGCTGTAAGGCAGCACAGCCTTCTGGCGTGTCAGCCACTCCTCCCAGTTTTGTGTCATCAGCAAACTTGCTGATGGTACACTCTATCCCTTCATCCAGATCATTGATGAATATGTTGAACAAAACTGGGCCCAGTACTGACCCCTGAGGGACACCACTTGTTACTAACCTCCAACTAGACTCTTCTTAATCAGTTCATCAATTATTAAATTGCTCATCCCAATAAAAGCAGCATACTGTATAATATTGAAACACTGGCACAGGAAGAGTAGCCTAGACCTCTGCCAGCCTGGGTGAGTGCCCCAGGCAGCAGGTACAATCATCCCGCTCTGGGCTGCTTGTCCTCCTTTGGGACCAACGCATATTTTAAACAGGGAGACTGGACTAGCTGCAGCTGGGAAAGCTGCATCTCACAATGCCTTATCACCTACCTGCTTATCAAAGTGGTTGTAGAAGACAGGTATGCAAAAGATATTTTAAACTACATCTTAAGAAAAAAAAAACAAACACCACAAACCCAAACCCTAAGCTGGGTGTCTTGCAACTAAAAGCAGCACCCAGTCATCACTCGCTTCAGCTGCAATCAGCCGGTTCAGCTTGCCATCACACCAGATGACTGTTCCTGGGTTTTGTCATGTTAGGTTTTTGCCCTCATGGTGAGTCACATCAGCTCAACAGAGCCCAAGGCAAACACCAGTGGTAGGCAGGAGGTGGAGGTGGGAATGGCAGGGTGTGGAGTATTCCTTCAGTTGGTGAAGGCAATGAGCTGCTAGAAAAGTTCAAGACATGTCATGTAATTTTAGCCTATTTCCATTTATGACTTTCAAACTTTGATGACTTTGGTGTTGTGTTAGTCCCTAACAGATCCAAAAAGGTGCTAGGTGGTGTTCTCAGCCATAGGAAGCGACTGGCCAGGGATGTAACTAAGAAAGGATGGAGTTCAAAAGAGCACAGGAGGACCCTTTTTAAAAACACTGACCGCTCTCTAAAATGAAATTATTTGCAAAAGCTTATCTTCGGGACAACACATAGGTTCTGGAGTCAAGGTAGGAGCGATTTCCCTGTTAGGGAGGAAATTACTAGCTGGGGATTTAGTGTGGCTACATGGTCCTGGTGCTGGCAGACACAGACCCAGGAGCACAGGAGCTGTAGGAACAGTCCACCTCACCCTGTCCATCCCACCCTGACAGAAGACAGATGGTTGGCATTAGACATTATGAGATCCCCCGTGTTAAGCAGAGATGGCATAACGAATGTGCCACGTTAGGATTCCCCTAAACCCCAACTGCTGGAAGCTGCTGAAAACATGCTACCGTACCCGTTAGCAGTAACCAGGGGCAGATATACAGCAGCAGGCTTGGGGGGCAGCAGCTTTCTAATTACCACCACCCTCCAGGGCACCCAGCCTGGCTCAAAGGATGGAGAAACCAGCCTGCAGCCTCCCCCAGCATGCACAGCTGCACCCAGCTTTACCAGCAACTCCTACAGCCCAGGAAAGTCTTGTTACAAAACACAATCTCTTCAAACATTATTTATTGTCTGGCCCAGTGGATGTTTGTGTATTATGTGGAAAAGCATCTCCCTTTGCTCTGGCTTGGAATATTCACTTTCTGTGACTATTCCTATTTTCACGGGTGGGAAACAAGGATGACAGCTGCCACTGCCCTTCCTTCCCTGTACTGATGGCTTTCAGCCTTTAGACCCCAAAAGGCAAAAGAGGCAGAGGGCAGAGAGCCCAGCTGTGCAGCCAGCTGCTGGGGAGAGGCAGGTACCAGCAGCTTAATTCGATTACGTTGTCATAGACCTCGAAAGGCCCCTTAGCAGATCACAAGGGGTGTGTGGATGAGTCCTTCTAGACTATTTATTATTTTGTCTCCTTTTTTATGTCTCCTTTTTATTTGTCTCATCTCTAAGGGAAACAACTCCAACCTTATCAATCTCCCTTGATATGAGAGTTTTCCTCTGCTCCAGTCATATTTGTCACCCTTCCCTGAACCCTTTTTAATTCTCTTGTTATTACTTTGAACAAAGATGGATGGAACAGCAGAAGCAGAAGCAGTTCTCCTGCTGCATGACTTGCGAACTGCAGAAAAACAGGTCAAGGCTAGACTGAACTCCAGAGCAGCTCTAGCGAGGTCAGTCGAGTTACCTCAGGAATGAGCATACTCCTCTTCAGTTAAGTTTCTTGCCAAATTCAATTTCCTTAGCGTTGCTTAGGTTGTGAAAAGCAATTGTTGCTGACAATAGGTTGTCCATAGCGTGTGCAACTGAAATCACGTCAAACATATTTTAGCTGGAAATGTGGATACCCGCAAGCTGCACCAAGCGTTTTAGCAAAATCATGCCTAAACCTGTCTGCACAGAATTGCAACACCTGACCAGAGAAATGATCTGGCCATCTCAGGCTCCTGCTCAGATCACTGCCAAAAACGAAGGGACAAGAAACACACTACCAATTAATTAGAGGCCCCCCTTTTGTTCCCGTGGCTTATGTCACCTTGTGCTGTCTAACAGGGTTTAGATCTTCTCATTCTCCATACAGAGATATTTCCTTGTCTTTATTTTTACTAAATCCTTCATTTTGATGCATCAGTCAATACCATAAATTAATAATGCACCACTCAGGATATGCTGCTTTTCACTTCCATTTCAAATTGCCTTGTTTTGGCATCATGGTCAAGAATAAATAGAAGACCTTGATTTTCTATAACATTTATTATTTTGTGCATCTTCCACTCCATATTGGCTCTATTCATACATTTACTTTTTTATTTGCTTTCTGAATCAAGCAGCTGTGGTCCCTCCATCTCTTTCCAGAAGTATTTCCAGGTTTTTAGATGATGCTTGTAGATGCGGCCAGACTCTGCTTTGTCCAACTACTCTGTAACATAAAGGAAACATGATACAATATGACCAACCTCCCATTAAGTATAATAATGAGTTATCTTTGTATGCATTCTTGGGCTTCTGTGACTTTTAATCAGGCATATATATTTGGACCAGCATCTTGAGTGGTGCCATCCTTCCTACCACCCTATAGCCCTGACAGTGCTTGATCTAATGCCATGGCAGCTGACAGCAGTTCCTCCAGCCCTTCTCAGTTCCTGGGGCACTTAAACATCAGTTTAAGTGCACTGTAGAAAAAAAAGTAAGATAGAGGCACGATCAGATGAAGTGACCTGAGCTGAGCCACATAACAAGGCAGTGCTGGAATAACTGGCCACTGGTCTATCTCACAGCAACACCTTCATGCCCCAGGCCTTCAAGATCTTCCCTCAGGCAGAAGTTTTTGACTTGGCAGTGGCTATAATTGCTTTCTGTATTAAGGATGCATGGTGCAATATGGTGATTTGTATTGTGAAGACATCTGTAGAGTCAGTATTAATACAGAAGTAACCAGCAAAAGCCAAAACAGATGTCTAGTGGTAAGTGTGTTAGTGATGAGCTCAGAGAGGTTTCTACAATCTTGAATTTCTTCAAGAACCAAACCAAAAAGCTGGCAGTAGCCCAGTTTCATGAAAGTCATCCAGTTTTTATGAACCACTGCAGACAGCTTACTCTCCAGCTGTACCACAGCCACCATGCCAGCGCCAGCCCCCTCTCCTACCTCTACCAGAGCACCCACATCCTTCCCCACCACCAGGCTGGGCTGAGCTGGGCTCCAGAGCTGACCTCCTTCTCTACCCAGGCAGAGAGCAAAGGGCTGCACAGATACAACCTGCTGGCTCCCAGCTGGACTCTGCTGAATAAGAAAAGCGTGTCACAGAGCTCTGTAAGATTTGCAGTCATACCCAGCCAAAGGGATATTCATGAATTCTCACTTTAAATCCCATTCCATTTCAAAAATGCTGTCCCCTTGAGATTTTTTTCAGTACTTGCAAACCTGCCAGGTTTTTTAACATATAAATAGGAGCATTTAGTAAGAAAACAGGGACATGATTCTAACTCTATCGAAATACATCTGATAGAAAGAGCTTTTAGGAGAAAAAGAACTGAAAAGATTCACTGCTTTTAAAGAACAGTTAAAACCCATCTTTCATTACAGCAAGACCTAGGAGGAATGGCTTTGATCCCTCAATATTATCGGAGCAAAGGCAGTTAATACCTACTTCTAGAGTAGCAGCATTAGCTTTTGTACAGAATTCTTTAAATGACTTCTAGGGCCATTACAGTCAATTGTAAAACACCACTGCGTTTACCTAACCAGAATTTCCCCAGCAGATCAGTCCACAAAAGGCTTTAGATGTTGCAATATCGAGTGTTGCAATTCTGAACTTTTGGCACTTTCAACTGGCTTCATCCCCACTAACTTTGGGAACCTTAGCCGGGAACAAAAATCTTGCTAGGCTCCTCTGAAGTCAATAGAGAGCTCTAGACAATAATTTAGGCTGACAGTTACATGGGATGAATCCAAGATCTTGGCCCCCACAGAAGTAACCAGCCCTGGGTTACGCACCTAGGCTCCCTGCTGAATACGTGGAGACATCCTTGTGCCTCTGAATCTAGGAAAGCCACCAGAAGGAATGGGGAACCCTCTCACCTAGTTGGCACTAGAGGGCTGTCTGTGAATGCATCTTCTCCCTCAGCCCCAGGAAGCTGCTGCTGTAACCTTCTCACTTTCTAGGAGCAGTGAGGACTTGGCTCCACTCTCTTCTCTGCCCAAGGCAATTTTAACGTAGACCTTGTGGCCACCAGCATATTACTGGATGGCACTCTCACAGCTTCCCCCAGTAAATTGTTCCAGGTTTTACAATTACAGACTCTTGGGCTGGAAAGCCAGAAAATTACTCTCTAATCTAGTCACTTGGAGTAGAAGAACACTGCATTCTGGTTTCAGCTCTCATGATTATTCAGTTATTTGATATGAAACATTAATTGGAGAAGAAATCAAAACCTTGATCTGGTTAACGAAACAAAGATGTTTAGTGGATATCTGAGAATACTCTCAGCAATGAGACAGTGTTGGTCATGTTCCTAACCTATCATTCAAGAAATTAAGGATGTTACTGGCAGAAATGTAGGTGCCGAGAGACTTAAGATCCTGCCAGGGCCAGCTAGCAGCAGAGATAAGATTTTAAGTACTTAAATTATGGTCTGACACCCCTATATGCACGTAGGATGTGCTAGAGATACCACTGCTTCCAGCCTTCTCTACAACATGAACCTTACAGGGAAGTCCAACAACTGCAAAGGAGGACACCCTGGACTCATTTAGTCTTGTTCCCTCTCTCACATGTAGAGGGAGGCATACATTGTAGCACACTGCCATTAATAACTCAAAATTATGTTAATAACTATGTGATTTTTGAATGACACAAGGAATGAGTTGACCTGCTATCTACATACCACTCACCATGGAATATTGGCATAACATGTTTGCCAAATAAGATAAATAAATAGGGTTTCACCCAGTGGTCTGAGAAATAAAGCTGACAATGAGCAGATCTGTTTTAAAAACATAAATACACTACTAGAAGACAAATGTCTGCCACCTATGAGATTACTCAGGTTGTGTGTAAGACTGGGAAGAGGCTAGACAAAAGAATACGAGGACCACCACTGATGAGAATGGCAAATCATGTATTTTAAGCAAGGAAGCAGCCTAAGGAAAATGAAACATCAACATAAAACAATGAAGAAAAAATGGGCAGGATAAAAAGAAAAACCTCAAGAACACAGGAAATAGAAAAATTGTAGAAAAGAAGAAGAGCCATCAAGGTCATCAACTGACAAAAGAAGTCTCTGAAAAGCATTTTCATGCATTTGTGCACTGGAAAAGAACAGTCTTCTGTTCATTTACACATACTGGGGGGGAGGTGTGTCTGATTGTACAGCACTACAAAATGCTTTTGCACAATATATTCCTTATTTTATAAAGCTCTCCTAGAAACTACACACACTCCTAATATGTATATAAACATTTTATAATAAGATAAGTCATTCCTTAACTTCACAGTGAAAATGAAAATGATCTGACTTTCAATAATGAAGAGGAGAATCAGATTCAGGTTAATGAGAACATTTGTCTGATTAACCTTCTCTACAGTCAATGACTTGTAATGGTTCATCAGTCATCCATGCCTAAGTAGTGTTGCCAAATGAATTCAATCCATGCCAAAACATATATTTATAGAAACAATCACAGGCCACTAAATAAAATCTGGAATCACATGTTAGTCAGTGACCATCAGGAAAACCATGCTTAGAGTGTTCAAACACCTAAAGATGCACTCTGCATGACTAAATGATTAGAGTTTACAGTCTCACTGGTAGTATGTACCCAGGTGAGAACAGAATCACATGAGGGAAAAGGGTCACAAGCAATAAAAAATCCCCCAAAATTTTGACTTGTTAATGAAAATGGTTCTGCATAGTAGTGACTGAAAGATAACAGTGCTTAGCAATCAGCAAATGACATTCCTGTATGTAAATTTAGTTGTTGGTCTTAATCCAGTTAGCAGCAGCGAGAAGGTGTCTATATTATTAAATCCAATTGTGCTCTGATGGAACACAGGCTGGAGTTTGAGAAGCCAAAATGAAGATGTAAGGTAGACTTTATTCTCTCTGTTAACGCGGTGGTTAAATTGTCCCCATAGAACAGGATGGGGAAATTCCCATTTCTACTAACTTTCCAGTATCTGTTACAGAGATAAATACAAGTGCCTTTTTCTGAAGATACCAAGTAAATACATGAAATGCCATTAACTTTTCTTTAAAAAATAAAACCAAAACCAAAACCACAATGTGCAGGTGGAACCAAGGT
>NW_009647572.1:1599320-1666712 GCF_000708025.1 Charadrius vociferus | reverse complement strand
TCAAAGGGGTCATTTTTGGGAAAAGACATGTGAAACTCTTTAGGATTTTTGTTGCCATGCTCGAGGCCATATATCAGGCACTAGCTGCCAGAAGTTAGGAACTGCTCCTGTGAGTGGGTTTCTACATAATATTTTCATAGGATTTGTTGAATCTTTCTTTGAAACATACAGTATTGGCCACTGTGCAAGAAATGGCAATGGACTTATCAGACTACCGGTCTGTTAAAATACAGCAATCCCTCTGTTCCTGTGACAATTAATAGACCAAGGACAACAATTCATTGTCAGTAATTTATTGGACAACTTGATTTTTCTTTTTATGATCTGTCACAGACAAAGGTCCAAACTTTCAAATATGGCTATTATTCAAAATTAGTTGTGATTCCCTCTATAAATACCTCCCAGAGATTAGAGGGTTCATTAAGATCAAAAGTTTGAGACTGTGGACTGCATTAGTCAGGCTCATATCTGCAAATAAATATCAAAGTACATATTGAAAACATTGAATATTACAAATTAATAGGTGATGAAAATCTAACTTTTGAAACAAAGAACATAAACGATGCATTTTGTGTGCACTTGTGATGCAAAGTTGCAAAAGATCAAGCACTTATAAAACCAAATCATAGTATGTGTTGAATTTCAAGTGCCAGATATTCCGGCCTGAGAGCTTTTTTCACCAAATTCTATCCTTTCCACAAGCTTAGCCAAAGGACAGACCCTGCCTCTCCCCCTGCATCACTGCTTTCTCAGGGCAGATTTTGGCCTTTGGTGTCAGGGATACACCCACCTCACCCACAGCCCCATGGGTCTACCGGGCGTATTGAGGGAAGCATCTGGCCAGCAACTTGGTTCTTCGGCACCATTTTCTTAATTATGTTTTGCTAATTATGTTATTGACGTTCCTCTGAGGAAGTTCCCCTCTTGTGAGAACAGTATTAACTCAATTAATTTAAAAATGGAAGGTGTTTCTTCTTTTTTTAATGGAGAAGAGAGCATTCTAAAAATGGCATGGGAAGGAAGGGTACCAGAGCACAAATACCTCTGCTGCCTACATTCAGCCGTCTCAGACTAATGGGAATTATTCTCCTTCCCATTACGGAAAGTATAGATTGTGAGCAGAAATGGGTGAACTACCTCTTCGCCATGATAATAATATCTGCCTTATAATATAAGGAGATAACATCTGCCTAATGAAGGTCATTGCTTCACTTAATCTAATCTGCTATAAACAGAATATTGTTCTTCTTTTACAACCCAAAAAGAAGGAAAAAATATTTGATCGCTATAAACAACATACAGGACAAATCGCTAGGAGGCAGGTGAAGAATACCTTCTGGTAAGCAAAAGGTAAAATCATAAGAAGGCAGGTCAGAAAAACATTTGGAGAGACCATTGGTGAAAGGAATCAAAAGAAGTAGTCAGACCTTTCTCAAACAGGCGGTGAGCTGGCAGCCTGCCAGGTAATCAATAAGGTCCACAGGGCTTCCAGAAAGAGAAAAACTAAGTGGACTCCGTAACCACGGCAGAGGATCTCAGGGAGATTCCCATTGCATGGGCTTTCCTGGTGAGAACAAATAGGAGCGGCTCAAATGTAGTAGGGGAAGATTTAGGACAGATCAATAAAATATGCAGTAATGAATCAGCAGGACCGTATCGTATTTCCCCGGGATTGTAAAACGACTGCTAACTACAGTGCACAACCCAGCACTTAAGAAGTACTAAGGGAATAAAAAAGCAGATGTGATCTCCGTTTTGGAAAAGAAAATTAGGAAAGTTCCAGAGATCTACAGACCTGTAATTCTGACTTAGGAACACTGACCTGGGAAACTTATGATAAAGCGCAGAACTAAGATACCCTGGGCAAACATGATACAATTGGAAAAAAATACTATGACTTCTGCAGGGAGAAAATCTTACCTCATAAATCCACCGAGCTCTTGGAAAGAGTCAGTGAGAGCACAGACTGCGGTGGTGCTGTCGATGCAGCATACTTATGTTTCCAAAAAGGTTTTGACAAGGTCTTTCCCAAAAGGTTTTTAAATAAATAGAGCTCTTGTAGTCAAAAAAGAAAGGGTAGGGACAAAATGTCATTTTTTAAAAAAAGGGAGTTTTCCAGAGGAGTCCCACCAGCATCTATGTGCTCCATTTACCCATAAATCATCTGAGAAAAGTGAATAGCAGCATGGCAGAGTTTGTTGATGATACAAAATAGTTTAGGATAATATAAACAAAAGCTGACAGCAATGTGATAGCGACAGCTCGCAATAGGATACACATGGGATTCGTCTTACCTAACCACGGACATCTACGACATAGCTGTTAGAGAATCCAAGAGTCACCTGAGGTTCCTTTCTTACTCAGTGGAGAGAAACGGTCACTATAAAGGCTTGATTCCTCTGATCTGCTTGAGATATATACATTAGAATAGGAGGAATCACAACCTTAGAAATGCTTCTTTCGCTCTGCTGCCTATAATGGGAGGACACAGAGGCTGGCTCAGATGCCGTTCATCTACATTTAGTCTGATGAACATGCTCTGAGTATGCAGGCAGTAAAATAACAGACAAAATTCAATGTCAATAAATGTAAAGTAATGAATATGGAGGGAAATAACCTTAACTAGACATATATAATTTAATGGATTCTAAATTGGCTATTACCATTCAGAAAAGAGAACCGGGAGTCACTGCTGGTAGGTCTGTGGGAAACTCTCAGTTCACTATTAACAGCGGTCAGAAAGACACATGGCTTTGTTAAGTGTTGGAGATCTGCAGACTCCAAGTGCATAATAACACAGGTACAATTTAGGACAGGTCAGACAGGAGCTTTATTAACCACAAGCACAGGAAGAGAACATTTGGACAGCATTGCCCTCTCTGTTCCCCTGCGCTCTGCCAAGTGATTGCAGAGTCCCAACCTAAAGACTGTGTCAGTATATAGGGAAGGAATAAAAACCAACCAGGAATGAAATTATGGCATTGTGTAGATGGTGTGAATTTACCCTATCTTACTGGTGACAGTTCAGGTCCCATCATCTGAAAAATCATAGTAGAAATAATACAGTGTAGGAGAAAGAAGAAGGGGATGGTCCAAAGGCCGGAGTATCTTCTGAAAGGAGAAAAATTAAATCAGCAGGACTTGTTATATGGAAAAGAGATATCCAAGGTCAATAAAATCATGAGTGGTATGGAGAAGATGAACGGGGCTTGCTTATTCACTCTTTGTTGTAACTCTACCATCATAAATGGTTGGAAGAAAAATTAAGTCTCAGAACTGGCTTGTCATCACAGGTATGTTGACAACAGTATCAGTCTCAACCTAAAGTAGTGAAAGCCATGAAACACCGTACTGCACTGCAGCCAGCTCCCGAGAGGCAGTGTGTAGGTGGGAACAGCAGAAGGAAGATGTTCAGTGGCAACCTTTATGGCAAACTGCAGATGAGAGAACAAACCAAAAGCAAAAAGAAGGGCCATCACCCACCCGGGCACACACAACTGGGGAGGCAGGGGACTGCTGAGAGAGGCTGTGCAGAGTGGAGGATTCAGAGAGCTGAGAGAAACATAAAGCTTGGACAAACCCTGTACGTAATGGAAGATAAGTCAAATAAACATGTGGTTTCTTAAACCTTTCTTAATCCTCTAACAGCATAGTGTCTAAGTAGAAGGACAGCATACACGCTGGGCTGTCGAGTGTGAATCCCAGGGAAGTATGTTCCAGTGCTGCCGGTAGATTATCCAGAGCTGCCTTTAGCACAAGGCCAGTGAGTAATTGCCTGGGGCATCATTTAGGGGACAAAGTTTAAAAGGGTCCTAATAATGCACAATGAAACAGAAAACAGAGGGTGATGGAGGGTAGGAAACACTGAAACAGCTGTGGATCTAACAGATTGATTAGAACTGTGATTCTTCCACAGCAAGCGACCTCAGAAAACCCCTGCAAAACTGAATTATGTTTGATATATACCATACTTTATGTAAATATATAATATTTTTAACAGTCTGAATACTGGCATTTCAGAAAATGTCTAAGCTGCTGATCAAAGATCCATTCTTAAGAACTGCCAAAACTGCAAATCCAATAACGTACAACAAAAAATTCTGAATTAGCAGTTTCTGTGTTGGAGAATTTCCAAACACATATAAGACTACAAAAAATGGCAGAAGAAAAATTAAAAAGAAGTAGAAATCTTCCTCCATGTCACAATGGGTATACAACATCCCCATGCAAGAAAGAAAGCAGATGTATTTCCAGGTGTTGCTACTGCTGAGAAATACATCAGATTATATTCTGTCCTGCATGAAAGAAAATAAAAGAGCCGACTCAATATTCAACCGACCTGTACTAATGTGGGGATAAACAGAGTGTTTAAACCACAACCTTTGCAGAGTTTGGAGAAATGCAGAGGTAATCCTTCTTGGTGGAAAGAGGCACAAGCTCAATTTTCTTTATGGACCCTCTAATACTTGTTCCCAGAGCAGGAGCGACAGCAGAGGCTGGGCAGGGTGACAGTGGCAGCAGGACAGTAGCGGTGGTGGCACTGGCTGCGGTGGATCTGCTTCATCCCGGATCCCACCATGCCATGACTGGCACTGAAAGGTTCAGCACATAGGCAGGAATTTGCCCAGCCCCTCCATGGGGACACAAAGCACAAAGTTTCTGCATTATTATTATTTTTTTTTTTGCCTCTCCCTTGTTCAAAAACTCGTGCTGGATGATCTAAAACTTTGTGGTTAACAGCTTATTTAATAAAATATTGATTTTTTTCCCCCTCATGCTTTAGGAAATAGGATCTTCAAGCACTTTGATGAAGTACTGTAGTTTCCTCAAACTCTTTTCAAGGTCTAACTGAAAGTCTAAATCCTAAACTGAATGTTTCCTATTAAATTATAGCCACATTTCCTACAAGTCCTATAAAAATAAAGTATGCCCACCAAGATTGCCGATGAAGGAGAACAGCAGAACTTTTCCGATTTTTCCAGTGGTAGAGGTCCATCTACAGCTCCCCATGGAAAAATGGATGAGTGTGGTTTTGAGAGGAAAACACCCTCACCAAAAAACAGAAGAGTGAAGCAATAAAATCTGTAATAGTTACTTGCTAACTAAAACTAAATGAAGTGGAAACTAAATTGTATGTATACCTTGAAGAAAAAAAAAAGTAGCATGTGTAACTTGGGTAGTATCAAGTAAGTGCGGTCAGATAACATATAAAAGAAATGTGCACATTATTTACATCTAATTAACGTTTTATAAACTGAGTATTAGAGATGAAGATGTACGATGAACTAAGGTATATAAATTTACCTCTTAAAAAACCCCTTGAAAACAGAAACCATCAATATTTTTAATCACAAATGAAAATAAGAGTATCTGCGGAGTTTCGAAATAGGATTTAACTGAATTTAACCCGATGTCGTAATGCAAATATGGAATACAGACATCTATAGAGAAAGTTTTTCAAAATACCCATGGTATTCCTATTAATATTCATCACAATGTAGTTAAAATAGGATCATATTAAAAAGCAACAGTACATTTTGTTGATGATACATAGGAATTGTAACTCTGAACTGATAAATTCTGAAGTAAAGTATCATAATATGAAATACTGCCTATGCAAAGCACATTTTAAATATTTGTCAGTTTGTAATTTAATGGTTCACATGAAAATTTATTTTAAATCTATTTCCACTCTTTTTTTTTCTCTGTATGAGTCCCCTGGAACAAATAGGGATTCTTTTTTTGCCCCTGAAATCTTCTGGAACTTTTCTGTACCATATTCTTTCTACAGAGTACCAAAGAGACTAAATATATGCCGTAACCCTTTCTGAACCAGGATTTTCATTTTGCCTGGTAAAAAGCTTCTGGCTGCATGGCAGTTTTAACCAGCTTTAAAATTTCTGTCACTCAAGTAGGAATAAATGGGCCCTTGGTTAGAAGAGTTTGTGATCGTTGGCCATCTTTAAACTTTGTTTAAATTCGAGATAAACATTAGTCCAGTGCACATAACTGAAATAATTTTAGAGTGTAGTCTAAACACTAATGCCAACTGAAATCAGCCGAGGATCTAGTCAGAAATATTGTCCAGAGCACTCACAGAAACCTTACGCAGATTGCCTGTCTGCATATTTTCAGTGTACTCTGTAAGAGATTATGCTGGAGAAAGTCATAGGTAAATGCTGTTATCTCCTGTATGTTATCTGCACTGGCAAAACTAATGCTTTATGTTTTTATCTTTTTAACTTTACACAATTAAGGCTTGCAGCCGTTAGTGGAGAAGTCTGGATAGATAAGAGGAAGAGGTCTACCGCATTACTGTACTAAAGAAAACTAAAACAACGTGCTAAATAGTTAAACCAAAAGAAAGTGAAAAGTCTTTGAAATATGGGCAATACTGACAAAGGAAATGCCCATCAACTTTGTTAAGTACCTTCAGGTTACTCCTTTCACTGTGATGTGAAAATACTTAGAAAAAGAACTATCCGTCTGCATGGTGCACTACAGCAACAGAGCTGCTAGAAAACAAAAGGCTTTATTTGTGGAAGAGAAAACATAAGCGCTGATTTACTTTACTACACTACTTGGAAAAAAGGTTAAACAGCGTATGACTCTTTAAACTGAAAATTCAGAGGCTGTATCTGAGGTAGTCCCTCATTGGTTGTCTCCATCCACAAACGCGTGTCTGACAGCCAAGACTTCTGCTCAAATTCAAACCAGAAATAAGTTAGACAGACATAAAATAAGATAGACTTGACGAATCTTCTCTAGGTCTTCCAAAGCCTTGACTAAAAGCAAACGTCACCAAGGAAAGAACGAATGGCCTTGCCTTGTTTTTCTTTCCTCTTTTAATCTCGATCACAATTATTGGCCACCCTGAGAAAAAGACAAGACATTGTCCTCTCCCAGCTATATTTAGCATAATGTCTTTGGTTGGTGGGTTTTGTGTTTACAGGAGAGATGATGAAAGACAGGGGAAGGAGTTTGGTTTTTGTAAGGACAACACATTTGACCATGAACTGAACGACCACTAGAGTTATCCTCAAAGTAAGTCCTCCCCTGAGAATTAAAATTATTAGTGGACCTGGCTTGCTAACAAAAGGGTAAAATGCACTTTTACCAGCTCCATAAGGAAAAAAAATGGAAAGGAGGTACTCTGCCACGTGTTGAATCATAAAGCCTCAGACATCAGTGCAGGCAGTTGTGGGGGGAGATGGTCTGTGACCTGCCGCTGCGTCATCCCTGTCATCTGCTGTGTGCTCAAACTACCTTCACAGCAAGAAATAATCTGCCGGCGCTGATTTATACAGCTATTGCTCCCGAGGTCACAAAAGCCAAGGCAAAAATGCCCCAAAACCCACTGACTTCACCAAGAGTAGTATTTCAAGACTGCCTTATGCTCTGCTGGAGCCCTGGGGCAGAGGAGGAGTTGTGTCCTGGTGCTGGCACAGCAAAGGTGCTGCTCCCTGCCCCACATCACATGTGGAGGCAAAGGGTGGTGGCACCAAAGGCACAAACCCAGCTCCTGAGGGTGTGAGGAAGCCAGGATGGTGAGTGGGACACTTTGTTAGTAGGATCCCCATAGACCAGGGGGCAAACGTCAGCGTGCACTGTGTGCCGGGGCTAAATGCCCCAGTGTCTCTATCCTGCCTCTCCCTCGCAATCTCCAATTCCTCATCCAAAGCCTCCCACCTGAATTCCTGAGTGGCAGGGATGACCTCCACGGGGCAGTCGCCTTGACACGGGATGTAGGGAGCCCTCTGCATACATAAAACTTAAAAGACCTTGGTGAAGGCCATTCCTGACATCTTTCTCCTACTCCCTTTTTCAAATTCAGCATCGGAGTCCCTCCCATCTTTCCAGCTGATGAAATATAGCTGTTGTAGAATGCTTGCTAACCACATTTAGCAAATGGAGATAATCAAATAAAAATGAAACTATACTTACTAAAGAAACACAGTTTCCAAAACACAGACTTTGGCTAGAGACTGTGTTTTGCTTAAGAGTCTGCCAGGAGATCTGTGGACTGTTTTGTAAACAGTTCTCAAACTGGTGTTTGTGAAAGAGACACATGGGAAGGGGATAAGAGACAGATGGACATACGACATGTATCCCAAAGGAAGTTCATCAGAAAATAATACTCTTGAGAGCTGCTTTGATGGGGATCTATAAGAACTGTGTACAGTGGAAAGAAGGTGAATGGGGAATTGTTGTTCGTTGTTTCCCATTCTTTTCTGTTGCACAGGAGCTAGAGGACAGTCTCTACTGTATGTTTAAGACAAAAAAAGGAAGCATTATTCCAAGATAACACACAATTTAATTGCGTAATTTACTGTTACCAAAGTTATAAATGAGCTCTAAAGGAAATTAGGTGAGTTTGTAAATGATGGGATCACCAGGACTGTTTAGCAGCATGGTTTAGGTGCAATCTGCAGCCCCAACAGTCCAAACCCAGTGGCTGGTGAAGATGAGACGGTGTCCTGGGATACCAGATGGTGTTCCACACAAGGGCATCCTTCATTTGTATTCTTTCTAATACTCAAACCTTAGGCATCCTATATTGATCACTATCAGATTCCGCATTATGTGGCAGAGATGTAATTTGACCTAATTGGTTGTGCTCACATTCCAGAAGACAATCCATGGATCTTTCAGGGTTTTTTCTGACCTTTCAATAGCTGAAAATCTCATGCAGTAAGCCAGAGTTTAAAATGGTCCATTCTTCTATTGCATTCCTTCCACTCGATCCCTTTGACATAAAAGTTTTTTTTTCTTTCTTCCCCTGTTACATAAAATAGGCTTCTGATCAAACTCAGAGATGGCTTGAAATACAGAGGATGGTTTATTGAATGCTAACTTGTAAATCTGGCTCATATTTTGATCATTTCAATACCTATTTTTAATGTTTTGCTTTGCAACAAGGGAAAACTTGATAAAGGTACTGGGTGGATCAAGCAGGGTGATGATTCCCAGCATCTGCTGTTCACTCACTGACAAGGAAGAGCTCGTTGGAGACATGATAGTCAGTGATATGCATGGTTGTAGTGACCACTCAATAGTGGGGTCTATGATCCTGTGGGGAAAGAGGAAGGGGTGCAGCACAGCACAGACCCTGGACTCCAGGTGAGCAGACTTCTGTTTGTTCAAGGAATTGGTAGGTGGGATCCCATGGGGTAGCTGTGAAAGATGCGTAGAAGAGCTGGCAAGCTTTTCAAGACAGCACCTTCCAAGCACAGGTGGGGTCTACCTTGATATTCAGGAAGACATATTGGGTGTGACAGGAGCTGGCTTGGCTCATGGCAGGGCTCCAACGAAGAAAAGCAGCGTATAGGAGGTGGAAGGAGGACAAGCTACAAAGGAGAAATTTAGAAATATTGTCCAGGCAATGATATCAGGAAACCCAAAGCTCAGCCGGAACTGAGACTTGCAAGGGATGTCAAGGGCAATAAGAAGGGCTTCAGGCACTATATTGATGATAAAAGGCTGAACAAGGAAAACAAGGCCACTGGTGCCTGGGCGAGTGAATTGTGACAGCACACACAGATAAGAGTGAGGTTCTCAGCATCTTCTTTGCTGTAGTCTTCAGTTACAAGGTCTCCCGGGGTTCAAAGGGAAGAATTGCCAGCAGTGGATGAGAGTTGAGTCAGGGATTACTTATGAGAACTTCACCCATACAAGTCCATGGGACCAGATGGGCTACATCCAAGGTTGCTGGGAGAACTTGCTTGCTGGGAGAACAGCCTTGCAAGGCTGATCTCGATCATCTTTGGAAGGTCATGGAGATCATTGTGGGGTCTCCAACAACTGAGGAAAAGCAAGTGTTTCATCCATCTTCATAAAGGCACAAAGGTCAACCCAGGGAACTGCAGGCTGGTCAGCCTCACTTTATTCCCTCAGAAAATCATTCAGTGAGTCCTCTTGGAGTATACTTCTGGGCACGTGAAGGAGAAGAAGGTGATTGGGAGCACTCCGGGCCTGCATTAGCCAGTAGATTGAGGGAAGGGATTATCCCCCATTTCTCAGCAGTTGCTAGCCCACATCTAGATACTGAGCCAAGAACCATATGGACAAACAGGAATGAGTGCAGCAGAGGCCCCCAGGCTGGTTGGGGGCTGGAGCACTTGCCCTGTGAGGAGAGGCTGAAGGAACCAACTTGGTCCACCTGGAGAAGAGGAAGCTTTGGGGGGGGGACCCAACAGCAGCCCCCCAGTACCTATGGGGAGGTTAGCAAGAAGACGGAGCTGGGCTATTCACAGTGGTGCATGGCAGGAGAACAAGAGAGAACGGGCATAAATTGAAATAAGAGACATTCAGATTGATTGAAAGGAAATACTTTTCCCCCATCAGGCAGTGGAAGAGGCTGCCCAGAGGGGCTGTGCAGTCTCCATCCCTGGAGGTTTTCAGGACCAACTGGATAAATCCCTGAGCAACCTGGTCTGGGCTCAGAGGTGACCCTGCTTTGAACAGGAGGTTGGACTAGTGACCTCCTGAAGTCCTTTTCAGCCTGAGTTATTCTATGAGTCTATGATACTATGATAGTAGTGACAATACTTTCTTTCACTCAGAGCTATAGATTTAATTATTTTTTCTATCCTGGTGATTTTAGATTAATTGTTTTAGTTTTTCAAAGAAATACATTTTGATGTGTGCTTTTGTGTGAATGATGATTACTTTTACTCTCCTAACTTTCGAGCTATTAAACTTGAAGTCCTGCTATGTAGCACTGTCAGTATCGAGTTTAATTGCTACTTCCAGTTACAGCAGTGCTCCCTGTTATTGGAGTCTGCTGCTAAGGCAGGAGATGCCATCTTCTGCTTCTGCAAGGCGAGGCAGAGATCCATCAATTCAGGCTGATGGACCAGTGCCGAGTGCAGCTCTGGCACCATGAACCTTTGGCTTCTCAGCCACCCCATGCCCCCCTCCTGTGGGGAGACGGTTACAACATATAGTCAGTCACTATGAACCACAAAGACCCTCCCCAGGAGGCTTTTGGGGACAGCAGGAGTTCTTGCTAGTACAAAAAGGGTTTGTGTGTGCTGACTTTTAAGCTGTGGCGAGGGACCTGAGCCCTGTGCAGGGGAAGGGTGCTTCTCTGGAGAAGACTTGTCCCTGCTCAGGCTAGAGAGCTACATACCATCTTTAAATGGCAAACCTCACCCTGGAAAGAAATGCATACATGAGCATACTGTTTCAACTTTCCTACACAAGTTTTTCTCAAATAGGGAAACATGTAAGCCTTAAGTTATTCACAGGCTGGGAGTAAATTACTTCTGTCATGTTGCTCAGGCAATTTTATCTTTTTGAATTATATGGAAATAAGAGCAATTAGCTTTTAGACTATTCTTCCTTTCATATATTTCAGCTGCCCGTTTCCCATTCTTCTTTATAGGGCAGCTAACAGTAGATAGTTTGCTCAGGCAGCTTTTAAGAACTGGAATTCACAGAATACAAAATTGTATTTTCTCTTTAGATTTTCCCCACTTCTCAGAAGGCTGTGCAGCACACATTTTGTACCATACCTGTTTTGTTTCTTTCCTTTCACTCTGAGATATGTGTGTATGGGATTCGTTTCTAAAACATAAAATTATTTAACAAGCAGATAATGAGCTGACGCATCACAGATGCAGATTGTTCGCATTGTTCTTTGCATTCTTGAGCTTGTGATGAGGGACCTTTTCAGTGATGTTTTCCTGTTGCACCAAGCAACTTGTTAAAGGCTGACATCTGATACGTGCAAGTTTCCATCTTCTTGCATAAGAAGTTGCAAGAATCCACAAATTTCCTGGTAAGTCAGCATACCAAAACCTAATGTTTGCTGTGAAATTATATATAAAATCTTAATTGTGTTTTAGGATCTTTTTTTTTTTTTTTTTTAATATAACAGCTTGGGACCTCTTAGCGAAAAAGAAAACCTCAGAAGTACAAACTACCTGTAGAAAGCTGAGGTGTTTTCTCCCTGCGGACACTCCGAGCTGGGACCGCAGGGTGGTGCCAGGCAGTGCCCAGCTGCCTGATGTAACTCTGCCCAGCCACCTTCTGCAGGGTCCTCTTGTCTTGGCAAGGTGAAAGTTCAAGGATCCCTGTCCCACTCCTTCATGCACAGCACAAACATGCATTTTGAGTCCAGACATCTTGGAGATGTGGGCTGTAGAGTTGCAACCTCGTGCACCTCTCCATCGCAGACCTACAACCCCCCAGTTCTGCCCTTCTCCACTGTGCCAGGTAGTGTTTGACAGAAATACCTGCTTTTGTTCAGTGTGGGTTTTGTGCAGCATTAGGAATTGAAGCCAGACAGTACAGAAATTGTAAGAAAAAAATATCTTCAAAGTAAAGGATAGTGGAAAAATCATTAACAAATGTCATGTCAACAAATATATTTAACGACAAACTTTGGTTGCATGGGATTCTTCTTGGGCCAGAAGGAGGATGGGAAGGAAGATTATTGCAAGATGTTCTAATAAATTAATGTTGTCTTGAAATTAAAAGATCACTGCTATGGAATTTGATCCCATTGTCTTGGAATCCATGGGGGTCTTGTACATAAGGAAAAGCTACTGTACATTTTTCCATAATAAATCTGAATTTAGACTGGCATGTAAAGAATATTTCAGCTCTGCTCAGTTAGAAATGTCTATAATTTTAGAAGAGAGGGACTAAGAATGATTATTGGCATCTGTATTTTAGAGTGCCTTCTTCACACTGAACGCATCCCTGTGCAGAAGCCTGCACAAAACCTGTGGGGCAGTTGTGGACAGCCTGAACTGCTTTATGACATGAGGTCCAGGCTTGGAAGAGCATCATTTTACAAACATGAACTTACCTGCTGCGCTCCCTTCATCTTTTCCCTACCTGTCCCTTGAGGTCCTCAGTTACAGCCAAATAGTGTTCTCTAGTTTATTTGTCTGCTGCGGCTTCCCGTGTGTCAGATGTTTAGCCGTGACTTCTCGCACTACGCCTACTGCACTTTGTGGGATTCCCAGGTGGTCCCTCCTGCAAGTAGTAGGCAAGATCCACACTGCTTACCTCTTATGGAGAAGCCTACAAAATATAGCATCATCTGTGCTAGAAAGCACAACATAATTTTAATTATGTTATTTGGTTTGGACTTCCTTTGCAATAACAGCAGAGAAAGTAACTTTCACAGGGAGAAATTCTAGTTCCACTGAAGCCATTAAGCATTATTAGTACCAGCGAGTTTTGGGGAAATTCTGTGGCACAGGGTAGATCTTTTGTGTACTGCCAAGTCAAGACCAGAGTTATTATCTGGGCTCTATGAGACTTCTAAATGCATAAGACTCATTATTCTTATATTTTCTCCTTTGTTTTTAATGCAACCGAATGGAGCTATGGTATTTTGCGCACCAATGGAATTATATTTGGTATTTAATAAATCTCAGCACCACTTAGCTTTTTTAAATGATAGAGGAGGTTTGTTGATGCCTCATTTTGTGGTTCTGGTATTATAGCGCTTGTAGCCTCTCATTTCAAACAATTTTTCATAGTAATATGAAAACAGCTCAAGATGTGTTTTAGACGTCAGCCAAGATGTACCCAAGGGGTGCAATTATCACTTACTATATTAAAGCAAAAAGAGGAGGTGTTGTGCTGAAAATATCCTGAGGATTCTAGAAAAAGCATTGTTTTAAGTTTACTTTTATTTTTCCAGAGATGCTCACTAAACAATGTGAGGTATTTTTCTGCACAGGTTTTATCCTTTTATTTTCAGAGGCATGACTAGCAGCTGCAAGATTTCTCAGACCAAGAAGGATTTAAAATGTTGGATGATTCAACATATCCACTTTAACGAATATCTTCCAATAAAACAAGATTGCACAGGGCTGAATGGCAGTCATTGCCATGAGGGTCTTGCAACCTGCAGTTGTAGCCCTCCATGAGCTCCAGGTACGTGCAGCCTTCAGCCCACGTGGCACTTGATTAAACCATCAGGGTCTAAAAATAAATAGCACTGACGAGATGATGGAGGAAAAACAGCTGAGGCATTAGTGCTTGCTGACAGTACCCTTGTACATCAGAGACCACTGTAAATTTTCTGATCACTGTACTTCCATAGCTTCTTCAATTAAGTCATTCTGTAAATTATTACACAGTCCCTTGCTGAGAAGGATCCAGGACATGAGGGAGCCCTGCGGCACTTCTGGTTGTTATCTTCTCTAACTTATCCTCACTGCAGCTAATCACAAGACTTTCCATCTACCTTACATCTGGAAGAACAGATTTACGTATGAAAGACAAAGGCTTTAAATCAGTCCACGTAAGCCATGAATAACTTCATTAGAATCATTGTATTCAGCCAGTGCAGTTTAGATAAGGCTCAGCCAAAAGGACTCTTAACTGTAATCCAGTCTCAGGACTGCCTTGCATGGTGAATCATAGCCTTATGGTTTTTAGACTGGGCACAGATTTTAAATCAACAAATTGTTGATAGGTTAATGGATATCCCTTTTCCTTGATACTTTCCTTCACGTTAAGAGTTGGAGAAAAAGTTCAGGAGGGATGAGTGATTGTACACTGCTATTTTGTAAAGGTAATATGTGCTACAGAGTGCTTTAAATGGGTAAGCACATTGGTACCTCATTTTGGGTCCACTCTGCTCCCTACAGCTTGGAAGTGCTGTGAAACCACAGAAAACATACACAGAGAAAACAACATTAAAAGGTATCTAGTGAGTTAGGTTAGACAGAAGAAACTCAATTTCCACAGTCTGCCAAAGAGAAGGCTCAGGGGAGACAAGATCACAGAATATAAATACCTTCAAAGGAAGGGGATTATTCGCATTACCAGAATATGACAAAACAAAAAGTAGCAGTTTCAAACTAGGGAACACAAAGTGCAGTGCAGTAATTAAGCCCTGAATGGAGCGTGGTGCCAATGAAGAAGGGGCCAAGAGGGAGGAACGAGGTCAGAAAAGAAGACTTAAACTGATAGAGGAGGAGAGGATTACAAACATAATTCAGTGCTTGGGAAGCTGAGGGATTATAAACAGTCAAAGGCAATATACTTCCTCTCTCCATAAAAGAGTTCTGGGGCCTGATGCATACTGCCCACCAAGGCAAGATGTCCTTGTCTTCAGTGGTCTTCTCTGTGCAGGTAATACTTGTCCAGTAAGAACCAACCTACCCAACCATGGCCATCACAAACCCGCACACTGCATTCAACTTCCTTGCAAGTATGCACCCGCTGAGCTGCCCCAAGGGTGGAGAAGATTTCTTGGTCTGATACAGCATCATGATCACCCCAGGCAGGCAGCAGAGCAGGAAACTCTCATTTTTTAACTTTACGCCTCTGCCTTGATTATTATAAAAAAAAAAAAAAAGAAAAAGAAAAAAAAAAAGACTGAAGAATCATCTGAAACATCACCATGTGGAAAATGTTATTCAAGTTCACTGTTGAGAGATGTACAGGAAATTGGTATCGGAGCCGTTTTGAAACTTTGGCTGGTACACACAGAGTGGTGTGCCTGGAGTAATAGTGGGAGAGGGCTGGGATCTGGGATGCTGGCCTGCCAGGAGAGCTCCTCAAGAAAAGGAGGGGGTGACCTGGCTGGCCCAGCTGCCAGGGGCAGAAACCCAAGGGTGAAGCAGGGGTGCCCTTGCAAAACAGGAGGAAGAACTTCCAGATCACTACAGCAGCGGGAGTTGGGAGGAAGCCCTGGACTGTGGACTCGTGGTATGCTCATCCACTGCATAAACAACTTGCTCTTTCGCTAATTAATCTACAAATATACCTTGTTGCCCGAGGTCGGAAAAAAGGGAAGTAACACAAAGCCACCTCCTGTCCCCAGGTCCTCCTGGGGTTGAGCAGGTGACACTAATAGCCAGCAGGACATTCAGGGTGCTTCAAATCCCAGGGCTCAGGTTTTGCAATACATTTCTCTTCCATCCACTCACAACATGGTCTGCCTTCCCAAGAAGCTGTGATCGAGCTTTTTCCTTTAACCTCCCGACCCTTTGTGAAAGCTAAAGGTTTTTTATTAAAATGTGCTGCACAGTAGTATTTAATTAGCTATTTTTTTTTTAACATTTTACAACATTTAAAGTTTCGTTCTATTTCTTTTCCCTTTATGGAGAACTCCTGATATGCAAAAATGAATCTGCATTTTAAAAGAAGATGGAAGCACATGTTGAAAAAAATAATAAATACAGATAAATCATTGCTTTTGAAAGACAAAGAAGAATGTCTAAATTATGGACAATACAGAGTCACAAACAATTATATGCCCACAACTGCCGTATATCCTTTCCCCCACTGAAGCAATGTCAAAGGTGAAGATGAGTTCATTACCAAAATAATTTTCAACATAAAATCATTGCTTATGCTTATTGGAAAAGGACTGTGGTCAAACAACAAAACACCTTGGGAATATCAGAAGTAGAACATGGGTTCACACAAGAGACTATATCTTTCAGTCTTTTAGTTTAGGAATTTTTTTAGTTAAGTCATTGGTTCTAATACAGACATAGGTTTAAAATAATGCCATGAATTAAAATATGCACTTGTGTTTTGGCTAAATAAAGAAAACTTCAGAAGATAGTAAATTACCATACTCCAGAACTATTTCTATTTCTAGAAAAGCAGTGCCTGATTAGTCCATATTTTAGTCGAGTAAACAGAGGACAACCAATTCTATAAATAATATTGGGGTTTATGTCAGTAAAAATTAGCAGGATGAGAGCTTTACAGTCTCAGTTGTTTTCAGATTAATTGGAATACATAATGAAAGTAATTACACTCTGATATTTTGGTGCCTGTCTCAGTGTATCTTGGAAGGAGTCCAGTAAGTTGTCTGTCTATATCTGATTTATAGAACAGTGATTTGTCATCTTAAATTGCTCCTTATGAGCAATAAGCATGGAGTATTTGTATAAATAGCAAATGTCTCTTGATTTTTACCTTTCTGTGCCTCCCCAAAAGATGTCGCTAAGAATAAAGTACTGAAAAAAATCTCATAAGATTTACTGACAAGAAAGTCCTTTTTGAAGGTAAAAAGTGAGAACTGGCCTGATCTTCAACACGTCTGTGTATACTACAGCCTATGTGTGTACAAATTGTGTTACATGAATAGAAACATTTTTGTGTTAAACCTTTTTGGAATAAACAGCCTCTGCTATGTCAGAGAAGCAAGTAATCTTTTTTTTCCAAAATGTAGTGGAGCTGATAGAGGATAAGTGTGAGAGTTTGATTTTAAGACTGAGTGAAATCAGGGCATGACCTGGTGAAGAGAATAATTCTTTTCAGCCCTTTGGGTTTTCATGCAGGATATAGTGTCTCTTCCACCCCAGCCCTTTAAAAATAAAGTGCAGGATAATAGATGAAATTGGAGATTCAGAGGCTACAGCCCTTGGATACATACTTGGGGAAGGAAAAGATTCTTGAAGTGGACAGGAATATTTCCAGTGGTTTCAGCAAACGTCAGGCAAGGACTTGGAGGAGGTACTGGGAATACGCTGGGCAGCCTTCCAGCATGTGAAGGGTGCGCACCCTACAAAAAAGCTGGAGAGGGACTTTTTACAAGGGCATGTAGTGATAGGACAAGGGGGAATGGCTTCAAACTGGAAGAGGAGAGATTTAGAATGGATATTAGGAAGAAATTTTTCACTGTGAGGGTGGTGAGGTACCAGAACAAATTGCCCAGGGAAGTTGTAGAGGCCCCATCCCTGTAAGTGTTCAAGGCCAGGTTGGATGGGGCTTTGAGCAACCTCATTTAGAGGGAGGTGTCCCTGCCCATGGCAGGGGGGTTGGAACTAGGTGATCTTTAAGGTCCCTTCCAACCCAAACCATTCTATGATTCTAGGGTGGCAGGAGGGAGGAGGTGACAAAAGACAGGGATTTGGTGGGAAACCTCCCTGTAGTATACAGGTAACTGGCCCACCACGGTGACTTGTGCTGTGAAATTAACCCTCTCAGGTCCCACCATCGTCCTGATGAGGCTTTCCAAGGCTGCCGCTGTTGGCATCGCTCCCTCCATGAACATCACGCCCTGGGTTGCTCATGTGTCACATGCCATGCCATTCCCTGAAGAGCTGTCACCTCTTTCTAGGTGAGGGGACCATTTTTTCATGCTGTTTGCAGGTCAGATAAGCACCCAGCATCACCACAAATTACCAGCAGGACTTTAACAGTATTTCCATTCCAAGCAGATCCCAGCTTTACCCTCTGTACCCCTTCCCTAACCTCACTAAGTTGAACCTAAGTGCTGCGTTAACAGGTCTAGGCCTTCGTGTTTCACCCAGTCAAGCCATTCCCCTGACTCATGGCAAGCCTCATTTCACCCGTTTCACGAAGAGCGGCAATCACCAGCCGCCTGTGTGCTAACCAGGCAGTCGAGAAGAGGCGAGTGCCGCTGGCCAGGCAGAGAACAAGCCACCCCGAGCCCTCCCCACGGCAGCCCACACTCCCCATGGCGAGGGGCTGGCAGCTGGCTGGCTGCAGGCACAGCTGGGCCCCAGCCCTGCGCAGCCATAGCACACCACTTAGTTATTCCCTGAGTAAAGTTTAATTTTCATTGACTGGCACAAACATTTGCAACTTTCGCTATAGTTATGCTAAACGTGGCATTTTTTCCACGTTTTTTTCATCTGTCCCATGTACCTTTACTCAGATGATGAGTTGCACATACACACTCGTGTCAGACAACAGTGACGGGCACATTTTCTGGTGATAACTTTCATCTTGAATTTTTTATAAGCAGTATTCAGACGAGAGTTAGAGCTAAAATTTTAAGGATGCACAAAAAGAGCTTGTTAAAATCGTTTCTGCAGGTAAAATAAATGACCTTTTATCTGCCGTTTACACAGGGAAAAAATTAAGTTTTTAAACTATGCTTTACATTTAAAATTAGTTTATTACACAAAAGAAATATTAATTTTAGCTACTGAACTGACAGATTGCTTCTGGTCATCATGGGCCTGATTTCAAAGGTATTTGGTGCCTAATAAAGCAGTTCATTACCTTCTGGGATTTCAGAAATATTGCAGTAGGCCAGCTGCTTTGTCTCCATCGAAATCAGTGACAGTAAGATGCCAAGGCACTTCTGAAAAGCAGCCATACGTGCAAGAATCTCTCTGTAAATACATCCAGATATTCTTTAATTTTCAGAATCAGCTGATTTTTTTCTTGTCCATTTGGGGTTTTGTTTGCAAACTGGAAGACAGAAACTTTTGTCTGCTTTTTTAACTTAGTCTCTCAGCTTTAGATGAAGTAACACAAATGAAGAAAATATTATGTTGGCATCTCACAACTAAAAATTTCACTGGAAGTAATTCAGAAAAGCTTCTTCCATACCTCAGAAACTGAAAAAGCTCCAAAGTAAAAAAAAAAAAAAAGAAATAAAAAATTAAAAACCATCTTAATCCACTGTGGAGACTTACACAATGTGATACACAATATTGGACAAAACGATTTAACTCAGGTTGGCCATAGTGATACAGAAGATATTTTTCCCATTGGAAAAAAGCACTTTTGAACTCATTAACATCTAAGAATAATCAGAGTAAATTTAGGCTTTAGAACAGGCTATCACTGCCATGAATGTAAATAGCATTTTTAAATACAAGTGTATTCATTTTAAATTGAGACTTCCAATTTAAAGCAAAAAGGATGGCTTTTTTATGTTGGTAAGCATGAAACATAAACTCTGATGTTTATGTGTTGAACCTTGCGATGAAAAATCTTTTAATCATATGTGATAATATCTACAAATGTGAAGTATACCCAATTCCACATTGTCCGAGTACATGATGGTTTGTAGTTACAGGTACATGTGTAATGACAACAGCACTTGTCCAGCAGCAGTACCAATTATCATCTTAAGCATTGCAGGACATGACAACAGAAGCAGCGGGGTAGACAGCTATAAAAAGGAGACAACCACTCAGGGACTAAAATGGGTGATTCTGAGGGAATGTGAGTCTTCTGCTGAGCTCAGCCCAACAAAAGCCACATCCAGCCAGTGACTTGCTGGCACCTTAGGCAGTTAAACCATGGATGGTGGAGCTGGGTCTCCCCCGGGCCTTCGGGTTTTGGGAAGGCAGAGGGACAAGCAGAATGGGTGAGCACTCCATGACCTTCCAAAAGTTGCGGCAGATCTTCAGCCACTGTGGTCTCCTTCTGTGAGCGTGGACGTGGTGTTAGCAAGGAAACACGTGTGCAGGCAGATCTCATTCAGTACGGTCATGGGTGTTCCAACACAAAGTGAAATATATTTGTTTCTCACAATATTTCAGTGTGTGTTTCTATTGTCCCAATCTTGCTTTAATGCCTTGCCTAAGATTTTATCACTTTTAATAAACAAATACTCATTATAAAGACCATTCTGCCCATCCAAGTTCTAAATCAGAGTAGCAGCTACCATTTATAAGACTTCAATGCTCAGATACACAAGCTACCCAACATCATTTAGATAATGCGTTGGGGCTGAACGTAAGTGATAATAAACTAATGTGGATTCATTATGATGACTCAGAGAAACAATATTACATTATAAATTCCAGGTAATATGTTTCTGTTCCAAGTGGATGTGGTCTTGCTAAGAAAAATAGGTATCTTAAAAAGTGGTTCCTTTGGGCTAAAAAAGCTGCTTGAATTCTTGAAGATAAAGATTACTGAAATACAGTGTAAAGACCTCTGAAAGGCTTAAAACTGCTAAGAAAAAAGCAGGGGGAGAGCAGATTTTTCTTTTAATTTGCAAGTGACTTTCTTGTTATCCTATCATAAGAACCTTGTTGCCATCTAATTTTGGGGTTGCGGGTTGGTGTCAGAGATCTGGGGAATCCGAGTGTGTGATAACACAAGTACAATTTCGGACAGGTCAGAAGGGAGCTTTATGAACCACAATCACAGGGAGAGAACATTTGGACAGCATCGCCCCCTCTCTTCCCCTGTGCTCTGCCAAGTGATTGCAAAGACTCAGCCTATAGACTGTGTCAGAAATAAAAAAGACAAAAAAAAAAAAAAAGAAGAAAAGAAAGAGGTGAGGAAAACCTATCATTTTGATGTTAACAAAGCCAGGTATCCACCTCTGGCAGGGACAGACTCCTTCAGTAGCTTGCTAGCTGCCACAGCTCTAAGAAGGACTCACATGGCACATAAGGTGAGGACATGGAGGGATGGCTCTTGGTGGAGACTGTATTACGAGGCATGCCCTGTATTGCCTTCGATCAGCAGTGGGGAGGGGGAAACAAACAAAAATCTTAAATATTAATAATTTTACCACCACAATGGTAAAACACGCCTCAGGGTGTTGACTCTTATAGTTTTGTCATGTCCAATCAATTCTGTATTATCAATCATAACAATCTGGCTTTTTTATTTCCCCCTGACACATCCAGTCAGGGAATGAATGTGCTCATAGTGAAAACCTGTTTTCTGCAATGTGCTGGCGTAATCTTCCCAGTCACAAGAAGTTCACTGGGTCATGCCTAGCAAGTGAAATGAAAAAGGCGTCTGAACTGCTGCTCTCCCTCACCCCCTCCCAAATACACACACCAACTATTCTGATGATACCTCAGCATGTAATAATGTCTTCATGTTGTATTTTCCAACTTTTATGGCCAGGTTTCCTAGCAGCAGGTTGTAATTGGAATCTGACTGTGAAATAAACAGGTACAAAATGACTGACAATTCCCAAAGATGTAAAAATAAGCACATTTTAACCCCATGCTGTTAAAAGAGTTGCTGCATGGATCCTACAAAGTATCGTCTTTACCTGAAGAAGAAACACTTCAATGATGAGGCCCTTTGGCTTTCTTTTTAAGCACATGTTACCAGAATTATAAGCTTATAAAATAAGTCATGGCATTGTTGCACTTGGGATTTCTTTGAGCAAAGTCAAAGAAACAGCATTGGTACCATAACCACACAATACCTCCCCTGTACTCTCCCCATGATTTGTTTGCCCTGACAAGTACGTACTGATTTTTTTCATTTGTGCACATCAAATTCAAATAACTAAAAACAAAACAAAACAAAACAAACCTGTTCCTGTAAATACCTTACACTGATTCCATGGCTGGAAGGTATCAGCTATACAAGTAACAGATAACACTATTCCTACTCATTCCAGAGAGATGAATAAACTGAAAAATTTCATTACATGCATTGTGTACTTTGCACATAAAACTCATGTCTACTTTTTATTTTATCTTCCTGTACTTCCATATAGGCTTTTAGCAGTGTGGTCTTCATACAAATACTATAGACTAGAGCTATTCAACCTCTCTACCCCCATGTCCCACACAAAAAAATAAAAATTCCTGCGTGTCTTACCAGGGACTGCGACTCTGTGGAGAATTAGGGGTAGAGGTGATTTAAAACTCACAATTCAAGAAAAGCAACTGCAGACTGAATGGCCAAGGCTCTTTGTAGTTAATGCTGCCAAACTCTTTCCATTAGAAACCCTTCATTTCAGTCGTTCAAAGCTCTTCCAGAATTTAACTGTTGGGGCTGAAATTTTCCATGTCTGTTTTCCAAAAGAGTGTCAGCATAAATTGTCCAGTTGTTTTCAATAATAAAGTCAGCAGAAAATATATTATTTGCCAATCATACTGTTTACCAGTGATTACTACAACAGTTTTGTCAATAATTTCTGGCATTATGATGACTTGAGGCAAGGAAGTGAAATTTGGCATTCAATAGTCTTTGTGTGATGGATAAGCCTTTTGTTGTGCATTTATGTGTGTGGAGGGGTATAACACTCAAACGTAGCCAAGTTATAAATAATTGAGAAAATATCTGATTGCATATGCTTAGTAGCAGCTGATAAATAGCCTTTCCAAGGATTCTGTCCATGCTAAGCCTATTTTCTTTCTGACCCCAGGATAAAGGAGGCTAAGACAAGACTTTCCCTGCAATTGCTCTTCCCAGATGCTCTGGCCCAGGAGCCAGACACGAAACCAAGGCAGAGGTTACACAAGGTGGCTGTGTCGATCTGACCGCTCCCTGTGGTGGGAAAGGGAAAGGCATTGGTCTCCTTTCAAGGCCATTTGCCCAGCTAACCTCACAAACCATTCGCTTAAAGCCACCCCTCCGCAGTCACTGATGGCCCCTTAGCCGGCCACCAGCCTCGAGCATGTGGCTGTGATTTGTCCTGCCGGAGCACAGGGCTCTCACACCCACATCCGACATCAGGGAGGGCTGTACTGTGAACAAATGAAATCTGAGGAATCATTGTCTACTGTTGTCTTACTCAATGTCCAAAATTTGTAGTTAAAGTTATTATTTATACTCCTCTGCTTCAGCTTATTATCTGAAAAATGGGACTAATAATACTCTTCGTTGCAGCACAGGAGTATGGCAGTAAGTTCATTACTGCTTGCAAAACATCTGGGTATGCTAATGATGAACATGAAAGAAATGGTCATAAGGAAACAAATAATTCTGCATTACAGCAGGTTTGCACAATGTGAAATGAATAAGGCATTGGATGCTCAGTGAACACACAAGGATAAAATCAAATACTGCGTCCATTAACAGGCCATCTATATGAAGCATGTTTCCATGACAGGTGTCTGACTTTAAAGAGTTTCAGCAGAAGAGGTCCATCAGTGAGGACAAAAAAAAAAGTATGTGTTCTCTTAATTAAATACTGATCACAATGCATAAACTAAAAGGAAGCTGGTTAAAAACGCATAGATTAAAGCCAGAAAAAAACAGAATTATGTTTTACTGCTTAAGTTTCAAAGCTTTGTGTCCTTTTAACATTTCTTTTAATACATAATGTTAACACATGCAAATAATAGCAAAATGCAGGATGCCTAAACTGAACATTATGAGCTTGTGGCTTTAAGTGCTGATATGCTTTCCTAGGAGCATCATTTAGACCATATTTACAATACATAAACATACTACAAGCAACACCAAGACCTGATTTAGTACTTAACAATATATCCCTGAAACCTAGAAGAGACACAGATAAGATCAACCTCAAAACTCCTACGCAAATCAGGGCTTTAACATAAAGAAATGTAAACAAACCTCAGGATGACAGCAGCGACACGTTTTCCATTTTTTCCTGACATCTTTCTGGGGTTGATGTGATTTAGCACCAGAATACAATCCAATGACAAACAGTAAAAATCCCTCTCTGATGCAATTTCACAAAGCAGTCCTCTTTAACAGCGTGTTTTCCATGAACACAGGGTGACAGCTGAAAAAAGGTCAGATTAAACCTTTACCCAAGGTGCTCACTTTGGTTTAGAGTTTCTTGCCTGGTAAATAAAAGGGCCAAGGTACCAGGCTGGAGTTCATCCATACTATTTCATTTTTCCAGTGTCCCCATCCTTACCTCCGCCTCCACCCGACACCACCCCACCGCTGTTCCAGTAGACTCTGTACCCCTGTCCATCCCTGCCTGCCCCGCGTCGTGGCCCGGGGAACCCGAGATGTACCTTCAGCTTCACGCCACTGCAACAGCATCACTTCAGAGACTTCCACCTCACAAAAGCAAATGCAAACCAGCTCTGAGATGGGGTCATGGGGGTGCCACAGGGCATCTGGAAGAGACACAGAGCCAAGGGCTTTGTAGGACGGACATGGGCAGCCTATATCTGGTGGCCAAAAGGCCGAGGAGCCTCTCTAGGCTCACTTCGTTTAGCAGTGCAGCGGTAGACCAAGGGACCTGTCCCATCTGAGGGCCCAGTCTGCTCCACTGAGGGATTCCTAGTTCCTCTCCTCCAGTTCGTGCCTCTCACTGGGCAAGCTGGCACCCTTGGAGCACCCGTTCGTCAGCTCAAACCATCAGCAATCGATTATGGGTACAAGCCCGGCAGGTTTTCATCCTTCTTACCACCACAGCCTTCAACAAAAAGGAGGTTTCTGGCAGCTTCCCCTCTGTCATGTGTCCTTTGTGGTCAGGAGATTCCCGGGCACTAGGCACCCCTGCGTGTCTAGCCTTGAAGGGCCTGAACTTGGAACAGGGATTTGGAACCCAGGCTTAATAAATTAATCCTGTGACTTACAATAAGAAGATTTCAAACACTCCTGCTAGACTGTTTTGGAAAATTTCCTTACCGTACATTAGCACAAAATTATAAATATGTTCTGTGCTATGCGAACAATATTTATGCACTGCACTGGGCTCTGGACAGTGACTTATGCATGTCATATGCCCTTCTGCTATGTGCGTTTTAAGCTGCATGTGCAAGATAACCTGGTTATCTCAGAAGCTGTGGTATAGTTTGGACTTGCCTGTAAAGTTAAAAGCCATTTGAAATCATGAGGAAAATTAAGCTACAGTGCATTTTTTAGTTTAATATAGCAAATGAGTACTAACCATCACACTACATTTTGTCATCACTTAGATTTTTTTCCAGAATATTTGAAGAACTTTTTGGATATTAAACTTGCTATCATGATTGATTTTACTACATCAGTCATATATTTCTCTTCCTCTTCCAAATTACACTTGCTGAAGAAACAGAAACGTACCGAACAAGGAAAAAACCTATGCACTCAAAGTGAAAAGAAAGGTACTTTCAATTTCAAAGGTACAATGAATTAATATTTTTAATTTACTAATACAATAAAATATTTCTCATTATTTTCAGGTTAAACATATGCAATGACTTTCCAATGAGATGGCTATATTTCTTAAGTATAGCAGGTTACTGAGTAGATGGCATTACTGCCTTGCCTGAGGTCCCAAGAATGTGCAATCAGCCTTGATTACTGGTGGCCCAGTCCTGCAAGGTACTAAACAATTTCATCTTTCATTTCAGTGGTAGCCAAGAATGTTTTGCATCCCGTAGGAATCAGCACATGAAAGAGCCCGCTCTAAATTAGCTGAGAAAGAGCTTCATGCAAAATTTTGCATTTGTTTTTAATGAGAAAAGCTCCTTCCGACAGAATAGGACAGCTATGCCAACAGAACATTTGACCCACTGATTTCAGAATTTCCTTCAGTTTCTGAGAGATGTCCCATACAGAGATAGACTGACTTGTTGTACATACACTGTCCAATTTTATTTTGTTTCTGAAGTTCTTGTTCTGAGTGCTTACAAAGGCACTGCAAAGTGTTCCAAGTATACTATCCACAAACATCCAATGTAACTTTATTATATACACATTCATTGAAATAATGATCAGTGAAGCAAAGAGAATTGTTGATCATAATCTGCAAGTGATCCACTAAACGAGAGATCTGTTACCATAAAATTCTTCATAGAAGACTAGTCACTCTATAAAGGAAAAATCCATTACACTACACATTAATATCTTTCTTTTTCCCATTTTCACTTCTTCACTCCAGCTGAAAAGTGTTTTTCTTTCAGGAGTTTGTTCGCGTAGTTGATCAACAAGAGTTACCTGAGCTGCAGACACTGTGTGAGCACCTCTGGCTTTATCCTACACCAGACATATAGTTTCAGCAACTGACTTCACTGAAATAGCGATGACCAACCCAGGCTCCCTCTCCGCTTCTGGGCTTACCCAGCAGCTAGTGCTGGGTCAAATGATCCAAGTCGCACTTGCTGAAAAAGTTGTCACTGTTGCTAGAGGAGAAATTTTTGCATCAGAGTAGGTAAGACAAATCCTTTTATCAAAAAGTTCACTAGGTTCAGTGGAGTTGGACTTTATCAGAGCAAAAGATGACCAATGTCACAGGAGAGAAGAATGACCTTCCATTTATCCCTTCCACAAACAAGACTTCAGAAACTCTTTGAGCATTTGCATTGTTTGAAGCATATTTTTTAAATGAAAACTCATTTTTGTGCTTTGCAGATATTTTTAAAATCTAAACCTCCATAAATTTTGGCATTTTGAGCAGTCAGCATTTCAGCAATCATGTTCTGAGCCACTAAAAGCAGACTTTGGTACAGGTCTTACAGGCATTAGGTATAATGCCTTAGTTAATTCTATGTTACAACCAAACTCATTTTTTTAAGAGATACATTGACATTTTCTACTTCAAAAAAATGTATTAGGAAAAAAAAAAAAACACAACAAGAAACCAAAAAACCCAACCTAAAATTTTCAATCCCAATGTCTTCTTTAGAGCTTGTTTAGGACATTCAAGCAATATATTTACTTCCTTCTATTTCTTTCTTAAGATTCGTCAACAAATCAAAAATATCTGTTCACCCAAGAAACAAAAATCATGAGGATACCAATGCTGTTTGCTTGTCATTGGTGGCTGTTTTTTTTCAACTCGGTTATCAGAGAGAGTTATTGAATACAGGAGGGTAAATTAAAGGTTAAGACTGACTCAAACCACGTAGATGTGCTGTCTATTTTACTGCCCTGCTAGTTCACACAAGGTGAAGAATACATCCTTAGGTACTCAATGACTTTTTTGCCTCAGTCTTCACTGGCAAGGACTGCAGCCACACTGCCCATGATGCAGAATGCAAAGGTGAGGATTGGGAAAATAAAGAATCGCCCACTGTAGGTGAAGATCGAGTGCGAGACCACCTGAGGAACCTGAAGGTGCACAAGTCCATGGGACCTGATGAGATACATCTGTGGGTCCTGAGGGAACTGGCAGATGAAGTTGCTAAGCCACTAGTCTTCATATTTGAGAAGTCGTGGCGGTCTGGCGAGGTTCCTGCTGTGCCTGGCAAGATCATGGAGCAGATCCTCCTGGAAACTCTGATAAGGTACATAGAAAACAAGGAGGTGTTTGGTGACAGCCAGCATGACTTCACCAAGGGCAAGTCATGCCTGACAAATTTAGTGGCCATCTACAAAGGGGTTACAGCAGCAGTGGACAAGGGAAGATCAACAGATGTCATCTACCTGGACTTGTGCAACGCATTCAACACCGTCCCACACGATATCCTGGTCTCTAAATTGGAGAGACATGGATTCGACAAATGGACCACTCGGTCATTAAAGAACTGGCTGGACAGTTGCACTCAAAGAGTTGTGGTCAACAGCTCGATGTCCAAGTGGAGACCAGTGATGAGTGGTGTTCCTCAGAGGTCGGTACTGGGACCTGTACTGTTCAACATCTTTGTCAGCGACATGGACAGTGGGGTCGAGTGCACCCTCAGCAAGTTTGCTGATGATGCCAAGCTGTTTGGCGAGGTAGACACGCTGGAGGGGAGGAATGCCATCCAGAGGGACCTGGACAGGCTGGAGATGTGGGCCTGTGTGAAAATCATGCAGTTCAACAAGGCCAAGTGCAAGGTCCTACATCTGAGTTGGGGCAATCCCAAGCACAAATACAGGCTCGACAGGGAATGGCTGGAGAGCAGCCCTGAGGAGAAGGACCTGGGCGTGCTGATTGACAAGAAGCTCACCATGAGCCAGCAACGTGCGATCACAGCCCAGAAGGCCAACCATATCCTGGGCTGCATCAAAAGAAGTGTGGCCAGCAGGTCAAAGGAGGTGATTCAGCCCCTCTACTCCACTCTCGTGAGACCCCATCTGGAGTACTGCATCCAGCTCTGGAGTGCCCAACATAAGAAGGACATGGACCTGCTGGAGCATGTCCAGAGGAGGGCCATGACGGTGATCCGAGGGCTGGTGCACCTCTCCTATGAGGAGAGGCTGAGAGAGTTGGGCTGTTCAGCCTGGAGAAGAGAAAGCTCCAGGGGGATATTATTGCAGCCTTCCAGTACCTAAAGGGGGCCTACAGGAGAGCTGGGGAAGGACTTTTTACTAGGACATGTAGTGAGAGGATGAGGGGGAATGGCTTTAAATTGGAAGAGGGCAGGTTTAGATTAAACATTAGGAAGAAGTTTTTCACTGTGAGGGTGGTAGGGCACTGCAACAGGTTTCCCAGAGAAATTGTTGAGGCCCCATCCCTGGAGGTGTTCAAGGCCAGGCTGGACGTGGCCTTGGGCAACCTGGTCTAGTGGGAGGTGTCCCTGCCTATGGCAGGGGGGTTGGAACTCAGTGATCTTCATGGTCCTTTCCAACCTAAACCGTTCTATGATTCTATGATTCTGTGATCCTAGCTGGGGGAGGAGGGGGGGGACACCAGAGGATTATTCCTGCAGCACCTGTTCATACAGTCTGCAAATCTACTGTCTGCCATGAATAAAAGGTGGGATGGGCTGCAGCATTTCACCAAGTAGGAAAAACCTCATTGCAATCTAATCATTGTAATCACTGTAATTACCCAGTTCTGTAGCAGCACCGGGGAAGTGGTCAATAAGTTCCTCTAGCTGTTGAAGAGCACAGGGTGCTCATCGAGAGAGGGAAGGACAGAACAAGCTGTGCTACCTGCCTTGCCTCCTGCTCCAGGCTGTACCTGCCCAACACTGCCATGGGAACTGGCTGCTCCGAGACCAAATGTTCCCTAATGCACGACCTGCAGCTCCCACGGACGCAGGCTTCTCTGCTCTGCTCTGCTCTGCTCTGCTCCGGTAGCCAAGACACGAATGAGAATGAGTTTGTTATGGATCTGGAGGTAATTGCCAATACTCAGCTGCTACGCCCTGAATTTCTGTTACAATATAATGTGCAATTTCCCTTCACAGTGACATCCTGGTTCAGATAATTTCAGCAGCATTTTGTTTGCTGGAGTACTTATGTGTGGTATACACCTTTACTCAATCAGAAGACAGCTAATTTCTTTGCTGTGCTAATTATGTCAGAGCAAAACACAACATGTTTACTCCTGTTCTTGTCAGCCAGTTTGAGAAAGTGGTTCTCTGTGAGTGACTCTATCACCTGGTTTCTGATGTTTTGCTCTGGACTACCGAATGATCAGTTCCCAAATTTCTCTGGAGTTGTGCATGTGGTTACTTGCAGGCAGTGCAAGTATAGTCCACAGAGGGGCAGGGTATTGTTCACAACAGCCTGTACATACCCAAACTGCAGAGTAAGCTATAATAGTATCAGCGGCTGATATCTGTTCATACTCCCCATGCCTGTGGTTACATGTGTTGACTTGCAGCCTGAGTCACATAATGATGGGTTACATCTGCAATACAGCATCATATAAGCATGGCACAACAGGAGTGAGAAGGATATATAAATATATATACATATGAACACATCCAAATTAATTTTATGGAAGCAACTATATGATATAGTTGCCCATCACAGGTAAGGAGTGGGCTTCTTGCCCCAGGAGGTCCTCTCGGTTGTATAGTATTAAGACTGAAAATGGAATTGTTCTTGGAACAATGGAGTTGCCTTTTACAATTGGAGAGGTGAGTTCAAAATTTGCATCAGCAATCAGCACAGACACATGAAAAATCAGAAATTACGAAAGTCCTGAGTAAAGGTGAAAGCCTCTACTGGCATCAGGGCAGTTCGACCACACTTCTCCAAGCCCTAGCTTTTGGTTCTGCTTTGGCATTCTCCCACGCCACCTCATAATGTCATAGCTGACATAACTAATAAACTCATTTTTATCACTTAGCAGGATAGAATTAACAGGGGAGAAATACAATCCCATTGCTATCTGCAGGCCTGAATGTTCTCCTACTCAGAAACCAAGTTTCCTGAGCTGGCCAAGACACCGACAGAGGATTTGTCTCCCCACCGAGCCCTGGCGAGCAGAGCCACTCTGGAACTGTCTTGCGTGGAGCTGCAGCATTGCTCTGCAGAAGGGTTTTACTATGAAAACAGCAATATCTACGTATCAGAAGGGGGAGCCTGGATGGGGCTGCAGGGGCAACAACAACTTCAGAGCACGGAGAGCGATGGGGAAACAGTGCATCTCTCTCTGCCCTGCACAGGTCTGGCGGAGGAGGGAGGGCGGTCGGTTTTGCTTTTTATGAGAGGTGAAGGTTGGAAGATCAGATAGGTAGGAAAAGCAGATAGCCCAGGAATTTCAAGAGTTAAATTGTCATCAAAACTAGTTCTTCCACTGAGATGAAAGGAGCAGCTCGCACATGGCTCAGCTGTAGCCTCAGTGGTGCAGCTGCACACTCAGGTTTCCCCTCCACCAGGGATTTTATCACCTACACCTTCTCAAACTCAGTATAACTTTAAGTGAAGGCAGTTGCATATGTAAGTAGTGTCTACACTATGTGTACAGCCCTATTTCTTCCACAAGTCACATTTCTACCAGCCATTCTGCACTTCTGCTTCTATCAAAAACTTTTCTCAAACATTTTGTATGTGGAGACCAAAGAGTAACCTTGAGAGAAAGTAGCAGACGTGCACCAGATTTGAAGCACCTGAACGCTTTCTAAACAGTGTACAAATCCGAGGAGATACACCATCTCTCCTGAAGCTGTGGGGCTCTGCCCCTGTGTTTCACAGGCCATAAACCATGAGCCTATTGCAGCAAAACGGTTTGAGATATCGATAAGTGGATGCTGTAACCAAGGTATCACATTCCCATTTCAGGGGAAAAAAAAAAAAAGCACAACAAAAAAACTACCAGTAAAACCTATTGAAATGCATATGTTTACAAGTAGGATTTCTGTGTATGCTCGTGTTCTATTATCTACACACAGCCGACTTTTATGCTGTCTGCTGACAGCACTTGATGCGTTTTTCCTCCTGTGCTTATTTTTAGTTGCCATAGGAACTTTCTTATTTCCTGTCAGCTGATGTCCTTATTTAATACTATTAATTGTATAAAAGCGTGTTGATTCTGGTGTTCCAGATGCTGAAAAAAAGCTTTAGGAAGGCAGAGCACACATTTCAGTTTACTCAGCCTTTTATTCATTTATTTCTATCAATATTTAATTCAAAAAGCTGGATACTGTAATAACAGCTGTTACCACATCAGTGGAATCCAGAGTAGATCCTCTCCATTCTTTTCTTCTTGTTTGGTCTAAGTTTCCCTCCCACTACCATAAATATACTTATTTGAAACAGTATCTTTTGTCTGTTTAGTTTGTAGCTTCATTCTTCCTCACTCCCCACACATCCTATTCTTTTTCTTTTTTTTTTTTCCAAAAAGAAAAATTAAAATCTGCTGTTAAAATGAATGGGAGTGAAAAGAAAATTTTCCAGCATATAAAGAAATACAGCCTGGAAAAATATTGGGATCTGAGGGGGGTT
The DNA here is from genome assembly GCF_000708025.1 of Charadrius vociferus. Lineage (NCBI taxonomy): Eukaryota > Metazoa > Chordata > Aves > Charadriiformes > Charadriidae > Charadrius > Charadrius vociferus. The sequence goes on along the minus strand of NW_009647572.1, from coordinate 1,634,789 downwards.
TCTTTTCGGCAAAGCCCAATTCTTCTTCTCTTACATATAATAAGTTATTTTGCAAAAGATTATTTTTCTATTAAATTTGTTTTGTGACCAGAGAGCAATAAAGAATGACCGGAATTAACTGAGAACTACAATAACTTAATCTGGCGCTTTCTTTATCCACATCAACTACAAAATTTCTACAGTTCTTCGCATGCTCTGATCACATATTTGGAGAAAATACCTGATCAACATTTAAATTTGCATTTGAATTAGTATTATATGGAATGCCAATGAAAGTTCATCCCAGTCCTCCTCTGGAAAAACTGAGAAAAATAGCAGTAATGTATACAAATTAAATTCCTGCTATAAAAATGTATTCCTTTTTCCATTTCACATCACTGCTCTTCATAAGATGGAGAAAAACAGGTAACTTGAAATAAAGAAACCCGCAAATAAACCAACATTTATAACTTTAGAAAATAATTCCACCAGTGTGACTTAAATTATGCAAACTTCACCTAAGGTTTTATTCAAAGCATTCTAAAGACAACTTGAATCTCCTCACTGACTTCAGGAGCTGCTGGATTAGTCCCAGTGAACGGGATAACGGGAGTATTAATGAGCTCGCCGGGGCGCTAGAAGGATATTATTCTGCTTGGGAATGTTCCCAAAGCATATGGTGTGTGCTCTTGCTGAGACAAGCTCTGTCAAGTGTTTTAGTTGCTATAACTCAATAGGCATCTGAGGCAAATGATTTTCAACCCAATCCTGGAAGATCCTCCACAGAGGGGCTCCTCTGCAGAAGCCCTTCCCAGCTGTCCCGGCCCAGACCCACCATCAGGAGAACTCTCATCACACCGACTTGGTTGGATGGAGGGGACTCACCCTAGGACAAGCCGTCCTGCCAAAGGTGACACTGATTTTGTCTAGGCCCCACTAAATTAAGGTAGAATATTTGTTCAACAGCACATGCGTTTATTATTTTAGCAAAAGCAAAATGTATTAAACGCCTGTCTTTTTGTCTGAACAGGAAAACCTGAAGGTTTTAGGAAGTGGATATTTATTCTTTTAACCAGTTTGTTCTTTTGGAAATGGTTTTAAAAAGGAACTTCTTTGGAAAAGAAAGTATACACGCATATGAAAGTAGTTTTTATTTATTAGAGAGAGTTATAGGGAAGATAATTATGCTGATTACTTCACTGTAGGACTGTCTGGGAGAATCAATGACTTTGAATATTATTTTATATATCTAGAAATTTAAATTTAAAATGGATTGCAGAAAAAAATTCTTAACTAAAATAAATCCTTTTCCCAAAATGAGCCTCCCAGTTAAACCAGAAGTCAAATAGTTACCATTTTTATAAAATAAGTTATTGACCCCAACAATTGGTAATTTTCTATTTCATTTCAGGTATATGCTACCGCTCTGATCTAAATTGAAATAGGGGAGTGCTAATCTCTAAGTGTAGCCAAGCCAAGTTGAAAAATAACTCCCAATTCAATGTCAATAATGTGCAGCAGCATTTATAACATCACATTAAATTTGAAGGAAAGTGCAAAGGTATCCAGCTTCCCTAGCAAAACTGTGGCACAAGATCACAAGATCCAGGCAAAAGCAGCTCAGATGGGCAAATCACCTGCAACTGAAACGGACGTTGAATTTCCATCCCCTTTCCATAGGACCAACTGGGTCAGCCAGCACAGAGAGAAGAGCCATGAGGTTGTGGGACACCGGGGCTGGCTGGTCTCGGCAGTGCCCCATCAGGGGGGCCTGGGTGGCCCCACTGGGTCAGAAGGCTCCAGGGCCACCCGAAAGAGAGCTGTGGGATGGGATCAGCTATGCTGGGGGAGGCCAGACCAGCCACGTCCCCCTGGGAAGGAAGGAAAGACAGCAGGACAAAGCCAGGTTCACTGTGTGACAGCAGTGGGAGAAAGGTGAGCAGGAGAGCAAGCCCCTAAACACCCCATGAAGTCAAAGGCCACGAAGACCAAAATAACTCCTAGAAACAAAACTGGAACGTTGCTCTTCCTCCTTTTCGCCGCTGGAGTGGAGAGGGGAAAGGACTGAGCCGTCGCCCGCCTCGCCGTGGGGCTGGCACCGAGCATGAGCCCGTGTTTGCCTTCTCCACTGAGCAAACGCTGGCCCAGCAGCTACTCTGTAAGATTCAACAAAGGATGAAGCGAGTTATGAGAACCACACCACTAAGGCTGAGATGCTAACAACATTATGGGGACATCTGAGGATCCTGTTGTACTTACCAGAGTACAAGAATCAACATCACCCTCTCTAAGTTATACAAAAGAAAGAAGGTTATTTAGTGTCCATCTGTTTTTGTTCAAGAGATAGTAAATAATTGTTCCTCAAATGTCCACCAAAGGCTTTCAATTGCTCTGAGCTGCCAGACAACAGGATTTTTCCTAGCCTACAACTGTCACCTTCTATGTCATCTGAGACCCAAATGAAGCATTCCCACTTTTTATACCTCTTTCATTAAGGCAGTGTGATTGCTTGTTTATAAAACACAGATATTAGTACAGCTCAGGGAATAAAAAATTAATAGGCACTATCCAGCAGAGGGAGCACAATAACGTAAAAACCCTTCAGCTGTGAGGTGAAGAACTTTCTCTACTAAAATCCACAATATTTGGCATTCTGAGTTTACTGTTTTAGCATATGGGGCAGAAAAGACAGAATTTAAAGAAAAATAGAGATGGGAGAGAGGGATATCAAACAAACACAAGTAAGAAAATAATTTATTTCCTGTTATTTTCATCCATAATAAGGCAGATGTAACGTAACTGCTGGAAAAATTAAGGTTTAATAAAAAGAGATCAAGGATGATCTTAGGAAGAGTAATAACATTTATTTTACAATGCTGATTTTAATTTAAATAGAACTGGCTGCTCTGGCTGAAAAACTCAAGTGCTGCTTTCAGTTTGACTGTGCACTTCCTCTTGTTGTTAATGAAGTCATACATCACAGAAATAACTGATGCACCCATTCATTCGGTTTATGTGTAATTTTGAGTGTCCAATATGACAGAAATCTCACTGGATATGTTCTTTCTTCTGTGACTGTTATACTTTCTAATCTAATCATGCTTAAATAATTGTGAATTAAAAAAAGAAAGCAGAGCTAATACCTGTTTTATAAGAAACGGTCATAAACCAGAGAAAGAATCCGTCACATTTTGATGTCACTTACACGAACTACAGTAATTAAAGAAACAATGTAATAGTTTAAAATTGTTGCCATCTTAAATGCAAACATTTCTGAGGATGCCTTTCATTAATATATTTATACCATGAGATTTTTTAATTAGGACATCTAAATTCTAAGCTCTGCCACTGACTGTTATTTGACCTTTGGCAATTCACGGTCTTTCTAAGAGAGTTTCTGTTATCTTTGTAATGAAAATCATATTGATTTCACAGCTGGGTAGAGTGTAACAGCAGCTTTGCCTGCTGGTAGAAAGTACCGTTGAAATAAAAACATAATTTTAAAAGGAAAGAGAGAAGAAAGAACTGAATGTTCTGATCAGAAATGCTAACTACAGCTAACGAGGTAGAATATATTTGGGTTAACTCTTACATGTGTTCCACAGAAAAAGCCAACTGTGATGAAGACTGATTAGTAGTTTTTCTGTTAAGCAAACTGAACTTTTTCTCCACAAACTGGCAGTAAGATTAACAACTGAAACAAAACATCTATGCTGCTAAATATTGAAGATGCCCCCATCCAGCAGACTGTTCACTTTGTTGTATAATGTCCTAAGGAAATGAGGTTTATGCAGGCTCATTATCCATTCACTCAACTATTACCCCACTTACCCTGGTAATTTTTCAACCTCTTGGACAATTTCAACCAAATTTAGCAGAACAGTGGAATTCTTAGAGATATAAAAGACTTTTGACCACCAGACTCAACTGAGATTGGATGAAGTTTAATGGACACTTACTACCTTTCCTAGTCTCACACGTAACTAGCAATACTAAAAATAACTCCAAAAGTAGACCGAAAGCAAGGCATTGCTAGAGGTTTCTTATTCCCATTATAGACACAGCATCTTTACCCTGACAGGACAAGTTGATCCACAGAAAGTAAAGGTGTCATCTTTGGAAAAGGACTGAAGACTTATTTCTTAACCATACCGAAACTCAAACTGCATAGATTATATACTCGTGTATTTCACAGAACTTCCAGAACATCATGTTTCATTAGTCAAACATAAATTCATTTATTTTTACATAATTCTATATTAGTAGCATCTTAAGGTCACAACAAACTTACTAAATTATTTTAGGATTATGATGACTTCACTGAGGTTATTAAAATTGCAGACAAAACTGCATCACTTCAAAAATGTCTTATTAAAAGTGTCTTACTGTTTATCACCAAAGCATTTTCATGATCTTCTACAGATATAAATCCAACAAATTAACTTTTAGAATGTTTTACTGTCTCCTTTCCAATTAACAAATACAAATAGCTTTCACTAGGGTGAGACAATCCCTCATTACCTCACGACAACCAACAAAATGTCTAGCACAGGCAGGCTTCTTAAAAGCCCAGCTCATTTTCATGGATATGATGGCCACTATCAAAACGTGCTGTGTGGTACGAACAGGTATGGATGGTGACCAGTAAGTAGAAGAGAGAAATGATGAATTAAGGCTGGCCACACATGGCTGCACGCACACATGCGCTCCCAGACAAGCAGATAAATCTATGTGTGAGAAGATATCCAATATGAAATATCCATGAGATGAACCCTGTGTGAGAAGGAGCTTAAAAGGATGGTGGAAGCTACTTGAAAGGGTCTAGGACTCACCAGTTCCACAGCCCATAAATGATCCATTCAGTCTAACACAAAGTCCCTCAGAACTGTGGGACTTCAGTGGACCAGAAACCCAAAACATAAGGAAACTTTTAAATCTACAAACTTCATAACATTTATGAAGTCCTGAATATTCCTGAGGTGAGGAGGCATTTTGACAAAAGGCATGGGGAATAACAGACTGGAATCCAAACTGTTCCTATTTTTTTCTGTAAAGATTGCATTTCAGACAGATAACAGAGAATCAAACATCCTTCTGCCTGTCCTACGCAGTGAGCAAGACCAGGATTGGTATTGCGTTGGGCCATCATTGGGAACAAGAATGGCACCAACACAGTTCATGACAGGTGTCTTACAGAAGTTTGTGCAGGGGTGACGGGGGTTGCAGCGGTGCAGGATACCACCCGAGGTACAGCTGGGCAAAACCAAGCAATGAAATCCAAGCCGGAGTTTTGGGAAAGGCCTATGCTGGCTTTTGAAATTTGTCATTTTACTGTTCGTACTTCTAGGAACTGCTGCTGTACAAATACATTGGTGATAATGCACATTAGATTATACATATTTGGTTTTAAATTTTAGTCATTTTAAACATCCAGTCTAAAAGTTATGAGTCTCAGACTCAAGTCTTGATTAAAACTTGAAGTCTTTAACTACAGAGAATTAAGCCATTTAATCCAATTTTCTCTAAAATTTGCCTCTTACTTTTGTAAGTCTCATTAAGGTTCATGCAAATATGCATCACATATAATCAGAGATATCATGTAGCACACCACAGTGTATTAAAGCGGTATTTTTAAAACACGGGTTTATGTTACTACATAGTGAACCCTGGTAGAGTCTCGTCGACAGAATTAAGCCCACGTATGCACTGCAAAAGCCTTCCTACATCACTGAAGGCACACGTGTGGGGTAGGTAAATCACGAGCCCCAGTGTACATACCATGCTGACACAACCGTCTATGTGAAGGGTGTGTGTGAGGCACTTGTGCCAAACTTATGCCATTCTGAGAGGTGGTGTAATTTCCTCTGAGATGTACTGTTTTCCTCCCACAGCAAGCACCGCGCCTCCACCAGGAGTCTCTGCCAATGCAGCCGCTCCAGTGCTGTGACACCCACAGCTCTGGGGGACACAGCACCCCAGCACTAATCCTTACATCTGCGGCTCTGGGGGACATACAGCACCCCAGCACTAATCTTTACATCCCAACCCTGCACTTCCCGGAGCGCTTGGGGTCTGCTCTTCCCAGGGCTTTGTGCCAGCTCCAGCCATCAGGTATCGCAGCGATTTCCTCCTCTACCATGGCATTAGCAGTATTTTGTCTTGCAGAAGAGATATGACATGCCCCAGTAGCATAGAGGATCTTAATATCAAAACCAGAGTGTGAAACTACCTTTCTGAATTCCAACAGGTACAGCAACAGTCATTTAAAGATCTCTGCTATTTAGAAATGTCTGTTTAGCTGCTGTCAAGGTATATATTCAACTTTTAAAAGTTTTTATTACCTGCTAGGATATACTATGGCTACTACATTCCAGAGTAACATAAATCTTTTTTGTGGTAAACACTCTTACCATAAAGCTCTTGGGTATGGGTTTTTTTTTCTTGAATGCAAAAATTCATACGAACCTGCTCTGTAAAACAAAGTGTAGGAAAAAAAACCCACAAAAAACAAACAAACAAAACCCATCTCTTAGGAACAGATGAAGAGAAAGAATTTTTTACCCACAGACCATTACGGACCATTAAGGATGCGCCAAACTGATACTCACTTATCTAGGTTGATGGCCATCACGAACCATCCGTTGCTATGAAACTGTTTAAAATCCATTGTGTCTATTGAATGTAAGGAAATGTACCTGTAAAACCACTTTGAACATGTGCCTGATCTCCATTAAAGAACACGAATGCCCAGAATAGAGGTGCTGGTTTTAAAAATGTAACAAAAATCTGTGAAGATTCTTGATTCTTGCAACTATCTATTTCCTTTTGAGCTTCTCACTTAAAAATTTTACTGCTTATTAAACTTGTTTTCATTTTTATGTGTTTTTCATATGAACACATGTTCTTAAGAGTTAGAGCCGTGAGGAATTTAAGCATGTCAACAAGTTGCTGAATGGTGTAGATTCCCAGTGGGCTGGGCCACTGTTTATCCTTTTTTTATGGACAACCGTGAACTTTTGTTTGGTTAACACTCAGTGTTTTAACATGTTCCAAGAATTTGCTGTAGGTCACAGTTTGAAAAATACCAATGGCAAGATCCCATTGAGCTTGCTTTAAGCAATTGACTTCAAACAGCAGACGCTACATGGTTTTGAGAAGGCAGAGCATCTTGCCAATAACTTTTACGGTTGGAGCTGCCTATTACTGAGGCCAGATTCCTTCCAATAGCTGAACAATTTTATTTAAAATTAACTTCAGATAACTCTACCCTCTACTGAAATCTATAGGGCATGTATGTCTGCAGGAGCATCCGTATTCAAGTCCAACACTTACACGCTGGTGAAGCCTCCAAAATTTTGGTTCATTTTCCTGTTCATTGAATAAGTGGGTACATCCTTTCAGTGCATAAATTACTTCTGTTGCAGCCTTGCAAAGTCGCCTAAGCTCTGATATCACTGTGCCCAAACTTGTGATAAACCTCGGTGGTATTTTTAAACTGTGTGTTCCCTATTTACTTTGCCTTCAGCCCCAGCTGAACCCTTTATTCTCAACAAGCAGGACATGTAGAGGAATACACCTGTTTTCTAACTGCATCTTCATCTGGAGCAGCGTTTGAACCAAAGTCTCCCATCCATCCTACTTATGCTTCAGGTAGCGTTGCTAAGCCTTACCCACTGAGTAGGCCCCACAGCTAATTCAATGGCAGAAGAGGATTACACATCATATGCATATATCCATGGTCCATATCTGGTCCCACTGAATGTATACACACACCCCTGTCTCTGAGGGGAAAGCGAAAGGGAGGAAGGAGGGTTGAAGCAAGCCTGGGGCGAGGCGAAGTGTCCTGGCAGCCACATTCAGTCCATGTGCCATAAATCTGGAACCTGTAGGTACAGTAGTCTCCCAAGGACTACATCTGAGAAACCTGAGGAAGGACAGTGTTTCCCACAAGCCAGGACCCAAGGCCCAGCTCAGCATGGCTCAGTGGCACCAGAGGCAGCTCGCTCTTCAGCTCTGATGGCTGACAATGGCTTGGCCCTTCTTCGGGACCAAGCTATCCTGAGGTCTACGCAGCTAAAGGGGAAGGAGGATCCAGGTAGCTGGCAAGGTGCCTTGAGCTGGGCACTGCTGCCCTGAATTTAAACCAATTCCTCTGCTCCTGGTTTCGTCCAAAGAAGGCATTCCATAATTGAACAGACTGAACTATTTAAAAATCAAATATTCGAGAAACAGAACAGCCGAGTCAAATTTCTGTGACATTTTGCAGTAGAAGTGCTACGCCCTGGTCATATTACAGGCAATGCAAACAAACTGCATTCAAGCTATAATGCAAACTGTGAAAAAACAAAGACTGTCCAGAATTAAACAAATAAATGGATTCAAAACTCTGTGTCAGGAGCATGTGTTTGAGAATCGTGATTTACAAGTCAGCAGTCAGCCTCCTCAGCTGAACCATTTTATTCTGGAGGACTCAACCACAAAGACAGTAATAGGGATTTTTAAAGTTATCTCTGAAATGTCTACGCTTTACTTTATCCTTTTAGTTCTTTAATGGATTTCACATGACACATACAATTTTTGAGAACTAAAGTGCTACTTCTAATATTTCCAGTTAAATGAAATCTTTAAAATAGAAGGAATGATAATATAGAAATCTAAAACTATATTTAGTATTCTGAATGCAATTAGGGCAATTCTATTCAATTGATTTCTGAAGTTCCCACACGAGTGATCTACAGTGATATCATTCAGTACAACAGCAACAGGTGCTGAAAAAGTAATTTTAAACAAATGAATTTTATCACATTATATGTTTTTCCCCTATTACACCCAACTTTCCAAGTACTCCTGTGCAATTATCTAAATGAAGGTATATCAAAAAGTACTTTATTCCAAGATGTATTTCCATTTTTCATTACAAGATCACTGGAGTAATAGCATTGTTTACTCTCTTTTCTACAGAAGGATTTTATCACTGCTTGAAGACGAGGATGGGATAGCATAAGGAGCATACATGAAGCCTTTCTTTTAAACTACAGTTTTACTACTAGAGTAAAATATACAGTACAACTAGAAGGGACCTCTAGAACACACCTAATCCATCCTCCTGCCTGCAGGAAGCCTCTATTCAAGTGCTCTGATCTTACAGATCTCCAATGGAGATGGAAACTCCAAAAGCTTGCCAAGCAATCTATTCCCTACCCTTGCCATTTAAGTTTTCTGTAATTTCTAAAATAAATCTTCCTTGCTGTAATTTAAGCATATTACTTCTTTTTCTATCAAACATATGCAAGGGAAATAGATTGTTCCCTTCCTCCTTGGAGCAACCTCTTGTGTTATAATGTCTTCACTCTATCTTTTTTGTGTCAGACTAAACTAACATAATTTATTCAATTTCTGCACTTCTGATCTTTCTTGTCACTCTCCTCTGGACTGTCTCCAGCTGATTCTCTTCTTTCTTCAAGTCTGGTGTCTAAAATTGGACATGGAATTCTATTTCAGTATAAAATTAAGATTTCTGATTCCCAAATTTCAACTGATTATTTAAATAATGAAGCTGATCCTCTCCCAGGAGGATACCAAAGCTGTCATTCTAGTGCATAGTAATTGTCCTGCTGGAAACCAAAGTTGAAAGTTAGATTAATTAAAACACAGTTCCATGAAAATCAATCTAAGGAAACTTGTTTTCCTTTTGGATTTGTGTCTTAAGCCTGATTGACTGAACATCTAAGAAGGCACAAACTGATTAAAGGGTTCTTTTGCATCGTAGTATTTATATGAAGTTTTTGGTGTCCAGTAAGAGGGAAACTCATACGAAGCCTTTCCTTCAGTGGTGTTTATCTGCCTATAAGAGCATATTTCCAAACTCATGAAAACAAGAGCAGGGAAGCTGCCCAGGTACGAGCCTCTGAATGACAACTGGAGTAGATGGGGTAAGAAGAAGTAGGAGGAGACAGTGGCTGGGCCAAGCACAACTGGGGTAGTTTTTGTCAGCTGATTCAGGATTAGGCTGTGATTTTACAGCTAGTTCTGTTAGCCCTGACAAAACAGCCCCCCGCACAAGCCCACCTCACCAGCCATTCTGAACAACCTCTAGAAACGGAGTGGTTGCGAGACCCCTACTTGTGGTGCATGGTTGAAACTGGCCAAATGCTATTTTCAGGGGGTGGGCTGATACAGGCAGATGAAGAGCACAATTTCATAAGCCTTACTTCTTTGAGAGAGCAGGCTAAATAGTTTCCTTACTACTGTTGTGAGCTATATAAACAATGCTTTACTACACGCTCTCTTGATATATTGATTTTGATCTCCTGCTTAATTAAAACATATTAAAGTTTTTAAAAGACATGAAGGTGAGAACATGTCTATTACCTTTCTTTCTTCTTTTCTGTCCTCCCTCATTTAACTGCTCTACTCTTTTCCCAAGAGAAAAAGACCCATGCTTTTGAGAGCTGGATCCTGATGTTCAACACATTGTCATTTATTTAATACTTACAGTGAATCTAGAACTAAATTCTATCATATTTAGGTGGAGTCACTCAAGGATTATGTAGGATTTCATTACGCGAGACACAAGGTCAGTTATTTATTCATTCCTGGAGGATCACTGCTTATATCACCAATGACGATACCAATTCCACTGCAAAGAGTTCTGATTGTGACTCTAGGATTTCAGTTGTAAATAAGTAAGAGGGTAAGTAATGTATTTTCATTAATTTGAAAACTTCTCCAGCAGACAACATTTTATACAGTCACTATTTGTAGATACATTTGTTTGGTATTTCAGGTTAAGTTGAATACTGGAGGTTTCAGGAATAATGCTGATAAAACTTCAGCAGTGCACCAGCCTTAAGAAGTTACCTCAGTCTATCAAGGAAATGTCATATTTGCTTACAGTTACTCTGATAACTTTCATACTAAGGGGTATTCTCACTGTCTACTTCAAGTATCTGTCTTTGTTACTATGAACCACCTTTTCAAAGGAGTCTACCTTTTTTTCTAGTGATTATATAGGAACTTTGGAGGCTATTCCTACCATCAACTATCCAACATTAGGTACTTAACATGTCCTCCCTTTCCTTCTTTACATAGAATCACAGAATGATAGTGGTTGGAAGGGACCTCTGGACATCGTCCAATCCAAACCCCCCTGCCAGAGCAGGTTCACCTACAGCAGGTTGCACAGGTTGGTGTACAGGCAGGTTTTGAATGTTTCCAGAATCAGAGACTCCACCACCTCTCTGGGCAGCCTGTTCCAGTGCTCTGCCACCCTCAAAGTAAACAAGTTCCTCCTCATGTTAAGATGGAACTTCCTGTGTTCAAGTTCGTGCCCATTACCTCTTGTCCTATCACTGGCCACCACTGAAAAAAGACTGGTCCCATCCTCCTGGCACCCTCCCTTTAAGTATTTATAAGCATTGATAAGATCCCCCCTCAGTCTTCTTTTCTCCAGACTAAAAAGACCCAAGTCCCTCAGTCTTTCTTCATAAGAAAGATGCTCTAATCCCTTGATCATTTTTGTAGCCCTATGCTGTACCCTCTCCAGCAGTTCCCTGTCCTTCCTGACACGGGGAGCCCAGAACTGGACACAATACTCCAGGAACAGCCTCACCAGGGCAGAGTGGAGGGGGAGGATGACCTCCCTCGACCTGCTGGCCACACTCTTCTTGATGCACCCCAGGATGCCATTGGCCTTCTTGGCCACCAGGGCACATTGCTGGCTCATGGTCATCCTTTTGTCCACCAGGACAGAGCTGCTTTCCAGCAGGTCGGCCCCTAACCTGTACCAATGCATGGAGTTATTCCTCCCCAGATGGAGTACTCTACACTTGCTCTTGTTAAATTTCATTATGTTCTTCTCTGCCCAGCTCTTTAGACTGTCCAGGTCATGCTGAATGGCAGCACAGCCTTCTGGTGTGTCAGCCACTCCTCCCAGTTCTGTGTCAGCAAACTTGCTGATGGTACACTCTATCCCTTCATCCAGGTCATTGATGAATATTGAACAGGACTGGACCCAGTACTGATCCCTGGGGAACACCACTTGTTACAGACCTCCAACTAGACTCTGTACTGGTAATCACAACCCTCTGAGCTCTATCAGCCAGTTTTCAATCCACCCCACTGCCCATTCATCTAACCCACACTTCCTAAGCTTGCCTATGAGAATGAGGTGGGAGACAGTGTCAAAAGCCTTGCTGAAGTCAAGGTAGACAACATCCACTGCCCTCCCCCTCATCTATCCATCCAGTCATGCCATTGTAGAAGGCTATCAGATTAGACAGACATGACTTCCCCTTGGTGAATCCATGCTGACTACTTCTGATAACCTTCTTTTCCTCCAGATGCTTGGAGATGATGCCCAGAACAAGCTGTTCCATCATCTTTACAGGGATGGAGGTGAGGCTGACTGGCCTGTAGTTTCCTGGGTCTTCCTTCTTGCCCTTCTTGAAGACTGGAGTGACATTGGCTTTCCTCCAGAAAAGACTTAGACACTTAAAGTACAGTAAATAATGTGATCAGTGAAGGGTAGGGGAAAGGAAACAAAATGGGAGAGGCATAAAATCTCGTGAAAAGATTTTTGACAGAGCAAGCAGTGACTGACCTGACAAATAAGTTGAGGCAAGACTGGAGACAAGGCTGCTAAGACAGGCTGAAGGATGGAGAAGCTGGAAAGAGAGAGGTAGGATAGGGAGTAAAGAGAAAATCAACTTGGTTTGGCTAGGTGAGAATAGAGATAAGAACTGGGATGTTACCACAGGAACTGGAAGTCATTGGCAGGAAGACTGGACCCTTGAGCTCCTAGGACAAGGTTTTCCTAAACAAAGAGATTAGGGCCCAGATGAGGAACCTGATAAATTAAATTAGGATTGGCTGATTGAGGAGAATGGGAACAGGACCCAGGGACGGGGATTTGAGCAGACTGGCAAATTTGGGAAAGATGGGGCGGATGAATATACAGTTGGTGGAAAAAGGTAGAAAAGGTGTCTCAGCCCCAAGATTTATCGATTGTCAGAAAATGCACCAAAACTGAACCTGGTCATATGAGAACAGTAGCCTATTGTTGTCAGTTATTCCATCAGGTCCAGCTAGCAGAAGTGTGGCGTCTCCACGTACAGCACAAGGCAGAGCTTGTCTGCTATGAGGCATTTCTCCATTTAATAGGCCTTGGTTGGACATATAGTAAAAGTTTCTAGAGCTAAAGAAATTTCTAGGTTATCTACTTTGGTCTCATGTCTAACAAATACCACAGATGTTCTTTCAGTAATATCTGAAGTAATTTATGTTTCATGTCTTGATTTGAAGATGGACGTACTATTGGTAGGTAGTTACACTATTTGAAATCAGTGACACTTCCCCTATTTGAATTTTACTTTACTTTTCAAACACTGGCACTTCGGATGCCTTTTTTTTTTCTATGTATATAACAGTTCTTTTTTTCCCATAAAATTATTTACTTGGTGTAAGCAAGCTGCGATCTTCATAAAATTAGTTCCATAAGGATATAGATTGACAGTCAGCAAAGAAGATGCAAACTCACATTCCCTGCCATTTTTTATAGCTTTCAAATCTATTTCTGGGAATGAGACAAATTTCTAAAGTAGACAAGATTGTGGACAAAGAACCTGTGAAGTTTTGCTTAAATCACAGTAACAAACTGTTTTAATGAAATAATCTTGAAATATATTGAGTGCCTGTAATACAACTAAACAAAATGTGGGACAAATCATCAATATTTATGCTTTATTGGATGTCAGCATGGAAACAGAATGTAATGTTTCCTTATTATAAAGCCCATGTTAAGGACATTGTACGTTTTTTCAAACTGCAATTAGTCAAATGCCAGGGAAGAGCTAAGCACCACATCAGCTTCTTACAGGTGCAAAACCAGATTATTGAATTCATACTGTTAAAAAATATCCCTGCAAACACAAATCCTAGTTTAGCCTGTTATTTGGGGCACAATGCAGAGATACCCGACATTTTTGTTATTTGGCACCAGTTTGTAGAAGATCCAAAGGCACTGCAGAGCTTCACCACCTCCTGTGAGGCATCTGGTGGTACTGGAATACTTACATCCTTTTGAACCTAAACTTTTGCCATAAAGCAAGGAATCCTAGCCTTATTATTTTGACAAGAGTTTGAAACCTGGTAGCTCACCCCTTAAATCTGAATGAGATTCCCACAACAGGAAGCTCCCTCCCTGCCTCACCTGCAGGGTGGAATTGGGAAACAGCCTTCAAGTACAAACCCTTGGTCAAGTGTTTGGTCAAAGGCAGCTGAAGACAGGCCGGGATATACTCCCCAGCATGCCTCAGTGCCACAGCATTTGGGAAACTCCCCTGGAATGCAGCCATTCCCTACCGGCTTGCTCAGGCAGCTTCCTGATCAGAGGCTTCTGTGAAATCCACTCCCACTTCTCCTCCCACGCTATTAAGGAAGCCTCTGCACCTTGAGCTGGGCTGTGGCTTCCTCCAGGCAAAGGGCATCTAGAATTATGCAGACGGATGCAGAGCAGAGGAACAAATAACCCATCTCAAGGATTTCACCCTTAGAGTAAGTGGGGGTGGAAGCATCCCTATCATGACCTGCCTCTGTTGAGACATCTCAGGAGGTCTCTAGATGTCATGCTACTTGAGAGATGACTAACCAAAAGAATACAGAATAACAATTCCTTAAATTTCATGCTGCTGCTAATTTCTTCCTCTATTCTTCATTCATGCAAAGCAAACCAGTCAGTGAAGGATATCTGCTCATATCTCCTCTGCATGCTCATGGCACACTTCCAATCTGCAAGGTAAAGCCTTTAAGGACTACCCTGTCAGTGATGAAACGTGGCACTGGTGGTTCCTATAAGGACCTACAAACTGCCAGCAACTGCTCTGGGCCATCCATTCTTTCATCAGTTTCCCTTACCTGCCAGCAACCTGCTACGGAAGATGTGGAATTAGGCATTAGACAAACAACCCAGCTGAGGTGGGGGACAGGAACAAAAAAGGGCACAGAGTTTGGAAAAAACAACATGGAATAAGCCAAGGGGCTTAGAAGTTCAGGGGAACTTCCCCCTTTCCTGTGCATGTTGATCCATCAGACTTATGTTTTCTCTCTTTCTTTTATCTAAAGCATATTTGCAGCTTCAACCCAATCTTTCCATGTTTCCCTGTTTCTGAGAAGGATCATAGTGGCAGGAGGTCCAGAACAATGAGATGAGATGAGATTCACATGCCAATAAACAAATTCACAGACAAAATTTAGCGTGCATTACATAATGATGTTCAGTCAGAATGTGTATCTGATATGGATTTGGTACAGTTCTTACAACACTTGGAAGATTTTTTAGAAACTGTCAGCCAACAATTTGAAAGTTCTGGAGCTATTTAAAAAGCAAGCTTTCTAAAGTGCAAATATGGCTTTTATTAAAGTCAGTTTTTAGTAAGAACACCAAAGGAACTTATCCCATTTAAAAGCCGAACGCACCAGAGACTCACATATGGACCATGAAGAGTTCATGTGTAGTAGAGTCCACGTATGCAGCTGGCAATGCTAAGCTGGTGACTTACAGCTAACTCAGTAAGGATGAGATATATGCACTAACTACTGAGACTAACTCAATAAGGCTGAGACAATCTGCGCTACAAACTTCTTTATGAAGTGCTTCAATTCACTCTCAAACAAGTGAGCAGAAACATCTAGGGAATGTAAAGGTGGGATCCATCTCATCCAGCTTGACATATCTACATCAATGGAGTCTAGAGAGTGATTCATCTGTCTAAAAGTAGATGTCTGCTTTAAAATGAGTTGACTCACTTTCTGGACTATATTGACTGTTTTGACTAGATCCTCATTGACTGTGACTCCAGGCCTATCAGCTGCCTCTACCCAGTCTAAAACAGGAGAGAAATTCAATGAGTTTGACCGAAGGCTAGGGATATTACAGGACATTATCAAGTAAACTAGTAGCTAATATAGACTATCTTCCCGTTCTCATTGCAGAGGAACTATTGATGATCCTACAGAGACATTACCATAGCAGAAATTATACTGAGATAATATGCCCAAAACAGGCACTATTAAAAGTAGAATAAAAAGAGGTAGAAATAAATGATTTGGGGTTTTTAAATCTCCCATAGGTATAGAGCTATTTTTTTTTACAATAATGTTTTATACTATGCATATGTGTACCATATATATATCATTTATGAATATTCACCATCAACCAACAAAGTATTTTATGTAATCAAAGTCCTGGCACATTAGGAAGATTGTACGTTTGATAGCTTTCAGATCATATCATAGGCTTAAACTATAGCTTATAAAAATATGCAGATCTTGAAATTTCAAAGATATTTAAATAGAAATTATTTTCTTAACTAAGGGAAAAGAGACTCATTAGTTACAACTTCTTTTGTAGAAGCATATTCTTGTGACCAGCATGTGAGTGAGGCTTTTATTAGATGCACTGAAAATGTTATAGTTTTTGGATCACAGAACCTCTTCTAGAACAAAACTGAACAGCCACATAATTTTTCTTACAGAGCATAACATAACTTAATCCAAGTGTTGAAAGCTGATAAATATTTTTTTCTTTCCGCATTTGGTAAATCCCATTTTCCCCTTCCCCATATTTCTAACAAAATATAAGTCAGTGTCTGGATTTGTTAACACTACTGAGGAAAGGAGAAGAGGGTTTATGTTCTAACTGTTTTGTCACACAGAGAGAGGCATTATCAAGCTAATGATGAAATAGACTTAAGATAAAACACAAGTAATACTTTCTAGTTATCAAAGGTTAAAAGTATGCTGGATGTTTTTTCTTTAAGATAAGTGTTGTGATTATCCACTCCTTTCTATTTGTCCTGTTACCTAGACCTGTGGAAGCTGCTGCCAAATCAGAGATCCCTATCAATTTTGCAAAAATTGTGAATGATCACACCAGAAGAAGAAGAAGTCATATATTCCATTAAAATATGTTTCATGTACATTAAATTTTTAGTGGGACATAAGATAGGTTCATACTGTCTCTTATAAAATGTATAGAATTTGATCACAGTCATAAGGAGATTGATGACATTTTTTTCCAAGCACTGTTTAGAATGTGCACACTTTTTAACAGAAAGACACTAATGTAAGTCAGGTTTTCATTTTATACAATTCTTCTTGTAACTGACAGCTTCACATACAGCCCTGTGCAACACTGTGATTGCAGCAACATCATATTCTCATCCAGTTTTGCTAATGCTGAAGTTAAGCAGAGTGTTTGGAAATGAGAACTAACACCAGTTAGAAGGCAACTATGAACTAACTCCAAAAAGGTGCCAATTGCAGTCATGTACACTAGCTATCTACGGACAAGTATGTATTAACTATTAAGCAGATAAGAAATCCACAAACAACAATTTACAGTGCTGAAAACAAGAGTGCCACTCCAAAACATCTTCCACTTTCCACTATCTCCAATCTCATCTTAGGAAAATAGGAAGGAACATGTCCCTCAAAGGAATACTGATTAATCATCCTCTTAGGTCTTCCATGTCTTCAGCAGAGAAGCCTGCACTCTTTGAAAATAGATCCATGCTTTTCAAAGTTCAGTATTAAGAGCCAGATTCAAAAAGAGATTCAGATAGATGTTAGGGTTCTACATTGAAAGTTGCAGTCCTCAAAATCGAAACCTAGCTTCTATCTCTGGGTGTTGAAATGCATACGTGCCTCACCTTTGACACTCGAGCTCTCTGAGGGCAGTTAGGGTTCTAGCAGATCAGCAGTGGCAAACTGTTGCCATCTGCTGTTCTCTGCCTGGCCCCTCTGATGGACAGGTTGGAAGTGATCCCTGGAGGTCAGCTAGTCCATCTTCTCATTCAAAGCAGTTTCAATAAAACAGCAGGTTGCTCAGTCAGGTTTTGAATATGGACCTGTTGGAGTGGGTCCAGAGGAGGGCCACGAAGATGATCCGAGGGCTGGAGCACCTTTCTTATGAGGACAGGCTGAGAGAGTTGGCACTGTTCAGGCTGGAGAAGAGAAGGCTCCGGGGAGATTTTATAGTAGCCTTCCAGTATCTGACAGGCACCTACAAGCTGGAGAGGGACTTTTTACAAGGGCATGCAGTGATAGGACGAGGGGGAACGGCTTCAAACTGGAAGAGGGGAGATTTAGAATGTATATTAGGAAGAAATTCCTCACTATGAGGGCGGTGAGGCACTGGAACAAATTGCTCAGGGAATTTGTGGATACCCCATCCCTCGAAGTGTTCAAGGCCAGGTTGGACGGGGCTTTGAGCAATCTGGTCTAGTGGGAGGTGTCCCTGCCTGTGGCAGGGGGGTTGGAACTAGATGATCTTTAAGATCCCTTCTAACCTAAACTATTCTATGATTCTATGAATATCTCCCAAGGACTGAGATTCCACAAAATCTATTGAAAACATGTTCCAGCATTTGACCATCCTAACAGTGAAAATATTTTTCCGTACATGCAGAATTTCATGTATTACAACTTGCATCCATTAGCTCTTCCCCTATCACCATACACTTCCAAGAAAAGCCTGGATCTTCTCTCTGTACTCACCCTACCACGCTCTCCTCATATGCTTTTATGTGCCAACCCGTGTGATCTTAGTGACGCTCTGCTGCATTCACAACAGTATGTTAATGTTTTGTGCTGGGCAGCCAAAAACAGTACTCCAGAGGCAGTCTCACAAGTGCCAAATAGAGGTGAATAATTAGTTCCCTGGACCCCCTGGTTACATCTTCTAATACAATCCACAATGAGGTTGACCTTGTTTGCTCCAACTGCCAACTCATGCTCCATGTGTCCACCAGGACCCAGGTCTCTTTCTGCAAAGTTGCTCTCTAGTCAGTTGACCTCCAGCGTGTGCAAGTGCAGGGGGTTATTCTATGCCCAATACAGGACTTCTCGCTTGCCTTTGCTGAGTTTGGTGAGGCTCTTGGCAACCTATTCCTCCAGTCTGTCCGGGTCCCTCTTAATAACAGCCTTGCCCTCTAGCATACCAACTGCTCCCCTGCAGGCTGGTATCATTTGTAAATTTGCTGATAGTTCACTCTCTCCCATAGTCCAGATCATTAACAGTGAAGACACCAAACCACACTGGCCCCAGAATCTGTCCCTGAGGGGGACTGCCACTAGCAACCAGCTGTCAGATGGACTTTGTACTGCCAATCACAACCTGTTTAGCCTGGTAGTTCAGCCAGTTTCCCATCCACCTTATCATCTGCTTATCCTGTCCATATCTCACTATTTTGACTGGTAGGATACTATCAAAGACCTTGGGAAAAGCTTTGCTAAAGTCAAGATAAGCAATATTCACTACTCTTCCCTTGTCCACAGAACCAGTCATCTTACCGCGATCAACCAATCAGGCTGGTAAGGGACAGTTTGGCCTTGGTAAATTCATGCTGGCTGTTTCTAATCACCTTCTTGCACTTCAAGAGCTCAAAAATGGTTTCCAGGAGGAAATAACCTTTCAGGACACTGAGGATAAACTTAGCCTAGTTCCTTGGATCCTCTTTCTCAACATTCCTGAAGGTGGGTATGACATTTGCCTTTTTTCTTCTGTCCTCATTCAACACAACCTGTTGAAGTCACTGGGCAGCAGACTTGCGGTGACATGGGTTAGCTTCCTCAGCACCCTTGGATGCATCCCACCTGTATCCATGAACTTGTGTATGTCCAATTGGCTTAACTGCTCAGTCTTTACTGTGCCTACAGCTTTGCTCCCTCAGACTCTGCTACTAGCCTCAGGACTGAGGGTAAGTCTTACCAATAAAAAAAAAAAGGCAAACCAAAACAATAAAAGGCAAAAAAGGCACTGAACACCTCATCTTTTTCCATGCCTTTTGTTAGTATGTCCCCCTGCCACACAGAGTACTTGGCCCACGTTTTCTGTACAATGCCTTTTTGTTGCCAACTTAGTTCCTAAAGCCCTTTTTGTTGCCCTTCACATCCCTTGATGATGCAACAGCAGCTGAGCTTTGGCTTTCCTAATTCCCTCCCTGTGGACTTGGGCAATGTCTCCATATTCCATCCAGGTAGTCTTGGACCTGTTTCTACCTTCTGCATACTTCTCTCTTGTATTTGAGGTCAGTCAAGAGTGTCCTGCTCATCCATATTGGTCTTGTACCACAATTCCTTATCTTTCTGTGATTTGGAATGGACCAATTCTGTGCTTTGAGGAGGCTGTTCTTAAAGATCAACTAGCTGTCCCAGGGGCAGCTAATTGTCTCCCATGTGATCCTGCCCAGCAGATCCCCAAGCAAGCTGAAATTTGCTCTCCAGAAGTCAAGGCTGGCAATTTTACTATTTGTTTTGCTCATTTATCCCAGGATTTTTAAGCCAAAGCTGCCCTCAACCTCCACACCCCCAGCCAGTTTGTTCACCAGTAACAGGTCCAGCAGAGCATCCCCCCTAGTTGACTCACCAGTCACCTGTCTCAAGGAATTGTCATTGGATTTTTTGCACTTAATCCATGCTTCAGGTGCTGACACATGTCTGGAACCTGGTGTTCCCTAGAATAAGGAGTTGCACTTTTACTGTCTTGACAGCAGAAATCTCACTTGGCCTTCAAGATCTGAATACCCTTATCACCTGCCACAGGGAGTCTCAGGGAGAAGACTCCTTTAACACAGCTGCAGTGCTGAGGAATACTGGGGCCCTGATGCAAAAGGCTCGTAACATATCCTAAGGAGAAATGTGATACAAGTGTGAGGAGGTTAGAAATGTTGTGGTGCCAAGGCCTGCTGTGACAGGTGCTACCTTCATCACCCCTAATGAGGCCAGGAGCGGACAAGGAGACTAAGGGGACATTCTCAAGTTGTTGGTGCTAGCTCCGGAGATGAGCAGAGCAGTCCATTCCATGTTGAGTCCTATCCACTCCCCAGTGTCCAAGAACACATAGTACTCCTAGACTTCATCAGTGGCAAAGATGAGTGAGGTAGCAGGCTTGCAGTCACTTCATGTAGGCTTTAGCAGATGAAACAGTGCTGGAAATGACTCCCTGTTGCCATATTTCACTTGCCAATGAGCTTCCTTGCTAACCTCATGTGCCCGAGAAGTCTTGATATAGTGAGGGTTAGAGCTGCTTCCTTGAGGGAGGATTTCTTAGGAGAATAGCCTCTTATTGATTCAGTAATGAAGGCTTTTGCCAGAGCACAGCTCCTGCCTATTTAATGTGGCCACAGACTTCTGAATTTAATGATGTCTTCATAACCTTCTGAATCTGTAATTCTGCTGTTCAAGCTCCTAATCTCTTCTTGTTCTAAAATAATGATGGATTGAAAATTTATCAGAAATACATCACCTTCTAAGGCAGTTAAGGGTCCTGGCTTGCACAGGAGAGGACAGGATCTAGTCTTTATAAGTCAGGCCGAGTGAAAAGTAGTCTTTGGAGAAGACTTGTAGAGGCACATACACATCTTGAGCGTCTAATAAACAGAAAACAACTCACTACCTGTCTGAAATTCACTGTAGCAGGCCGCTCCACCTCAGCACTGTCCCTGAGAGAAACTTGTGTGGGGTGCTCCCTGCCTCATATCCTACACGAAAGGGGAAAAAAGTCTCTCAGTTTGAGTAATAGTGCCTGCATACCTCCTACAAGGTGAATACACATGTGGTCTATCACTTAAAATAGAACCTGGTTTTTCTTCAGTGAGGGCTGATGTATTTGAAGCAGAAAGATGACAACTCTTCCTCCTGAAGACGATTCCTCATCTTATTTTAAATGAAAGGACATAAACACCAATCAGGATAGCATCCTAGGCTATAAATCCCAAGTAAAATAGGCACCTGCAGACAGCAGTACCTCTGCTTCAAAAAGCTTCAAGGCCCTCTTTTGCACAAAATTTTTTCACTAGACTAAGCGGTGCCACTCACTCCTGAGTTTTGCAGTTCCTGTTCCAGGACATCTATTGTCTGTAAGTTAGACATCTAAATTAAAATTGCAGATTTTCCTTCTGATTGCCTACTACACAGCTTTTTCAAGCATTACAGCCAAGCTTCAGGAATATTTGGGGCAGGACAGTACGTTTAAAGTTCTTCACCTACAAGCTGGATACTACGCAGCCCTGATGATAATTTTTTTCATCATGGCTCAGATTTTCTTTTTCCTTCCAACTAGAAATCCCATTCCTTTGGAAGACAGGTTGCTTTTCCAGTGCAGAATGTTCTCTTTATTCTCTTCATCAATAAATACCATACCGTGAATGTTAAAGGATGCCAAATTTGGGCTTTGTAGCAAGAAGCGGGAATATAGGCTCTGCATGGCCCTCTGCCACTGGAAAACACAGCCAGGTTCATGAGATGGGCCATTTAAAAATTCTGATTTTTCTCTTACACCATGTCAACCACTTTAAGTTTAGGTGCTATAATTTCCTTCAAACTTCACTTTATGGCTAACCTCAGCTGTAAATATGAAAAAAAAATATTTTATTTTTTTTTAAACTGTGGTAGCACTTAGATTCCCCAATCAGTATGTCACATCTTACTGGAAATTGCACGTCCCACAGATAACAAAGAGGGTCTCTACCAGGAATTGTTTGCATTCTTAAGCTGTGCTCCTTCAGTTATCTGCATGCACAACTTTATACATGAATAAACCCATAACGTTATTGAATATTTCACAAATATAACATTAAAATGTTATTATATATATATATGTTATATATATATATATAAATATAAAATAACATGTTTTTAGATTATAGGTTAAGTTCACTTGAAATAGGAAAATATGTGTGAAAACAGAGTTTAATCAGTTAAAGAATTATGTTTAATATAACAATGTCTCCATATTCAATAATTAGCTGTTTCTGAATTTTTTCTAGCATTATAAACAGAGAAGGTATTTGGAGAAAAGATAAGTAAATTTAAAAGATTCTTAGCATTTTAAGCAAAATTAAAAGCCTTAATGCATGTCAACTGCGTGTGAGGCATCCAAGACTACATTTAGGAGAAAAACATGATGCTGGCCTCCCAGTTCAGTCACAGTGATTCTGAAGCACCTGGCTCCTTTGATTTTACATGAAACGCTGAACTAGGACCTGGTTTCCTGGAAGGAAACTGCAGTTAAGTGAAAGAGAAATTCTATCATGACATCAAGTGCTTTATATAGTGTTTCTCAGTTGCGTGAGAAGTACAACAGCTGGGCTGGAAGAGTATGGACTTTTTAGCTAAAATCTGAAATGTTTACGTTTAAAAAGAGAGATAAACAAGTTATCTTGTTTCTTCGTTTCCATTCCTGACTTTCCATA
This sequence comes from Charadrius vociferus, assembly GCF_000708025.1. Lineage (NCBI taxonomy): Eukaryota > Metazoa > Chordata > Aves > Charadriiformes > Charadriidae > Charadrius > Charadrius vociferus. The sequence goes on along the minus strand of NW_009647572.1, from coordinate 1,611,558 downwards.
TCCTCTGCTCTAGCTCACATAATAAATATAGATTACTTTGTATAATGTCTTATTGCGAGAAAAAATGTTTTACACTGAAGAACAGGAATTTACTTAATTTTGATTACTCTGAGCCTGGCCCAAGGTCTAAACTGCGTGATGTTTCTTCTTACTTCACATGCAGAGGCATTTGACTTGTCCTTCTGGAGCCTCCCAAGGCTTTCAAGCAATTCGAGGGCCATAACTGTACTGGAACCGTAAGACATGATGAGCCCTTGTGTTATTCTGCAGAAGCCAAGCCCCTAGTTGTTGAAGTAAGACAGGGTAGGCGGTAAGGCTGATGTTGCTGCATTATTCTGGTCTCCAGCCCAACCCTTTTCCACCACTGGAGTGGTGAAACTTCCACTGTGAGCTGTTAGAAGAGCCACCTCTCCCTTTGTTTTTCTAAAGCATAGCATAACTTTGACATGATTGACATGGGAAAGGGGAGGTTTTCTAACTGAAAAGCAACAGTTAGAAGTCTGTACTTATTTTTTCAAGTGCTTAACTTTACTGCTTATAGCATAAAATTGTAATTTGGGATTAATTGCAATTTCATTCTTCTCTCCATGCTTATGGGGAGCCATGAATCTCCAGACTGATGTGCTGTAGCTCCAGTGCCAAAGTGTTGCAGTGAAGAGGCAGAGGAAGCGGAAGCTGGAAAGAAGGCTAAAATGGCTGAGATTTAACAGAAATTGAAACCAATGGGTCTTCAGGAGGGCAGCAGTTTGGAAAGTCAAGAGGAGACAACACGGTACTTTAGCATTCAGTTTTAATGTTGACTGAAAATATTAATCTTACCAAAATGAAGGCTGTCCTATGCATCCTTTGTCTCTCTCATCTGTATGAAGACACACAGGAAGCATAGCCATTCCAGCAATATCCCATAGTTGCACTACTTCAGACGTGGAATTTATTTCATATATGCATTTACCTTAAAATTTACACACAGAAAAATATAGGGGAGGGAAGGAAGTATATATGTATAGAAAATTTAAATATAGATGTGCCATGGCCTAAAAGGTTCTGTCTTAGATTCTTCATGAGTGAAGGAGAGAAACTTATTTCCAAATCTCAGTCTTGAAAATATCCAGCAAACATGGCCCTTTATGGATATTTTGGGCTCAACTTCCCTCCATCCCCAAGTCCTGCAAACTCCAAATTTTAGGTCTTTGGATGCAGTGCAAAGTTCTATGGCACACAGGCTGAAAGTAGGCAACAGAATGAAAATATAATAGGGTGGTTATCAGCCAAAATGCTTTTTCTAATTTCTGTATTGTCTGTGTCCATCCCACACGGACATGCTGCATGTAGAATGAAAGTTAGTTTTCTATTTCTGTTTTCTTGCAAATACCACAAGATGACAGTTGTACCCCACCTGCCCTGAAGAAGAAATAAAGAACGCAGTTATCTATTCAGCCAGGTGCACCCCTTTCAGAATGCCTGTGGCAACTGGGCTAAGCAAACTAGAGGAAATATTTATCAAAAGACCAACCACCTCTCTTCATCATCCTTTTAAACAGCAAGAAGGAACTTGTAGCAGCACCTAACTGCCTTGATTTCAGGTTTCTTCAACTCCCTAACCAGCATGTCCCTAACAAGAGGGACAATGCTTTGTCCTGCTGTTGGTATCGGGATGGTGTGGATACTGGAACATTTAAAGATGTACGAGAGGGAGCCTTGCCTTCCCCTGATGCTTATTTCCACCTTGCACCGACGCTGCCCTTCACACAGTGAATCTTCTTAGGTAACAAGTCCCTTTAAAAGGTAACTTTTTTGTCCTGTACATTTTCCTCTGAATTTATCTTTATCTAGGTGCAGTATAGCTGTGTGAATGCTAATGCCAAGAGCAAGGAAGAGGAGGATGAAGGTGGATGGTATGCTTCTGTTTGGAAGCAGCACCAGTTTAAGCTGTATTAAAATAATTGTGGAACAAACTGGTGTTACCTAACCACTAGCAGTGGTCCCAAAACTTGCCATTGGTTTGAGTATTTAGTGCATAACTGTAAAAAGCCACTTTGCTGCAGGATGAGGCTATTATGCCACTGTTCAGAAACTAGCTAGTCAGACTGCTACCAATTCATGAGCTACTTGTTTGGCAAGCCAACTACTGTATTAGGTTAGTGATATCATTATATAAATTATTTACAGGTTTTCAGCATCAGGGATTTGCCCAAAATTTCAGTTGTTCCTAGAATGAAACAGCACCATGAGACCCACATTGGTCAAGAGGAGACACGGATATTGTGCGTACACATGTTCATGACTCAGAAGTGACCCCATGAAACTACTGCCTCCTAAGTTATATTATATTCCATGTTTTCAGGAGATTTGAGCTTTTACATCAAAACTTGTCCAATAAAAGAGCTAGGACTTGTCTGTTAAGATTTTTCTTCCCCACCTTAAAGTGCATGAAATATTTTGTCCCCAATTAATTTTATGTATTGGGGTAAGCAGAGCCTTAAGTTAATACATAATCTGGCACACAATTCAAGAGCTACTTCCTGTAGCAGCTACTTTGTGGTAATGACATGTCATTTCTGTAGATTGTGTAAATTGCTGGCTCTGTTTTTATACTTCAATAAAATCTGTTTGCATAGCTCATACTTCTCTTTTCATTACAATTAGGCCGGCTGAAGTTCAAACAACAAAACTTTATTGTTCATGTCTGCAAGTTAGATAACCACTGCAAAGTATAAAATATTTCTAAAACAATGTAACAACGTGCAAACCACTGCGAAGTTGTACTGAAATTGCAGCGTACTTAAGAAGTGGCTGGTGTGCAAACGAAGAACACACGTACGAGCTGCTTGCGACGCTCCCATCTCCTCTCCACACCTCTCTTATTTCTTGTGCAAGTGGTGCATCACAGAGTACAAGGGAGAGTACTTAGGACAGCTAAATTCTGGGATCAAACAGTACAAATGTATATGCATCCAAACTGCAATTTATATCTTATATTCAGACAGAAGATTATATTTTCATATTAACAATCTGCTCCCTCCTACCTCCACAAAACCACTGAAAAGTCATTTTTTAGAGATCAAGATACACATGAAGGATTTTAAAATAGCAAACCCTTACTAAAAATTAATTGGCAACACTGCTGCAGAATATTTCTTTGCAAGTATCTTTACTTACTGTCTTTGAGTAGGGAACTGGCAGCAGCTTTGTCCAGTTAATTTTGACATGAACGAAACATGATGATAAAGAGAACTATTTATCAGTACTTAAGTCCTGACTACTTTAATCACCCCTAAGACATTACACACAATACCAGGACTCTAGTTTTGAGAGATGATCTGACATTTTCTGAGGACCACTGCTCAACCGCTGGACTCCAGTTCCAACAGACTGACATGTCAACGCCCATGTAGACATTTTAAGTTCAAGTCCTGGAAGAAGCGACGGGAGCTGTGACTCGAAGAGCTCCTGTTGTCTTACTGATACACGCAGGGCACCAGCACAAAGAACGGCGCACTCCGCGAGGCCGGTACAGTGCTGCATTTGATAGTTTACGCTCCAAATGTGCCACCCGAGATAGCTGGCCTGCAGTGGTCCCTCCTCCTGTCACACCCAGGCACGTGCACCTGCCTGTTCACTGCTTCCTTTCCAAATGTGAAATTTCCTGCAATTTCACTTGCACTTACAAAGCTGTGGGTTTTAATACTTACTGCTACCTCCTACTTAAGATCAGCAAGTTTACTAAGGCCATAACGAATTAACCCAATACACGTTTGGTGATGGGCGGCTTTGCTTTTGCCAATTTTTGTATTTGTTCCTAACATCCAGTGAGCAGTACTCTCCTGTGGCACTGGGCAAAGGGGAAACTTAAGAGAAACTCCTTCATCAGGCAGGACAACTCACTTTCAAGACACCTGAAGAGCTGTGGTCTTGAAGTGTGCCCAACAGCTTTTCAGAAAGCCAGTGACTCACAGCGTATCATTTGTGGTGGAGTTCTGTCATCTACCAAGGCAGGGGAAGACCTGTTGGACTACCTAAAAGGCCATCTAAAATCCTGCCAATTTTTCCTTCAAAAATTTGCAAACATCACATTCCCTCACTTTCCATGAAAAGACATTGAAGAATACTGAAGCTGCTTCGATGATTTGTTTGAAAACTGCCTGCTCCTCTCCAGCTGGCACTGAACCACGTGCAGGCACAGAGAAGCAGCCAGCTTCACTGACTTCTATACCCAGGAACTGCAATTTGCCACTGAAACCAGCAAGAACAAACAAAAACCAAGTTTTCCTTTCTGCGTCTTCTCTGGGACCAGAGAAGTACCAAAAAGCAGACTTTTGATGTCTCTTCACTAAAACAAATGTTCAGTATAATAACCAAACACCTAGTAGAATATTTAATGAAGATTTTATTTTTAATAGAGCAATATTATTAACTTTAAGCCATCAAACTCTCAATTTTACAGTAACTGTCCTTATGAAGGTCATATAAACAGAACTGCAAAGCCTTCGCTCTCCCTCAGCCATAGGGGGGTTTTGTTTTGTTTTGGAGGTTTTTTTGTGGTTTGCCCACCCCCCTCAAACAAGAGACATGTGACCACAAAGTAGCCCTCTGTGTTCTAATTACATTGCTAAAAGACATGTCCCAAGCATTTTTTGAGGATGGGATGGGGACAGGGTAAGGACAAATAAAGCAAACAGCTGTGTAAAGCTCTTCTATCGCTCTCACACCGATAGTACCACAGTGAGGACAAAAAGGCTCTTAGCATTATGCTCACTAGCCATTCATCAGGCAGTCCTTTCTTAAAAATTAAATAAACAACAACAACAAAAAAAAGAAATAGCAGGCAGTACTTACTAGGCTAAGCCTTTGTTAGCAATGAAGCCACCAGAAGCCCCTGAGCAGAGATTAGCAAACTAAGTAATCCTTTGGGAATTCTCCCAGGACATCCAGTTAGTTGATCAAGCTGTTCCAATCTTGGGACTGAGATGCCGTGACAACAGTTAGGATGGGACGCGGTGATCGCAGCTCTGCCGAGCAAAGGGATGCAGTTCAGATACTACCGAAGGCTCAGTGGACGTACCTAATGCAACACAACTGCTTCAGCTACCCACAGCCCCAAGCCCGTTCGAGGAAGCCAGCACCAAAATCACTACTGTAGGGAATATTTTCACTACTTGGATCACAAGCACAGGACTTGCTACCCTCCGTTCATACACCAACTCTGTATCGGGCGGTGTTATTCTGAGTAATTAGAATTATGTTGGAATGAGCTGAGCATATCACCAGATAGCTGACTTCCTGTATTTGAGCCCAGCGTACAGTATTTTGCAATCACATCGCACGTAGTGACTATAAATGCAAATAGAGCCAAACAGCTACTAGGGTATGTTGTCAGGACTGAATTTCGATAGGACTTCAGGTTCCAAGACAACTTGTAAGAAGAAACAACTGAAGATAATACTGTTTTTTTCTGAACTTAAAACTGCTCGGGAAGAAGTTTTCCAGGCCAGGTGTCTGCCTCAAGCTGATGTTTTCAAAAGAAATTTTCAACAAGAATCTAAGTATGAAACTAGGGGAGAAAAAATCTCCCATTTTTACTCAAGTACAGAAAAAACCCTCTTAATGTACTTGAAAAGGCCTTTATGAAGACAGAATTTGAAATTTAGTGGGCGAGTAGACTTTGAATCGGGGATATGCCTTTTGGGCAGTTTTCCTATTGAACATCATGATAAAGTAATAAGCTTTTGAATCTCAAGCTGCACACACACAGAGCAATAAATAAATAAATAAATAGCGAGCTAGAAGCTGGGTTTTCTGAAAATTCTGTGGCATCAGCAATGCTGCAGGTTGGTCTTACCAGAGGCAGCAGTGGGGACTGCAGTTAAGGCTGGGGCTCCACTGTGCTCCGTGCTCCCTCTTCTGGTACCCAGGCAGGCGCCAAGAGCCAGCAGCGGGCATCGGGGCAGGGATGGGGGATGTTGGGAGGCTACAGCAAATGCATCCTCTTGGGTATACCCCAATTCCATTTCGGTCTTTATCAGGCATTTACACAGAGCAGCGATTTTCTTCCATCGCATCGGTGGCCTCTAACGAAGTGTTTCTTCTCATTTTCTGAGTTCCAAATTCGAGCCTCTGGAAACTACATGCAGAAATAGCAAGCAGTATGTACCATACCTATACAGATTTCTTGACTGCAGCTTCTGGGTGCTGTAAACATTTCAAAGACCAGAGCATCACAATAATCTTGCGCTAGGAAAGCCCTAATAATGCAGATGGGACCGCAGCCTGTATGCACAAGTTCACGAAAAAGCCTACGACTGAATTTAATGTGGCTCTGAAGTTACAGCTAGCACTCCTGTTGCTGAACTATCTCTACTCTCAAGTAACCTGTAAACTATATCCATTGAAACTGTGCTTTGATTAAATGAAGAACACCCCAAATTAGCAGCCATTCTTGTACTGAATTCTCTGCACCTTAGCTTTTTCAGCATTATAGTGATCATAATGCTACTAGCTCAGAATTTTGGGAACTCATTAGTATGAACATTAAGATACTATCCTAACCATTACTGCAGAAAAGCCTGTAAGAAAATGCAAAAAAAAAAAATATAAATCTGTATTCAGTAAACATTTAAACACCATGCAGATACAGAAGAGCAACCTCTCTATATTTTTAATTCAGTGAGCAGTATCCATCTCAAACTGAAGGACCATGCATTAAAAAAAGTGATCATATAATTAAGGACTGTCATAATACACATGCATGTTGTCACATAGATGGAAACCAGAAAACTATTAGACTTTCATTTCAAGTCAAGAACTCTTTGGCAGATGAAAAAAAAAAATTGTATGTCTATGAGAACTCTTTGGCAGATGAAAAAAAAAATAAATTGTATGTCTATATATTTTCTTCTAGAAATAAATAAATTGATCCTGATACGAACTTGGCTGCAACTAGTTACCCAAACTTTAAAAAAAGATCATTAAAAAACATCATTGAAAGCTTAATTAGCATACTTTGGCAAAAGGAGAGGATTCCTTAGCACAATACTTAAACAACATGGGGAAACTTGCACTATCAAATACGTACTATAATTTCTGTTATTACTGCAAACATGACACAAACACCTGGATTAAGGACACACAACTCCGTTTTCGTAAGTGCTAAGCACAAGTCATTCCAAACGAACGCCATGGGGGCTCTGTAATAGCTTGGCAACCTCTCGAAGGTAAAACTATGCCATTATTTCATTTTCCTAAAGCAAAGTGAAGAATGAGCCCAGACTTATTAAAACATAGGTAACAGATCAAACACAACATTCTAAGGGTTTCATTCACAGACAGGCTTACTTTACTTTTATTGTCTTTTAAATCTAGCTAAACTTTTAGCATCAAAATATGTATTTCAACTTTGTAAACTAACACTAGAGCAACTCGATGAAGGATGAAATGACACAGGATGAAGTTTCATTCTGAGAGACCGTACCGTAAGCTCAGGGCACTGCTATTTATGCTGGGGAACTCACTACAAGCAGTCCCCGTTTCAGCACGTGACTTCAGTCACTGGAAGTTTGCGTTCAAGAAACTGAAGTAAAATACTTACAACGATAAAGAAAGCCTAAAGATTACAAATCAAGTGTGAATAGCTGCAGTACTAAATATTCCTGAATCAGCAAAAGATGGAAACAAACTGTACGGTAACTGCATCTAAGGAGATATATATCTGAAGTAGAAGTCGCCTGTGACACTGCTGAAAGCCACCTAGAGAGGGGGTTGCCCCTCCCCAAATTATCAGGTTTTCCTCACTCCCTTGCTGGAGCCCACGTTTTCTTTCATCTCCCTTTTTCCTTCTTGAGCAGGACTGCAAGAATTTTTCCAGCTTCTGTACTGTTCTCCAACACATGCAAGGGAGTCTCATAGAGGGAAGAGACCTTCCCCCGGCCTACAGTTTGCCCGCTCTGCACACAAAGCTCGATAAGGACAAGGTTAAGCAGACTAGTTTGCATAACGCCGTTTAACAGCGCTACCCCAAATATCCACAGACTGTACTTCTGCCTTTTGGGAAGGCATTAGGGGACTACGTTCACTCTTCTCTGAACAGTGTTAGGTACATGTCAGCTCAGAACCAGACCCTGCCCCAGCTCTACGCATCAGTCGCTCCTTAACGTAGTGATCTTGGTAGCTCTGGAAGTCCCAAGATCAAGAATTGATGGAAGATACAGAAGCATATATACACACAATTGCTTCTACTTTTTCCTAAGCAACGTCGATTATCCTGTTTGCTGCAAGATTCTGTGCAAGACAGATCTTACATTAAGGTTCAAAATTTAAAAAACAGTAGTAGTTCAGCCTAATAAAGATTTTTATAATATATGGAGACGAACAGAGTCATAGATTTCCCCACGAGCTTCAAATGCTATCACGTTACTGCAAGCGACAGGAACTGATACTTCACTACATTTGATAGCCCTTTATATGTAAACAACCTCAAAACCTGTTTCTCCCTAGATTTTCAGTTATGTAAGGCAGCACTGTAGTTAAACAATTGTAGTCTAATGTTTTAAGTGCCATTTTCAAGTTAGGTGTCCCATCAGCATTTCACCAATGCAGTAAGTCCGAGATTTTTTTTTTTTTTTCTCCTTTCAGTTAGTCTGAGAATAGAGATACTTCCTTTTATCTGGGCAACACAACAGCATTCAATGCAATGCTGTTCATCTATAGGCAGTCTCTAAGACCAAATCCATTTTACGTAGATCACCAACAGCTAGACTGAGAATCATAATTAAACAACAACAAATTTTCTCCTTCAAAAGTGCATCTGTTGGTATTCATGTGTTTTCACTGCTTGTAAGTATTTGATTTCCTTGGGCAATTTCAATAGATTAATTAGTTTAAATGTTATTTAATCAGTATTTCTTTCATTTACTACTTAAGTTTTCTGAAAAGTTTCTGCAGCATGTATTATATTGAAATGCATAAATTGTCACATGTATTGTCTGTCCACACATTCACAGTTGCACAAACTACTTCCCTTTTCATTTATGCCTATATAAAAGTTAACTAAGGCAACTGCTTACTCAGAGAAATTTCTACTTATTTTTAGCTACCGTTGACTGCCATTTGAATTGGTAAAAATATAAAGATGTGACGGTGCTACGTGACAAGCAAATATTGCTGGCAGATCTGCAATATTGGGAACTCTCCTACTAGTAGCATTTCACCACTTGGACTTCTAACACACAGTATGAAGTTAGGTTTGGTTTTGCTTTAAGTTAACTACAGCTTCACCACTCATGTGTGATACCATCATTCTTATAATCTACAAAAACCCTTAGAGTTTGAGCCAAATTTAACCTGATCATTTCCGTATTTCTGAGCGCGGTTCCTTTTTAACATTCAGAAGAACTCTCTCAGTTTTGCATCTCAATCAAACTTTCACACATCCAACCAGAAACATGAATCACACCAGTGCTATTTCAGGGAACGTGTACAGCTATAGTGGCAGGGGAAGTGTGCCATCCACCAGATCACACAAACACAGTGGCAATCACAAAGTAATGCTTGAAACAGGTAATTTACTAAGTGCAAATACGGTTTTATTCTTAAAAAACTCGCACTGGGTTGCTGTCAGGACAGTCCTGACTTCTGTGCTGCAGACCAATGCTTGCTAGAACCTCAAAACATTTTCCACAATTAAGGCCCTAATCTGCAGTACTGGTATAACTTAAGAAATGCAGCAAGTATTTTTTGCCTGTAAGAAAAGGATATGAATTTGATAATCTTTCTAAACTTACTGTTGAAGTACTGCTAACCCGAGTGTTCAGAACACGTAAGTCAGAACCTACAAAAGATTTCAAAAGCACTGCAGTTTTGAAATCAAGTGGGAGTGCATTTATGTATTTATTTTTACTTCTTCTTCAGTTGCATTTAGGGTTTTCCTGCTTCATGTTTCATACTTCATTGCACAACTAAAAACCCCTCAACTTTGAAGTGTTTTTTAATTTAGAGTTTAGATGATCATAAAATTCATTGATTCTAAGAGCTAGACCTTTGTGAAGAACAGCAAGTATTAGAAAATTACAACAATTACAGGTAACATTTTAAGAGTCTTTAATCAATTTACTTGATTGTTTACAACTGTGTTTATGTAGCCCATTTTTGCTTCTGTTTTATTTCCTGAGTAGTAATACCATAAAAAAAAGTTGAAATTAGGAAGGCACACAACACATTAGGAGATTTAGGAGGGAAGTGCCATAAGTAATTTAAATAAACAACTTAAGAAGTTGGTTCTTTTCAACGTAAAAGCATTTTTTTTATTTTTTTTTCCCCTAAACATTATCTAAACCAAGCCTGCCAGGCTTTCTACTAACTGTAGCGGAAATTCTGTACAAGTGTGCAGAAGCAGCCTGTAATATTGCACGTCTGCTTTTCCACCTTTGCTGTACTGTTTAGCATTTAATTTCATGCATAAGACCTTTAATTTATGATTTAATACCGTACCATTGAAAACTAGCCACTTACAGTCTATACAAAGTAGCAGCATCTTTAAAAACAGCTAGTACACTAAAATTTAATAAAGAATTTAAAAATATTATTCAGTAAGAAGGGGCAGGACTAATATCTTGCTGAGTAAATGCCCCTTGTTGAAGTGTACATTTGTCAGAGCAAGCTGTGCAAACAGAGAAGTCTTTAGCCTAACGTATGCAGTTAACTCCAACACTCCAAAATTTTTTATCAAAAATGGTTCGATGAATGTTACTAAAATTTACCACTGGCTTTCTGAACCTTTCTCCTCTTCCAGATGCTCATCCTGTAATTCCTGTGTTTATTTTCAGAATGCACCTATATTATATGCTAGCATCTGCAGTCTTAAGAGTGAATTTACTCTCTTCTCTAGCCCATCTAATAGGCTGCATTTTCTAAAAACACATATATACACATAGGCACATGCACACAAACAAATAAAATACCCTAACTTCAGTTTCTATGGATTTACGGTTTACTGTTTAATGTAAGTAGCATTCAGCTAGTGATATTAGTTACTCTAATCAAAATGTAATGTTGCCACAATTCAAGAGCAGCACAAGCAGAAATGAACATGGAAATGAGCAAGAATATTTCACCCACCAGAACGCAAATGCAGTTAGTGGCACACTGACAGGAGCAACTGTGGCCTGCTCTCTGAATAGCAGCAGTTCAGCAGATAGGTAATAAGCACAAGATTTAGTATTAAAGATTCAAAAAAGAAGTTTGAAACTGCAACACAGGATTCAGCTATTAGAACAGAAGATTCACTTAACACAGTTATACTTAAAAAAAAAGCCACCAAAATACACACACAAAAAAAACCCAAAACAAAACCCCCAAAACAACAAACCAAACAAAAAACCACCCAACCACTACTTAACAGTGACGATTCAGTTACTGGATCTGCAGTGTCTGTCTGCAAGAATGCTCATTCCACACATAACATTTACACACCAAAATTCACTGTATAGGATAGCTTTTATAAGCAGTGTATAATAGCATAGGTTTTATTTTACAATTTAAAAGAAATTCAAATTGCATTGACAGGTACTATACAGAGATGAATAAAAGGATTATTATTTCCTAAACAGCTAGATTTTCCCCCCCCTACATTTAATGTTTGAGTGTTTAATACGCAACAAGAGATATTTCATAATTCTTAAATATCAACATAATTTTGGTACATTTAAAAATTATCACTTCCACCAGGAAAAGGTCATCACCTTTATTTAATACCATTAAAATGCATGCATATTACGGCAGATAAATCAAAGAAAAAGTCTTAATTCACAAGCCCTTCCTCTACCTCCCAAAAAAAAGAGGGGAGCCCCCGTCAATATGAAAAAAAAAAACAACAAAACCGGTGGTGTAAGACTAATATCAGCTTCACAACCTTATCATAGGGGATCTCCAACTATTTCAGCTATAAGCTGAAGAACCAAGCTATAAGAACCGAGACATCGCTAATGTAAAACGGTAATTATTATCAAGCTGGCATCACAAGATCAGAGTCCAATACAGACATTTTGTACCTTGGTGCTGGATAGTGTTACTTGAAGCCTCAGCCTAATAGCCGGTTTATTCATAAGGCACGCACTAAAATGAAACAAACAGTAATTAAGTGCTGACAGTGACCTAGTTAGCTACATAAGGAGGTAGACCGTCCTGTCATTCATTACAGGTTCGCCGAAATCCGACAGGAACGGCCCCGTCCGCCCGGCAGGGCGAG
>NW_009647572.1:1597264-1598235 GCF_000708025.1 Charadrius vociferus | reverse complement strand
CCCCCCCCCATGTGTGAGCCCAGGCCAAATCTTACCAAGCATTTTACTTTATCTCCAACTCTATGGCTATATTCAAGCTGAAACTCCACTCATGTAAAAAGGAAAAAAAAAAATCGTTGGGAAAAAAAAATATTTCCTGAAGTAAGTTAGTACATGGAGTAGAAAGGAATTATAGTTTTCCTTCTTTAAGTGCTCACTTGGGGCCATAACGTGCCATTGATTTTAAAACACAGCTCCTTACTGACTTTAAGGAGTTCTGCTTAAAAAAACCCAACACACACGTGAAGGCCTGATCTGGCCTTGGATTTCAATGTATTAGTTGCGAGGGGCAAATGTTCCTCCAGACTCTCTTGAACTGGAGCAAGCGCTCACCTGTGGCTCTCGCTGGGCCAGGGAAGGACAAATGCCCACTTGGGCTGCCGCTCGCTTTACCTGAGGAGCAACGGCTCAACGGAAGGCGCCATTCACCACATGGGCCCCTTCTTCGCTCCTCTTTACCCCAAGCGGGCCCGGGCTCCATCAAGGTGGGCTTGCAGGTCTTCTCCTGGGCTCCCCTGTGCGGAAAACACCTCAGAAGACAAGCGTTTACCAACCATGGGGCAGAGGGGAAGGCAAGTGCTGCTGCTGGCTACTGCCCGCCCAAGGGTGAGGGCCGAGACCTTCTTCCTTCATTAATTTTATGCTGTGTGTTCGATTCATCAACGTACAGAAATATATAGGCGGTTTAAACTGAGTACAGCAGCCCTAAAGCACTTGGATTACAGGCTGTGGTATACTCCAAGAGAAAGAAGGAAAATAAATAAATAAATAAAAAATATGTATTTATAGAGCGAGGCAGAGCTCTGGCCCCTGCTGGTGAGCCTCTCCAGGGCACCCCCTGCCTGTGACGGCGCTCGGCCGTTCTCCTTTGGGGGAGTTTTAAACACCCCACGCCTGGAAATGCGGGGTTCCCGCTGGCCCCCGCCCCCGCC
>NW_009647572.1:1595924-1596208 GCF_000708025.1 Charadrius vociferus | reverse complement strand
AGCCTGGATGGGTGGGGTTTGTGGTGCTGAGAAGAGGCAGCGGCAGCGGGAGGAGGAATTACTGAGAGGTGCCCCTCTCCCTCCCCGTCTCTTTGCCTGTGTGTTGTGTGGAGGAGACAGGACTCGCAATTACCACACTCTCGGGGCTCCCTTATTCCTTTTAAACTTTTTTTTAAGCAAGCCCCTCTCCATGGCTGATCCCCGGCCGAGCACGGGCACCTGGGTCTCTTAAAGACGAGGAGGAGCCGGGGATTGTTGTTGTTGTTGGCGGCCGCCTTTTTTTT
>NW_009647572.1:1493487-1595800 GCF_000708025.1 Charadrius vociferus | reverse complement strand
AGGAAAATGGGGAGAGGGGACGGGAGGGGGGGAGGCTTTTAAACCGACCAGATCCAACTTCCAGCCCCTTCCCTGAAGGACACGGCAGCCCCAGCGAGGGGAGAAAAGGGGGCAGAGCTGACAAGTTGTGGTGTTTTGTGTGTATCTCCTTTGGCAGGTCTCCTTTTAAGAAGATCCCCGTGGTGGGTGGGAAGGAGCTGGATCTTCACGCTCTCTACACCAGAGTCACCACTTTAGGCGGATTTGGGAAGGTGAGTGGAAGTTTTAATTTGGGTTTCCCTCCCACTAACCTCTTCCCAAAAGTCTCCTCTGACCCCCGGGGGCGGCGGGGGGAGCCGGGGTGGCCGGGAACCGTCCTATTTAAAGCCGGTTAGAGAAGGTGGGGGGTGGAAGAAGGAAGCGAGCAGACAGGCAGGTTGGTGGCTCGGCCTTGTCGGTGGAGCGATGAAGGGGGATCCGGGGGTACGGCGCACACCCCGCCCGTGCCTCCCCCCCGCCTCCGCCGGAGCCCCTCTGTGTGTGTGTGTCTCTCTCTCACACACACACAGAGGGAGAGACAGAGAGGAGAGAGTCTGAGCGCAGTTTTAGTGCAACTCAAAATTAGCGGGCATGTTTAACATCGATAATCGGCACGGAGCATGGGCTAGGAAACGATCCTCGCAGCCGGGGGGGGCCGGGCGCTGCCCTCCGAGCCCTTCCCGGAGAAAAATAACAAAAGGGGCACCCAAGACGGTGTGTAATCAAATAGCCATCTTTAGGCTTCAAGGCTAGGGACAGAAATGTAGGCCTCAAAAGAAAGGCCTCTCTGTGTCTGTGGATCTGTCTCGGGGGGACCCCCCGGGACGGCGGCCCCCGCGCCCCGCAGGCCAGGGGGCGCCCCCGCCGAGGCGGCCCCGACGGATTTTAAACTTCTTTGGGTTCTTTTTTTTTTTTTTTTTTTAACGGACCGCGGCAGGATTTAAAAGGGGGCGACAGAGGGACTCCCGATTGGTTATTGTCCAGGCAGTAAAAACAAAAACAAACAAAACCCAAAACAATACAAACCTTCCCGGCCTCTCCCCCCCTCGAAAAAAAAAATAAATAATGTGTATATTAAAAAAATAAATAAAGGAAAATACCGGTGAGAAGCGGGATTATTCCCGAAGGGGAAATACTACTGGCTGTCAGTAAAATATATAGTCCTAAATCCCATATACATTCTCGTTTATTTCTTTTTATATATTTACGTATTTGCTTCATGGCAGCTTGTGGGGTTTTTTTGTGATGTTCGCTGTCAACGACGTGTTTATGTGTACGTTGTGTATCTCGGCCTGTGTGTTGTTTTTGACAGGTATCAGAGAAGAATCAGTGGGGAGAAATTGTAGAGGAGTTTAACTTTCCCAGAAGTTGTTCTAACGCTGCCTTCGCTTTAAAACAGTATTACTTGCGGTGAGTGCTATCAAGCTGTTGCAGTATTTCTGAATGTGGGATTATATTTGGTTTTCAGTCTGAGCAATAATAAAAATACCCCTAACTCTTTAAAAATGCTGTAAAATAAACCAGAAAGAACTTGTATTTCCTTCCTGGTCTGGTGCAGTGATCAGTTAAAGGTAATTCTGTTTTGCAGTTATTTTATTTGTATTTTACGTCTGCAAGCCTTAAACTTTGAAGGGAACCCGAGTACATAAACAATATCTGTCAGAGCCATTTTTAGTGGTTGTTTTAGAATTACGGTACTGAAGGACTGTTACTAAGAGATCATGTTATTGTAGTTACAGAAACTTAGCTTAATTTTTGGAGCACTGAAATGTGTTGATACGTGTAAACTTGTTTACTGCTCAGTGGGGTCAGGCATTGAATGAAAATGCATCTGCAGGAAGGTAGACTGCTTTGGATAAATTATATTGTTATCAATTACTAGCTGCATACATTATTTTTTATTTTAGAGTAAAAAGAGCTCAATAATTTTTTGCTGTTACTTGAAGAATAGTGGATTTCTGCAGTTTTTAAAAATAAGATTACATTCCTTGAAATGATACAGGTTGTTTCTTGTGATGCAGTTTATTTTTTAATGTAGCATGGAGTTCATACTGAATGTTTTAAATTACTGTGTGTGTTTAGTTGCTGGATGACTTTTTTAAAAAAATATTTTTGTTAACTTTTGGTGATTCTTTGTGTGAAAGAATTTAAAATTATTGCTTCTATAGTGTTTTTAGATGCTATATATAGACAATTATATTTCATTTAGAATAAAGTTTTATGTACGTTGGTTAAGGAATGTAATTTTCTGTTTGTGAATTGTACAAATGATATTTTTCATTGCAGTTAATGATAATATAGATGTGCAATATGTACAAAAGATGTATGGGCTTTTGGACTTCTGTTTTGGTGATCTGAGTACACACAAGCTTTATCTGTCTCTAGTTAGGCCTTCTGAATTAGGAAATGCAGTAATTGTACAGGTGCACTTTCTATTGGTTGTCCTAGATTGACTTCCAGCTTGAAGCTGTAGAGTTCGTAGCATAGTGGAGCAGTTATTGAGTTACAATGATGTCTGGAAAACCTTAGTCAGATATCTGTAGTTACTGAATTTTTCTTTTTTTGGTGGTGACATATGACTGCTTTAAGATCCAGACTAAGGAAAGAAATTACCATTGTTAATAGCTTTAGCAAAGTTTATGATTGCTAGCAGGCCTAGGAAAGAAGTGGGAAGCTCACTTTAGGATGTCCTCCTCTGTGTGTGGGTTTTTTTTTTGTTTTTTTTTTTTTCCTTTTTCATCTACTGCATAGTATTGAGATAGTGTTGCTGAAGATTTCTTGGATCATAGAAAGCAGTTTTTTTCTTTGAGTTTTTCTGTTGGGCCGTATAGTCTATTACTTGACTAAATTTTTACATAAAATTTGCAAAATTACAGTTTTTTGTTTTTTACCCTTTCCTTTTTATTTCCATATTTTGTAAGTGTTTGAATGGCCTAACTTTTTCCAGTAGGTTGTATGTCATTTGTGTTTACATCTGTATATTGAAAGCATTTATATGCTGTGACAGTTAACACAATTAATGTTAATTTGGCCTTCTAATGACTATTAATTTTTAATAAGATACTACTTTTTAATTTAGAATCAGACATACAAAAATGTTATTTTTATTAATAGCATGCTGGTATTGACATTACTTAAAATACAGTTGATGAAATTATGTATAAATGATTACATACAAATAAGTGAAAGTTTTTTTATTTTTTTGGAATTTAGGAAAAAAGTTGATATACAGTTAAGATGAATCTTTAAAAATGTTGGTTTTATCATAATGTCTGTGATTTACTTAGGGCATTCTGAAATAAACTGTCAAGGTTGGTTTTGGGGTGGATTGGTTTTTAGTGGTTGGTTTGTCTTTTGTTTTTTTCTAAATTACTGCTTTACTCACTGTTGCTTCTCATATAATTTAAGTTTGATGTGAGCTGTTTCCCAGCTGAGTTCACCTCCTTACATATGTGGTAATAAGACTGTATATACACATTTATCTCCGCTAGGTTAACATGCGTTTAGCTTTAACTTAGAAGGTTTGGGGAGAGGGGGGATTTGGTTATCGGGAAAGAAAAAAATGCTCTAATGATAAATTCGTAAAAAGGCTCTTGTTTGTCTGTGTTGAAGAACATAACCTGAGGTTTCTTATAGAGCTAGATTTTCATGAACTGCTGAGCAATTACCCTTGGAAAAAAATGTTCCTCTTGAGTCCTAAGTATGACTATAATCTTGGCCTCACTATTGTAATGACTTTGCAAACAAAGCCAAACAAATTGAGGCCTATCAACTTTTATATACAATTTTATCCAATCATATGTTGTGTGTCCTGTAAAGTGAGGGATCTGCATGGCAGATGGGACCCTGTTGAATTCAGAGGGATTCAGTGGTATGCACCTACGTGCATACATTTGCAGATTTGGATTCATTTGTGATGATAGTTGCCTCTTTCTATGAAACATCTGGCATACCATGTTCACTGAGATAAGATCTCAAGCTACATGGACCACTTGCTCATTTTGCTGTGTTATCTCTAATAATGCTGTCATTTTGACTTCAAATTACTATGTAAATAATTTAGAAAGTTGTATTATTTGTGACGTCAGTAGTCCTGTTGGCTTGATCAAACCAAATGTTTTGCAAAACAGTCATCAGGTTATGTTTTTTCTAGGCAGTTGTGAGGTGTGCCTTTTTTGTTTAAATAACTTTTTCATTTTGTCTGTTGTGGAATTTCGCTGGGTGGCTTTGGGAATGTATGTTAGGCTTCATTAAAGATGTGACTTGTTTAAACTATTGATACAAATCTGATAGGCTTTATGATAGGTGATATTCGAATATATGATAGACAATCCTATCTACCCCTTCTCCCTTGCACTGCCCTCTCTTTTCTCTCACTGGAAAAAGTTATTCATAATAGGGAAAATCTGAACCATTCAAACTTTGTGCCTGTGTTGCTTTGAGCTGTCTGACAGGTGAAGTAATTTATGCACTGTGGTTCTTAGTGAGCAGTCAAAAGCCACAGTGCCGATAACCATTGATAGACTGTACTTGTTAATGTAGTTCTGTAAGTCTCTGCAGCATCAGAGAGTGTAATTCCCTTGGATGTAGTGCAAATTAGATGTTTCATCTCAATTGAGGTGAATTAGTAAAGCATTTTCTAAATGCTTCTCTAAAGATTATTTTATAATGTTAATGAAAATATTTTAATATGGGGTAATAAATGTAAACATCAGTAATGTGGGCATGCTTTTACGTTTTTGTTAGTTGGTAAACATGTACAGTAGGTGAAAAGAAAGTTAATGTGCAATATAGCCTGTTTTTTATGTCAATGGTTGATTAGGTTACAGTCCTACAAAGAATTGGACTGATGTGTCCACATACGCTAGTGTAAGGTTCTGTTGGTTTTCATGTAAGCGTAAGCGATACATTTATTCTGTTGTGGGCCTTCATCTGTTCTTGGGGAGTGAGAGACCTTGTAAACTAAATGTGCAAAGGAAGTATGCCTAACTGAATTAAAAATAATGTTGCTTTTAAAAGGTATTTATCTGCATTAAGAGAAACTATGTGAAAAGACAAAGTGTCAGGTAAAGTAAGTTTAAGTCTCAGTTCTTGAGAGAATTTCTGAAAGCTGGGAAGCAGGTGTGTATGGTAAGCTTCTGGTAAAGGCAGGAGAAATGAGTTAATACTAGTTAAAGGTGAATAAGTATTTGCTGTTGTAAATATTGGGGAGGTAATGGAAAGTCAAGTGGAGAGGAAAGAGGTCAGTTCATAAATGATAGGTTGCATAAAGTTGTTAAGACAAGCCATTATACTGAATTTCCTGAAATTCCATATATAGTAGGATGAAAATGTGTGAGCAGTTAAAAATCAGGACCATATAAAATAATTATTGACAAAAAAGAGAGGGGGTTCTTGAAAGTTTTGAAGATATTTATAAGTCATTTGATATTCAGGATGCCTCTAAGAAATTGAATAACAGTACTGATTTCTTTAATAAAAAAAAAGAGGGGGGAAGGAAAAGGAGAGGGAAAAAAAAAAAGGCATGAGCAAGAACTAGGTAAATTTAAGGGATTCTGTTCCTAGTAAAATAATGGCAGAAATATTAGGGAAACAATAATAAGCAGCCTGGAACTTTCCAAGCAAAATTACTTTATAAGTGTTTTCTTTGTTATTCTTGCTCAGTGTTTAAAATTAGTATCTGATACTGCAACAGCATCTGCACGAAGATCAGTGAGTATGGAGAAGTACAGGACTGGCTTGCTTGCCACATCTGACTGCAGGTTCAAGGCCCCAGCAGATGAAGAGAAAGTTAGAGCTGTAGTAGTATTTTACATATTTTCTAAAATGCAAATACATCTCAAAATCTCTCATTAACAAATTATTTATGTCTGTGAATAGTCATCTGAAGGAGAAATTGGAAGGACCATAAACAAAAATAGAACAAAGTATAAAGAATAGATGTGGTGAGTCACAGCAGTTTTAGGTGCTAAAAGAGTAACACCAGTGCGTACATATGCATGTAGTAATACAAGTTTAGCCATTTTAGGCATATTTAGTGTCTGGATTGATTAACTTTATGAGAAGGTGAATAGTACGCTTGCGATGTTAGCAGACAATGATAGTGGTAAGAGTTAAATGCAAGTCAGCGCAGAAAAGAAAAGGTTATCTAAAGAAATTAGGTGTATTGTTGGAAAATACAAATGAGATTTAGTTTGGAAAATGCAAGCTAAAACAGTTGAGGGACAGTAATCCAAAACAGGTATTCATTGTGAGGGAATAACCTGGAAAGCAGTATTGCTGAAAAAGGGATAGGAGCGATACCATGGGCCTGATAATCCTGTCAGTTGTGTGCACCCAACTCCCTTTCATATGAAAGGGATTTGTGCATGCTTCTGACAGGAGGAACAGGCCCCAATTTGCAATATGATACATAGACTTTGTGAAAATCAGAACGAGTTTAGGTTGCATCCACAGAGGCATTGAACAAGTGGGAGATGAGTTTTTGTATGAGATTGTGTGACTGGATCTGGGGTACTTTTTTGCTTTCATGGCCTTTGCAACAGGTGGGGCAACTTAACAGAAGCTTAGAGAAGAGCAACAGAATGTTAAGAAGGCTGAAGGGACTGAGTGATTTTTTTTAAAAAGATTTGAGAAATAAATGTTTTCCTTGGCTAAATGAAGATTTTGGGTGAGAAGGGGAAATGGTATCTGACAAGCATTTTTAAGGGCCTAAGTACTTAAAAGGGAGATTAATTTTAAAAAAAATAAGAGGCTGTGTTAACATGTAAGCTGAGATGAAACTAAGGGAGAAAATTCAGAGCAGATGGCAGCACAAAAACCCCCAAGATATACTTGTATACCTTCTCAGTAGTATGCCAAGCGGCGTAGGGGGGAAACCCACGCCATGGGTCATTCAGAACTAGCCTGGTCAGGACACTGATACACATGCAATAGGTAACAAGCCAGGACTGGCAGAGAAATGGACCAGATGACCTTACAGGTTCTGTCCATCCTTGAATAACACTGTAATGAAGGCTTTCGTCTTGCATAGCTACAGACTTTTATTGCAACACTACAGACTTCACCTGCAGAATCTGTTGCACTTAATTTTGTCACAAATCCTGCGGTCATTGGGAAGACAGGAAACAAATACATGGATGACATTTTTATGATTTCTTTTTCAAATATTGCCCCACGCCCCGAGATAAAAATTGTAACGTGTGTTTCAGTCAGATGTCTGAGGCCTTGTTTTTAAATCTGAAGTGAATATTTTACATAGTTGGAGGGGGAATTTTATTTTAGTTATACTGTAATCATACAGTCAGCATTCACAATCAAGACTAGTTACTGTTCATGCAATAAAGCTTTGTTTAGGGGAATTAAATATTTTGGCTGTTAACATCTTAGAATGTCTCTCACTAGAAGTTGTTTATTTGAATAGATGTTGTCTTGTCAGAGTTGCTGGGAATCTGCTTAGAAGAAAATAGAACTTTTATAACACAAAATTTGCATTAGGCCTCTTCTGAAGAGACCAAGCAGCAGGTGAAAGGAAACATAGCTACCTTAAAATTGCTCTTTCTTAGAGTTATGTTGTGATACTAGTCACTATGCAGATGACTTTGTCCTCTATCAAAGTTTCTGAGCTTTTCCTCCAGAGGGTAAACTCCTCGTTACTGCTGAAAAATGTACTGAAACATTAGCGCGATGAATGTTAACATATTTTCATTTCCTGATTATTTTTCTGCAAGCTTTTTGTTAGAAATTACCTAAATCGCTGCCGTTAAGCTGAAATATATTGGTTTATTTGGGGAGGGGTCAGTGTTCTTCAGTTTTAATACAGAATTCCGATTGTTTAACTTGAAAGCTTATCTAGACAGATGTCAGAACTAGGTTATTACTACAAAGAGCAAGTCTCTGGCAACACTACAATAACTTGGTGACTTTTAGGACCTACTGAATCTTCTAATAATTGGTGGAGAGTTTATATGTTAAGACTATTTTCTAATCTTCAGCTGAAACAGTGTCAAAATTAATTTATGCTTTAAAATTATTCATAGCTGTGGTAACGTCTTAGGTTTGAATAAATGGTAAGCATATTACAACAAGATCAAGAATGCATATGGAATGCAAGGATATTGCTTCTTTCCTTGTGAAGTGGAATAAGCCTGGGCTAAGAAAAGGAATTTTAGACTTTTTTTTTTAAATTTATTTTAGAGCTAATAGGCTTTAATTACCTTGTTTATTTGCATTTAAACCTTAGTAGGTAAGACTTGCATACTCTTTTTTTCCTAACCCCTTCAATGAAATGGAGAAGTATAATTTGTTAATTTGTTAAGTTTTACAGGTGAGGTACTAGAGGTACACAGATTCAGACTGTTACTTTGAGAGTGCATGTCAAATAGGAATGAAATCCAAATACAGCAAAGCCTTTTCTTTTTTTTTTTTTTTTTTTTTAATAATGCCAGAGTCCAGTTCTGAGGCAAATTTCTTCTTCCTGAGGCTCAGTGAAACCATCCATAAAAGGGGGCTACTATTATTTACTATCTTTAAAATTCCTCTTTAATCTATAGCTGAGGAAGCACTGTTTGAAAAATAAAACAGGATAATGTTATGTTCTGTGAATTGGAAAAATGAAAACTAAGTATGTAACAGATTATGAGAATGGATTGTTTGTGTTTTGTTTTGCTGTGCTTTGTTTTAAAATGCTTGTTCAGAGTGTCAGAGAGGTGTCTTGCGGCTTAAATGTGACTACTTGGAGTAACTGTAGTACCAGTCTACATTATTAAAAGACATGCAGTTCATAGAGGGTATGGGGTATAGGCCAGAGATCCCATCACATGATCTGGTTTCTGGTTATCAGTCTGATACATATTTCTTCTGTGGCCTTAGTTAAATCATTTGCCATCTTTTTATTCATATTTATAAAGTGGGTATACTGATGTTTGTTTACCTGTCTCACAGAGAAGTGTGAGACTGTAAGCTCTTTAATGCAGGGATTGTGTCTCTTCATGCTTCTATGTCATATCTTAAATATTTGAAAATGAATATAAATTAGGAATATATGAGGAAAATAGAACTATTCATAAGCTTGTTTGCCCTCTGCAGTGTTGAGAAGCAGAAAATATAGCATAGATGAGAGGAAGAACAATCTTTATTCCTTAGGGAATAAATAAACTTGGGACACCTAAGCAGAGAAATATTGGAACGGTTGAAAGAAAGAAGCTTATCTTAAGGAAGGATAATAAAACAGCAAGATGGTACCCAGAATAGTGAGCTTAGGCTTTGCCTGAGGTACTAGATTAGTGAGCTAGGTATCAGATGTAAAATACAGTCTCCTTGGAGCAATGAGTTCAAGTCTAAGCAGACCTGAATTAAATTTTCAGCAACAAGGTAGTGACACTGAGTTCTCTACTTTTTGTTTTCCTATCTTTAAACTGAATGTGCATGCATTTTATTTTAACTCCAGATAAATTGTAGCAAGCCAGCTATGCTGCAAGAGGGATTGCATACTGTTATAAGCGAGTGGAGTTCTGTTGAATGATGCACTGAAGCATGTTTGTCTGCTAGAGTGAACTGTGTTCATGCTATTTTCCTTTTTTATTGTTGTGGGAGGAGCAACTGTTCAGATTAGTAGTCTTTTAGAATAATTTACAGTGTTACTTGTCAATCCGTAGCTGCCTAAAATACATAAAAATCCTGTAAAGTAAGGTGATCCTCGTGATTCAGAGAGAACTTTCCTTTTATAACGTTTGCTGGACTTTTCATATGTTTGTTTGCTGAAGTTTAGATGGTTCATACTTATGGCTGCCTGCATTTCTCCATTGTTACGTGTTGTGACGTTTGCTGGTTGGCCTCTGCCTCCTAGTTCAAAGGTTGCTGTGCTTCCATGAGAATCCACGTGTAGAGATTCTCAGCTCTGTAAATCACTAAATCATATATTACTGGGACATAATGTGTTTGGGTAACTTTTTGCTTGGGATACATCCCAGGGGCTTAATTTAAGCTAAATGAAAATAGTTTACTTTGGAGGTAAATCTAGCATGTTCTGAGTATGTTAATAATGATTATGGTGTAGGATAGGTGTAGAACTGTGGGGGGGTTTGTTTGTTTAAAGTATACTTGTATTAAAAGAAAACTTGTGGAAATAAACTTAAGAACAGTTCTTCCCTTACATGGTTATTTTGTTCAGGAGTATCTGGGTTCTAGTGACCTCAATTAAATGATGTAGAATCCAGGCAATGGCCAGGTAAGCAGTGCCACATTACAGAATTCACATATGTCCTCTGCAGGTTTGGGGAGGATAGTAGAGCTTTGAAACACTGGAGATTACAGAGCTGTTTCTTGGACACTTTTCTCCCCTCAACACCATCTATGAAAACCTAGGAAAATTCACGTTTCTGACAATATATGTTCATATAATGCCACAGTTGCACAGTAAATGCATTAAAAAAATCAGGAATAGCCTCATTTAAGTATGAATGTGCAACTTTAACTTTGTCGCTAGAGATTATTCTTTGTAATAAAGCCTTGTGCTCTCTGTGGTAAATGGGAATAAATTTCATGGGAGTATTAATTTGTTGTAGCACTGTGAGATACCTTTTTTCCCCCCTTGTATATAGACACATAGTTCTGACTCATCATTCAACATGGTAATTGATTAATCTCAGTATTAGTTATTTCTGAGGAGGTCTTGAGTGTGCTTTCTGGGCATCCTTTCCCCACTGTCTTGGCTTCCATGGTGTTACCCACATGGGCCAATTCAGAAATCCTTTCCTTTGCTTGTGGGTGGAAGGGGATTCATTGTTGTAATACAGCTTGCCCTGGCTGCCTAGCTCACAGGTCTTTCTGTCTCTTATTCTCTGCTAATCATCATCTTCTCAATCTTTGACTACAAGCTGGAATTCATCTTCTGTTCCTTGACCCCTTGATGTCTGTACCCATTGACTGCACATGGAATATTTACTGTAATCAAATGAATTCCTAATTGTAAAGAAAATTGAAGGAAGGAAAAGGTATATGCAGGTAAAAGGGCAAAAGGACAAAACACTAAATGTCAGGTGCCTAGCAACAGTAAAATACTGAATTTTACAGCAAAATGATAATAGATTCTATGGTACGTGGGGAAAAAAAAAAATCTGCAGCTGTGGACATGCAGAATTCACAGGATCCAGATGAATATCTAAAGGGTATTTCACACACCTGAAAAACATGCTTTCAGGTACTCTGCAGACCTAGTCAGGCATTGCAGCATTGGTGTGCATTTTGCTTGTTCTTCCAAGGTCATTTTTGTAACTCTAAGGTATGGAAATGCAGTTTTGGGTTTGGTGTTTTTTTAGTGAAGATTTTGTTTCTGAGCAGAATTATGTGCAAAGGCTGACCCCTGTAGTGAATTAGTGTGTTTAATTGGATTGGAAGAATATACAGGGCCCTAACTATTGTACAGCTTGGAATACCTTTAGCAATCATTTTTTTTCCAAATGCTTCAAAGTACTTTTTCCGTCAAACTTAGCTAAACTTGGTATCCTGTTTAACGCCATGTGCTTCTCTGTTTATATAACATGAAGTTATTTATTAGAAAGATGTTATGTTAGTCAATGCATATGGAATCATAGTAAGAGTGTAAGAGGTTAGAAAATCAAAATACAATACTTGGTGACAATGACTTCACCACATTCAGTATTGTTTCATTAATATGTCCTATAGTCAATATGCTGTTATTACTGAAATACGGTTATGTTCCTGGAAAGGTGTTTTTTTGTCATAATGAATATGAGATTTTTTTCTTCTATTTAGATTTTTATATTACCAGTACACAAATCCCATTTTTCAGTAGTATCTTTCATTCACCTAATAAGCAGTTTAATTGTATTTTAAACAGAGCTAGTCCAGCTGTTGAAGAAAATGCTTAAGTAATATCAAAAAAGGTGACTTAAAAATAAATTGCTGTTCTGCATGTAACTCTAAACAAACACCCAACTTCGCTAAATGTGCTGATATATTTCTGTATGTATTTGTGTGTGATGCAGTTTAAAATTATGATTGCCCATAAATTTATGTGCTTTGCAGAAAGCAAAACCACTCTGTTATTTTTATGGTGACCTGGTGCTTCTGTAGATCTGCTGTAAGAGCTGTGTTTGTGCTTTTGCCCATGTGGAGTTCTCTGTAGATCTGCTTGGGGAAAACTTCATGCCTCTTCAGAGCTAGGCTGAAATTGGTGGCATCCTATGTCAGTTTTGCAGTGTGCTTGTAAAGGTCAGATGTGTAGGATCTGGAACATGTATGTTAACACAAAATGTGCCTGCTATAGCAAGGAAAGAAACCGAAAAAGTGAAGTCAATAAAGATATATTCAAAACTTAAGATACTGAAATTGGTGCAAACAGTGTGTTCATTTCTTTAGTTGTCCTCGGGAGGTCTTTGCATGTAAGCAAAAGTTGCAGACTCGAAGTTTGGTGATTGTTTTCTTTTTAAAGAGTTTATGAAAGCAACATGATTTGTTTTTTATATGAGGAAATCAATTTAAGCTTGTTTTTTTTGGAGGGGGGGGCTGCCTGGTGATCTAGCTAACTAAGGAAAACAAAAAGCTGTTACCATTATTTCTTGTTTTCAGAAACTTATCAAAGAATTTGCTCATTTTTAATATAATTTCACTAGTATAGTGTGATCTGTAGTATTGTCGACTTACAGCACTCACAACATCAAAATAAATATGATGAAAACCTTTTTTAGGTTGTGGAAATAATCATGTAAAGCTACGGTGAAGTAGACACGACATAAATATGATTGTTCACATCCCATATAATGTACAGCAACAATATAAATGTACAGGATTGTTGGTCTGATTGCCTTACTGGAGGAAACTTCAAAGGGTGCATTGTCCAGGATTTTGCTGTAGAAGGCCACCAGGTGGAAGTGACTCTCAGGGCTGTATCTTTTTCCTCAGGGCTCTTTTGGTTCAAATGGTATGTGTTTGCTATGGTTTGTGGCATCAGAGACTTCATTTTTTTTTTTTTACTTGGCAGCTGCCCATCGGGAAGATGCGCATCTCCTGACCAGGCAGCCAGCTGATCCAGCTGTGCAGCTTGGGGGGCTGTAAGTAGGTTGCTAGCCTGGCAGAAGACACTTGCACTCAGCTACCCCACTGGGAGGCACATGCTAACTGCCTCCAGTTGGGCCAAATAACACATGCTGCCTTATAATTGCCTGTAGGCCAAAGAAGAGGGAAGACAAGGTGTTTGGAGGTATTTTAATGAGAGGGGGAGAGAAGACCATTTGAGCACAGGTAATCGAATTGCAAAGGAAAGGAATGTGGATATAGAGCGAGCTGGGTGCATTCATGCATTGGGTGAGGAGGCAGGAATGTGGGAATGTTGGTGGAGAGAACACTGTTTGGAAGGACGGATGGGGGAGATTATGTAGAAGAAGGAGGGGTTATGTAATCAAATGCTGGTAAGTTAGTCTTTAATGGCCAACTCCCCCATTTAAGTTGGTCACTGGACATTAATTGACTTGTGGTGCAGATGCTGGGTCGCTATTGAGTAAAGGCTGTCATTATTTGTGAAATGCTTAGTGGTCTTCTACTTGAGTTGCACAATCTGTTCTCTACAGTGAGGTTCTGATTTACTGGTACAAACCATCTAGTGGTTCTTCTGCATCTTTGCTTGCACTACCAGTGCTGCGTGAACAGAATTAATTTCTGTTCTGTTAGTTTATATTTTTCATTAACACTGAATTTACCATTTTCATTTTGGTTTAAAAAAATCTCTCATCATCACAATTACTGTTACTTTTATCCTTATATTAAAATATCATAAAAGCATAAAATTGCATGTAATCAAATAAAGGATTTTATCTCTTCCTTAAAGAGCTTGCAGGGAGAAAGATCTCATCTTGGAAAATATTTCTTCATAGGCATTGCTGCATTTAAGAAAGCTAAGAAGGATATGGTTGTGGAACAGTCAGGGTTTCTTCAAATGCTGTTGTCACTTTGAGAAAATTAGTAATATTTATGAATACTCTTTTGAATATTGATTATATAGAAATGCATAAATTTTATTATATATGTATGTATATATATAGCATATACAAGACTGGATGTCAGCTTAAGTATGGGATAGGTTGTGTGGACATCCCGTCCCATCTCTAATATTACACATATCTTAAGAATGAATTTTCAACAAGAGAGGAAAAGATTTAATGGAGCAAACTTCCAAAAATTCTGAGATTTTTTTTTTTATATATCTACAAACACAAAGATTTAGAGACCAAGTTTGGATCTTACGGGTGGAAGTAGGTACAAAGTACTGTTTCTTTTTGACAGTTCTTGGTCATGTGTGATATGAAGCTGTTGCTCGTCCTGGGCCTTAGGCTTGTGTAATTTGGAGAGAGAAATTTCAGCTCTCTAAGCACAGTGTATAAATTGGCTGTTGTTTAAAACTACTCCAAGTTACAGAATGTAGGTTGTTCTGATCAAAACAGGTAGTGGGCAGAGGGCAGGTGAATTAGTCAAAGATGTGGGCAAACTGTATTTTTTTCATGCAACTCCGCAATTTCTACCATATTACACAGATACTATCATGCAGCTACATAGTTCCTGTTTCTGCTGATTGGAATGATTTTTGCTATTAAATAATTTTTGCATTTCTTTTTTACTAAAAAATAATGTAAATTTGTGTTTAGCAATAGTGCTTATTGCCACTCTTGAGGTGTCAGCCACACTGATGTCTCCAGAGAATAAAAACAACAGATTATATAAAATGGGTACATATCTCCTTTCTCTACCTCTTGCCCTACCTCAATGCATAGAGGAGGGTGGAAAAAGAGCATAGGTCATCATTCTTTCTTGCCTGTGTGCATCAGAAATTATTGCTGTTATCTTACATAGCAGCTTGTGATATCCTTCTTCAAGCAGACAGTCCTGCTGTTCCCTTGAGTGGCTGCTGTGCTGCTGGTGTTGCCCCCCAGTAGTGATATGACCTCTGCTTTTAGGGTTTTGGTGGCTGTGAGGACTTGTGTTGTCGTGGGGTTTGTTTGTTTGTTTTGTTGAGTGGGTTTTTTGTTGTTTTTGTTTTGTTTTTTTTTTTTTAAATTGTAGAGGTCTGCTTTCATGGAGACCTGCATCAGGGTTCCGCTGACTACATTAGCTGCAGAGAGACAAGGTTGCAGATTCTAGTCTTGTATTGCCTAGTTCTGTCGATAGTTTATTTATTTGTTTATTTTTAATAGATCAAGTTTGGTAAGTTATTCATATTGCCTTATGGCTAATTTTCTGAAAAGAGCGAGTTTTTTTTTGTTTGCCTTCCATTTAAATTTGTGGTGGTTGTCATGCATACCCAGGGAAGCCCCATTATAGACTAAGCAGGAAGAACAAAACAGAGAATATAGAGGAAAAGACTCCACACTTGAAGGCAAGTATTCATTCTTTATATCTTTTTTTTCCCTCACTTTTTTAACTAGTTTTTACTACAGTAGATCACGTCTTGTCAGTTCGGTAATTTACAGGGCTTAACAGTTGTGTTGTCTTCTTGGAAGTTATTTACAGATGGAGATAAATTGGGTTTTTGGCTAGTGCTTAAAATGGAGCAGCAATTTAATGAGAATGATCAAATTACTAAAAACTTCAGAAGGTCTCAGAGTAGTAGGTATGTGGATACTAAATGAGGAAGAGAGAGAAAGATCAGAGGATCTTAGTGAGTTTTAAAATGAAGGTACATGATGATGAAAAAGGTTGTTATTTTTGTGGTACTTTCAAGAAAGCTGAGTAGGGACGTTTTGCCAGGAGTAGTCCTAGAACAGGAGAGCTTTCGTAGTCACAGGTTGTCACATAGAAAGCTTATGTGTATATAGATTTTATATGCAAAAAGCAGAATTGAGAGAATATCATGCATTGATGATCAAGGAGGCAACCATAGACAAATTAATGCAGTATGGAAAGTAAAATGGCAGAGTTCATCAAAAGATGATACCAAAAGTTACAAGTGTTGAGACAGGTAGATTTGTGGAGTAGAGAGAGTGCAGAAGAGACTGAATTATCTTTGAAAACATTTCCCTTGACCGTGAGAAATTCTTCTGAATCAAGACACGTAATCAAACAAAATTATGATAGTACCATGAGGGTATTTGGTGAAAAGAGTACAAATAGCATGGAGTTAATAATAATGACACAGGAAATGTATGGCTGATTATGAGCAATATAAAATTGACAGTTAAGGTTGAAAATAGAGCGTAAGAAAGCAAATATAAAATGCTTCATGGTTAGGAAATTTTGTAACATATGATCAGTAAGGGAACAAGACAGTCCTTAGTACGGATCTGGACCTTTTGGCAGAGAGGGGATGGAGAGGTATTTGAAAACAAATACTGTTAGATTACAGTCTGCCAGGGCTCAAATCCTTGATAGGTTATCTCTTACAGTGGGAACTAAAATGCCTAAAAAGAAGATGATAAATTCCAGAAGCCATCTAGTAGAATATTTGAGGCATTATTTATGTAATGTTTTGTATTTATTTTCTTATAACTAAGTTTGTTGTATTTTTTGAATGTGGGTTTTTTTTTCAAGCCATTCAAATGGTATTTAAAAAAAAAAAAAAAGACTGTCAGAGAATGTACCAGTTAGAGTTTCTGTTCTTTTTACTTTTAAGCGTAACATATTCCTGTTATGTACCTCTCTTAAATTTTAAGTGTTGATCAGTTTGGAGCAGAGACCACAACTGTGGGAATAATCCAGCTGGTGCTACACAAGGCAAAAGCATCTTCCCTTAGTGGAAGGAAATCCCATGAAAGTATGTTTCTGCAAGACCATGCCGATGAACAACCATATTTACTTGCTGGATGTGACGGACATTGTTGCTTTACCTTTTTTCTCTTTGTATCTCAGTCTTCGTGGATTTTTCTGTGCACTCATGTTCAAATGTTCACGTGCACGTTAACTGAGGAGTCAAAGAATATACAGGCTCCAACATAAACAAACAAAAGAGAAGTAAATGTTGATCTCAGTGTGAAATGGGATCATCTGTAGGACTGATTTTTACCTCTTAATCTTTGTCTAAAAAAAATGGATAGGTATGCTTTTTATTGATAACACTTATGCTATTGTGCAAGTGGCATCTCCTTGAGCAAGTGGTTGATCTTCTACCACTTTTTCATGCACTGTATTAGTACTTCAGAATTTTAAAACTGGTGCTCATCTGTCAACTGCCTCTTAGGATATTCTCTGTAGCACCCTACTTTTCTTAATAATCAAGGTTGAAATGCAGTCTATGGGTGGAGTCGCACTATATTCCATTTCCAGTTGCGTGTACTTTGACCTGTAATTGGGGTTTATTATTATCAGAAACAGTCCTGAGCCTGAACTGATACAGTTACCTAACTAAAAGTTTGAGCACTGCTACCACAAGTGGTTCTTGCTCTTACTGTAAAACAGATGTATCTTAGTCTTAGAAAATACTACATATTCATATTCAGTAATGCAGTGGAGTATGTGAAATTAACCTTCCCTATGGTTGGCAAGATTTTTTGGTAGGAACACCTTACAAAAGGTGTTTGATTGCAAGTTTTCATGTACTGTAGTTCTCACCCTGAAGGTTGCAGGCTTGTTTTCAATTTAACAAAATGTTATTTACAAGAAACGTTTGTTGACTTGAAAATGGACTGATGGAGTTGTATTTTGCAGATGTATAGCAAGTGTAATATTTCATACCTAAGAGATTGATTTAATTAAATATTTTTTTTTAAGTTCTTTACTGAAAAGGAAATGATGGCAGTGGAAGTCTACTTTAGCAATTGAAGAGCTTCATTGTGAGCTAGCTGGCACTAGGTATTCTGTGTCTGTGAGCCTCTGTCTTAGAAGTATGGATCCAAGAAACTTTTCTCACAAAGGAGCAGTTTCTCAGCTTGCAATAGGAAGTTTTAGTATCTCCTGTCTCATTATGTTGAAGTGTTTTGGAAGTTTAGATTATGATTAGGAACTTCCTTTGTTCATGGTAGTAGTTGAATTTCTGTGTAGATAAATTAAAACCTAAATGCCAGTGTCCTGATTAACTAGGGATACAGTTACCGCCAAATTTTAGTAGACAGTTTTCCTCTAACATTTCTCAAGCTTGTCCTTCTCAATCTTTTGCTTCTGCATTTTTATGTATGTTTGAGGCCGTTCTGATTATGTAGGGTGTTTTACCTGTTTGTAAACTTTCACTAGAGGTACTAGTCTTTGTGTATTTAGTCCCTTATTTCAGCATTGGAGTAAACAGTGTCCTTACACATGCAAAAAGGTAAGCAAATATACTTTTCTTTTACCATTCTAAAAATGCTTGTTATCCTACAACATTAAGATCAATCCCTTTTAGGCCTTCCTTACATAGTGATGCCAAAAATAAGTTACTTCACCTGTAGTTAAGAGTGGCTCTGTTGGCCAGATTTTAATATTATATGTTGCTCATGAATTGAAGGAATCACTGCCTTCCTGCAGAAATAGTGAAGAGGCTACTTTAGTTCTTTTACTTTTTAATCAAACACCAGAAGAACAGTAGAAGTGTCAGCTGTATACCTAGTATAAAGCTGATGATATCTGCATATCACTTGTATGGAAGAGTAAGGAGGAATCGTAATTAAGCTTCTATGTAGTGATGTTTTACTTGTCACTTAAAGACTGGTAGTGTGTGTGTTTGTCTTTCCTCTCAAGCAGGTGAATAATGCTAATTCCCATAGATTTTTTTTAATGGGGGATGTTCTCTGAGTGGGACAAGAATAGTGCCAGAGTTCCCTGGTTTCAGAAGAAGTTTTCAGCGTGTGGAGTTTTATGTGAAGTGTGTGGTCTAGTATAGCTACCTAATAGTAATTTGATTAACCCAAAATGTGCTTATGTTGCTATTGTATGTTTGAGAACTACCCTACACACCGAATATATGCTGTATAAACCAGATTTAATTCTGGTAAAGAAATAGTTCTGAATATGCATTTACTACAAAACATTAAATATGTAATAAGATTTTACAACATGCACTTTTAAAAATAAAGTAACATTTGTAGAAAGTAAAAATATTTTAAAGATACGAATTTTGTTGCAATAATAAAAACATCTTTGAATCATATATTTAAATGTATTTTTCGCATATTATGGTTAGCATAGTAGAATTTTATAGTAATATAATTTTGGTAAGAGTGGCTCATGTTTTTTTGTGTCGTGGGTTGGAGGGAAAATATCCCCACTGGCTTTTAAAGAAGCCCTTAAACTCTGGAAAAATTTGGAACAATTTGGAACAATTAATTTATCTACAGTTAAAATAATGTATTTTAACCAAGAACAATTTTCCTTTGTTCCAAAAATGTCAGAAGCACTTATTTGAGCGACAATTTGTATAATTACTCAAAATTAAAAGGATAAGGATTCTTGTTCTGGGTTTTTGCTTTAATTATTTATGGTTGTGGACAGAGGTAAGTTGTCTTACATTTAACCTAGTACAGAAGCTGCTAGCAGTTCCTTACTTACCTCTTCCTTTATGGTAATTTCAAACTTTCTTCACTTGCAGAACTACTTTTGGCCGCAGCAGACTACTGCAGTTTGGCAAGGTCAAGGCCCTGTAGTTAGTAAAGTGCTTTCTATTCATCCAGTTGTTACATTCTGATATACATACCTACATTTTAGGTAGTTAAAATTTTCTTTCCCCTTCTCACTTCTTTATTTGCATTCTTCACGTTAATTTGACAGCACGTCAAAATGACAGCTAAATATGAATGGTACCTATGTCACTGTCAAAAGAGCAAGGAGATACATATGCTGTAGCCACGATGGTACGTAAGTTCTTTTTGGAACTGAGGAGTAGTGATGGTGGGGAAAGAACAGTTTCATTTTTCTGAGGACCTTCCTGTTCTGAAATTTTTGCAATTGCACCAGTTTCCCCTTTTCCTTTTTAAACACAGGAAACTGAACAAATACAGCGGAAGTTTCCCATCTTTTGATGAGGGGTAGGGGGAAGTTGGCTTCTGTCTTCCCTAACTCATGATACGAAGAGCTTATGACTCTTGTCTGGCGTGATTACTTTCTACCTCTTAAGCTCTAGTACTATCGGGCTATTGAAAAAATTGGTAATGTGTTGCTTTGTAATTTTCTTATTCTTTTTTAGGAAATGAGATTTAATAGGAGTTTGTATTTAAAACAGCCCCAAACCCTACAGAATTTAGGAAATGTCAGAATTATTTACCTGATTTGGCATTTACATGTTTTCTTCAGATGATTGAAGGCTTTCCACGCAGTTCCTAGACATACTCTGATTTTGATAGTGGATATATAAAGGGTTAGGAAGAGGGGACCATTCATGTAATATCCTAGGAACTTCTATGAGCTACCACGAACAGTTGGTTTTGCAGCATAGTTTTAAGTAACTTTAACAAGAATAGTTTTTCCACTGCTTTTTCACATCATACAAAAATGTAAAATTCTAAATGAGAGAGTCTGGAAGGTTAAAAAATGGAAGAAGTTTTATCTACAAGATATAAGCTGTTCAATGGTATATTTTCCAAGAGCCATATTTATGTGCGCCAATAAAAGATGAAGTTTTGTATAAAGACGGTACAAAAGATAAGTAGTCTTTTCTTTACTGTTGTCTTTTAAAAAAAGAAGAAAAAACCAATACAGTAACATGCTGACACTTGGGCTTTTCACAGAAGCACTATTATAAGCACTGTGAAATGGAAGAACATCTAATGCTTTCTGGAGAAGTTTGAGCAGGAAAAAAAAGTGGGCACAGTATAGTTTGGGCAATTCTAAAATGTGTTTTATAATAGGGAATATTTGCAGGAAAATAAAATCCTTGCTCAGATTAGTCTCTTGCTTTTTTGTTATCTAATGCTGCAATCCCTGATGATGGTATCACAAATGGTTCCTGTGCAGAGTATTACGATATGGTGATTTGGAATTATGTTTTCATGTGGGAATAGGAAAGATGGGAGTGTGTAATATTTCACAAAACATTAGTATTGTGAATTGATAACTTGTGATTTAGAAGCAGTGTCAAGTTGGAACCAGCGATGGTGATTGAATTGGTTAGTCTCAGAAATTAGAATACTAGTTGTTACTTTTTCATAATGCAGTTCACTGAAAAAATATTAATAGACTGCTAAAATGAAGTACAACAGCATCTAGTGTCTCTGCAGTATTTTCTTATCCATGGCACTTTAAGAGTTTTACTCAATGGGAAACATTATGTAGTATATGCTAGTGTAAATCATTTTTTTCTTACTTTCAGTACTTACTAAGGCAATGGGATTTACCTGATTTAAGGCTTTATGATGAAACTTACATGTAAATAGTTATCTTTCAGGATGCAGCAAATTAGGTAGGTT
Organism: Charadrius vociferus; assembly: GCF_000708025.1. Taxonomy (NCBI): domain Eukaryota; kingdom Metazoa; phylum Chordata; class Aves; order Charadriiformes; family Charadriidae; genus Charadrius; species Charadrius vociferus. The sequence continues at coordinate 1,574,465 of NW_009647572.1, read as the reverse complement.
AATCGTGTTTTAAACTGTTTGGTTTTTCCATGCTAATGGAAAATGGCAAGGCAATACTGGAAATTTATGACAGAGGAAATAAATGCAACTCATGTTTTTTGTTTGAAGATCCAGAAATCTGTTCGTGTGTATTTTGGGAGGAATTGGTTCTGTCACATTTGCCTATAATGGAACAGAATAGACTCTCTATCTGATTGTATTGGTATTAGTGTCAGATTATAGATAGGATGACAAATGCTGCTTGTATGTCATTTTTATGCTTCTTAGGTAGTGAGGCCACACCTGTAAGACAGAGCATCCTTTAAACTTGAAACACCTGTAGAACTAGTTGTTCAATTATATTCAATTTCCAACACTGAAAGAAGTGTGGTTTTTCAATGACTTCCATTTCTCGTTAGGCTGTGATGTGGTTTTGAATACTGCAGGTGAGGGGAAAATAAGGAAGTTCTGCAGTTGTTTTTTTTAAATGATGTTTTATAGTTGCTTATATGAGATATAGTTGGAAGATGAAACAAAATACGAATATTGCAGATTTCATTTAAATGTGGACATTATTAAAAGGGGGAAAACTAAGCTGCAGAAGGCTGTGAAAGCTGTAGAATCTAGTGAAAGTTACAGCATTGCTGCAACATCTGTAACATAGTTTCTTTCAGTGAACTTTTTATTATGGTATATGTCAGTTATGGCTAGTTACGGTTATCATTAAGAGGAGAACCTTTTATTTTTCTAACCACTTTTTTACTTTGATTCATTAAAGAGTATCTCAATTCAAAATATTTAAGAGGCAAAAACAGTTATTGAAGTGCCAGTTGCAAAAAACTGAATGTTGTATTAATAAGAAAACAACTGAATATAGAATTGTTATCATAGCCATTTACCAATGATCACTCTAAACTATCAAGAAAAAACATACAGTGCATCTGAAAAGTTAACATTTTTTCCCTGCAAGTTAAAATGAAAAATTTATCTAATCTTCGTAATGTTGTGTGTGTAAACATTGATGACTTTCTTTTCTTTCTCCAAAGTGGAAGTCAAATTCAAAAAGAAACTTTGGAGCATATAGAGCATTCAGACTGTGAAAATAGTGCTTTTGGGTTTGTCCTCTAGATATATATCTTGGCTGTTCCCAAATCTGACAGATAAGGGGGTAGACCAGTTAAAGTTTTGGACAGGTAAGCTGTGTTACACTGTTTAGATCCTGTAAGGAATACTGCACGTGAGCTAAGTGGCATTATTATTTCTGAAGTTTCCATTTACCTTCCAAACAATGGTTTTATCTTTGTATCCATTATTTAAGGTTAGTTTACCTCATTTAATTTCACATTTTCTTAGAGCTAAAATAATAGCTACATAAATGTCTTGTTTGTACTTTCAGTATCAACCAAACTAACAACTGTTATGGTTTATTACTGCATACACACATCCATAACTCAGACTAGTGTAGTTTTCAACAAGTTAAAGTCATTAGTTCCATCTGCCTTGGTATATATGAAGTGACACGTATATTGAGATATCTATCAGTCTGTCTATCTTTTGACATGTAGAATTATAATGGCAAATGTTTGCAATTTTGAACAGTACTACAGGTTTCTGCTTTAGCACTTCAGCAGTGCTGGTGTAAATGTTTCTTAGCACCTCCTTTCATGCATTTTGTAGTGTCTTCAAACTGCTTGGTCCTCTGCATGAAGGTTAGTGAAGTTTCTGTGTTTAGAGCTGGAAATGCTGGGTATCCTGGCATTGAAGTAGTGTCCAGTAACAAATTTGCGTTTGTCACGTATTTGTAGATTAGTGTTTACAGCTCTTTTTTTGGGTATTTCAGTTGCACAAATGGTTAGAAGAATGGGTTTGGAAAGATACTATCCAACAAATACTTTCCTTAAAATAAAAAATGATCAGTTGTGTGAAGAAATGAATGACAGAATCTTGCCCTATGACTTTGTATATTATTTACAACCATTCAAGCTTTTGCAGCATGTGACTACCTTTAGTAATTTTTCTCTTTTTAATCAATTATGGTTTAAAAAAGACATTTCACCCTGCGTATGAGCTGTATATCCAAATGTGCAATCTCAAAGCGTGTTGCATTCAACAGGGAATAGGCTGCCTACTGACTTAGACAAGACATTGATTTAGGAGTAAGTCACAGTCTTTTTGATTTACTTTTCTTTTTTGAAACATCTTAAAATATGATTTAAAAGCATTACAGATAAATTAATTATTAATTATGGTAGTTCAGTAATAGACTATACACGATGAAAGAATGCTCACTACCTTAATCTTGAAACATTTATAATAATCATTGTTTATTTCTCTTACTAATCCCCACTGCAACTCCTGCATCCCTTGGACTCAAGAGACAGTGTTACCAGATCTGTTGTAGCAGAGTGCTCCAGGGCTCTGCTACCTGTGTTTTGTTATGGCTTTCAGTGTTTGTTAGTAGTTTATAGGGGAAGATAGTTAGTTGCTTCACTAAAAATGTGTGGTAATACAGAAGGGATCAGTAATGATGTAGTTACTTCTAGAAAATGCAGAACTAACTAGGCAGTTTCAGGTATCTCTCAATAATTGACGACACTGGAGAAAGTATCTGGAAACAAATCAGGATCAGAGCTTCCATTATTTGACTAGAAATTTATTTCAAGAGAATTAGAAGAAGAAAAACAAATTTTACTACAGTAATGGGCAGAAATTACTCTTGTGTGTGTTTTTTCTAACTCACTGTAGAAAATAAACTAAAGAATAACTAACGTTTTCTTCTATCTGTAGTGCCTTTTGGTATTTTCATTAAAGCAGTTATTTATAATTTTTATGTGCTTACTTTTGCCTTGAAAATGTGCTCAAACATCAAAATGTGCAGTCATTTTGAATGAGTAGTGAAGAATGTTACACTGCTATTTGCTGTTGGCAGTCGTCATTTTTTTTTGGATGTAAAGTTGAAGGTCTTCGTCTTGTGTTCTTGGTTCCGTGATTTGCTTGTGAACGAGAGTCAAAGCCAGTTAAAATAAATTCTAAATTTCATACGAGTTGGATCAGGCTTTCTGAAAAAAAAAAAAAAAAATAATTATTTGAGATCTGATATGCTGGCAAAATTTTAACCTTTGGCTCTGAGTGTGTAATTCAGTTAGGGTGCTTTTATATTTTCATGTTACTAGCTGTCTAGCAAAATAATTTGTCTTTCTGAGCAGACACTTAAATATTGCATGGTTTATCTGATGGTTGGTACATGCTATAGTTTTGAAAGTAGAAGTTGATAGTAGTGAGCTGGTTGATTGTGAATGTTGCACATCATGGCCTTCACCCTTACTCTTCACTTTTACTTCAAGCGGGCAGCAACTGCAAGTGATTGGAGATGGCCAGATGGCTCCTGTCAGGTCTAAGAAGGAGGCAGGTAGTGGAAGTCAGGATCTACCTTTCATCCTGAGGTGGCTGCAAAAGTGACTGAGAGACTTCCCTTGGGGTTATTTGTACGCATATACCTGCACCACTACACAGTAACAGTCTTTTAATGTAGAATCTGCTGATTACGACTGTGAAAATACAGTACTCTTTCTAAAAGTACGTAATGGTTGAGATACACCTTCTGGTAGTGATCATTTTATCACTTATTTGTAGTGTTATTCTGAATGAGATCTGGTTCCCATTGTATACAGTATTGTAAAGACACACAATAAATTTCTTCCAAAGGGCTTGAATTAAATAAGTAAAACAACAAGACTTGAACCAAGCTGCTGTACATGGAATCCTCCTGTAGGTCGTTACAGGGTTATCTGTATAGCCCTTGTATTTCAGGTCTCTATTCCAAATGCGTGGATATTTGACATGAGCTTTCTCGTGCACACAGTCGATTTAATGTATTAAACTGTTTGCTTTTCAAATTATATAAGTTAGTGCTAACCAGACAAATGAAAAATGAGGATTTAGGTTGTCAATATGTATTCAAATGTCAATAATTCTTAATACCAAAATATTAAAACTAGTCTAGGTTTTTTATATGCTCTCACTTATCTCGCTAGTTGCACTTTGTACTTCTGTCGAGAAAATAGTGTTTGAATTGTATGTAGTAAAGTTTGTTTTGTTTTTAACTGAAATCCTAAGTATGCACTTTCTCAACCATTTTTTTTTTCCTAAGAATACACTTATGAAAGCAGAGTCTTTTGCTTCCAGAAAGACCATAATTGAGAACTCAGTATTTGAAGAGCCCGGAAAGCAAAAAAAGGTTGTGAATACCATTTTAAAATATTATAGTAATGGATTTCCTTGATCTGCCCTTCTCCTTTCTCTCCAGAAGAACCACAAACAAACAAACAAACCTTCTGGAATGAGGAGGATCAGGAACAGTTTCAGTCGCAAAGCAGGAAGTGATTATTGTTTTAGTAAGTCATAAATGGGAAGAATGGCTGAAAATGAAAGTTTTTTTTTTTTTTTTTATTTATAACTGGGCAGTCCTGCAAGCGACAACTCATCTAATTTTTCATATGAACTTCAGTTTATTTTGTCTTCCTCCTTGGTAATTCCATTGATTTCTAGAGCATAACTGAGCAGTTATGCTATTGTGCACTTCTTAGCACCAGCCTACTTAATGGCTGTTCGTGCACCTGTTGGTGTGCAAACAAAAGAACAGCATACTGTGGAGTTCTGCAAAGTGCCATCCTTAACTTTCAATCAAAATACAACGAAGAAGAAGAAGAAAACGCAAACTGGAAATGTTCTGTGTACCAATAAATAGGTCACTTACAATTTATATTAAATACTTTAGATGACCAGATGGTTACAGAGTTTTATCTGCATAATTTGTATTTGGTATGTACATCTGAGGGCATGAAATAGCTGTGAGCTGTGAACACACTATGTTCCTTTTGGGACCCAAAGTAGAATACCCTTATAACAGAGAGCCAAATAGTGGGGGTACTCGGAATTTATTGCTTTCATGAACACCTGTGCATTGGGTTTTGTTTTGCTTTTAATTTGTCTGTATCTGAAAGTGATGTAAGCAGCATCTGGTTATTCTTATTTAGTATGCCTATGCTGCCAAAAAATCAACAGATTCCTACTGTACTGCATTTCAGAACTAATGAAGACATAATTATATCGCTGAGCAGGAAGAAGGAATTATGCTTTGTTGGGGACTAGACTAGAATAGAAAGAAAGTAAAAGAGCAAAAGAGTATTTTGAACCAAGTAAGAAAAGTGATCACTTCTGTCAAAGATCTGGTATTTTTATTTGTTGCCAGTTGACTGAGAAAATAATGCAGTAGTAGAACTTGCATTTCTTTTGAAAATGTGAACGGCTTAGGTAGCAGCAGGAGCTTTTTCCCTTTTATGTATTTGTTTTGCCATTTTTTTCATCTTCTGCTTGAAACTGATGTACTGATTGGTAGATTCTCATGAAGATTATTAAAAATAATCTGATACTAAAAGCAGGGTAGGTTCTTCATTGACCTTGTTGGTTTGTTTTACATATTATTTTTTTTAAAAAGTTGAAAAGTAATTTAATTTCCTGAAAAGCAATTTAATCATTTTTGTAGGGGGCACATGTTTTTCAAATAAGTAGTGGTAGAAATGCATACAGTTACCTACTTTCATTTCAGTATTGGGGCTTACAGTGAGTGGGCAAGGCTGGGGAATATGTGTCGTTGGAGATGGTCAAAACTTGACTGTTCAGGGACTGGAACCACCTGGCTGAAGTTAACCCTGCTTTGAGCATGCAGGGACGAGGTCACCTTCAGGGATTTCTTCAAACCCTATTATTCTGTGATTAGAAGACTATACCTGATTTTATGTAAAAATATTTACCAGGTTTGTGTCATCTTTCTGGTAGTCAGCAATCCTGTGTGTACCACCAGTGGGTCTCGCGTCTTCTTGCTCTTGTGTATTCCTTCTTCTTTTGACAATATTGTAAATTGATCGTGAGAAGATCATGGAGGTAGTTGCTGATAAATGTTTCATTCTCACAGTGTGCCAGCTACTACAATGCAGATGACAGTTTAGCTGCCCGCTAAGGATACGGTTCCCCTCTGACTTGAAAAGTGTAGTTGTCTTCGTCTACTAATGGATACCTGTGACTTCCTTTGCATTATCACTGGTCATTGGCCAGTCAAATTGGGTTGCTGATTGAACGGAAAGATCTGTAGGAAAAAAAGTAGTTTTAAGTCCAGCTAGCCTACTTAGAGGTGAAAGATGGTAAGATGGCTTGTTTAGTGTCAGTGTTTTCTTAAATCAGTGAAAACTGATAGTACAGTTGTATCTTCAGGATTGAAACAGCCAGGGTGAGGCGGCATCCTATGGCGTCTGTCTATCATTTTAAAATTTCTGAATAGCATAGCTTGAATGAGGTAAGAGGCGTAAATAATGGCTTCAGCATATAGTATCTCTGTGACTATTGAAATTTCCTCAGCGACTGTTCTTTTTGATCCCGTATGGCCATAAGTAAAATAACTTTGCACCAATTTTCATTTGTTTGTCAAGGTGCATCTTCACAATGTGGTAACTTATCGAAGAATCAGAGAGTTTGCTCACCCTTTAGTATAGTATGTGATGATGATGATTTAAATTAATTTGAAAGTTACTGTGGGGTTTGCCTTTTTTTTCCTGTTCTGCATACTAAATGCAAGATTGGTTAGAGAATAATTCTTATAGAAGAGATATTTCGTTGCAACTCTTAAGTTTTGAGCTTTAAATTTTGAAGCTGATTATTTTTTTTTCTAAACTCAATATAATTTACTCTGTTTTAGAACAAATGACAACATCAGAGGGACAATTCTTACTGGCCATCCTACAGCCAATTAATTCCTTTGAAACAGTATTCATGTATCTTACTCCAGCTCTCTGCTGTATTTTAAAGAAGAAATCCTTAAAATGGCTGTGTAAGTGAGCTAATACAAGTAAAATGTGATAAACACAGGTGGAAAATAAACACTTGTGCTGTTTCTCAGATTCCTAAATTTATCCTGTTGGAGAACTGGGAATCGGTTCTTAAATTGAATCAAAGACAATGCTGAACTTAGTCATGGTAATTCATGAGATAGCAAAACCAAAATATTTGGGGGAAAAGTAGTTTTTCTACAAATGTTTGAGGCTATCTGGAGCATGTTTGGATTTGGAGCAGGGGATGGGGGTGGTGCATCAAGATAAATGATGAAAAAGAAAAATAAAATATGGAGGCATTTAAAAAAAATAAAATAAAAATCCCCCAAAAACCAACCTCTAAAACTTTTTTTAAATATTTTTTTTGGTCTAAAATATTTGTAACCTATATATGTGATGTAAACACGTCATTTTGCCAAGTGTAACGCCAGACAATTGAGATTAAGCTAACTGGAGGAATATTAAATGATTAGCAGATGTTGGGGGACATAGCCTGTTTTAGATAAAACTGAAAGTTTGGTGGTCTAAATTACCTAGGCAGGGTAGTATTGGCTCAGCTGGGGAAAATTCAAGTAGCTCTTTGCTGCTCTCAAGAAATATTTTTTACAAATGACGTGCACAAAATTATTCTGCATTGCACTAAAGGCTGTTTTGATGTGTTTGGACTATAAACTCATGGTAGGAATGTTCTTTTAATCTGTAAAATGTTGGACACACTTGTGGTGCTGTACAAGTTAATATTTTAATTTTAAATTTAAACTGATTTTGAGTCGTTATATTTATAGGAAGATGTAAATTAGCAGTGTGAGGTGACCTGTTACAGGCTAATGGTTTCCACAATAGTGGTAAATAAAAGTCTGGTAAAATCTGTATGGCAGAGGGAGCAGAAAAGAGCAGCCAGGTGGTCACCAGATTGCCTGGAGCAAGACCTGTGCTAGCCAGCTCGAAGAGGGTTGGCCTGGCAGGCTTGTGGCCAGTAGTTAACTGCTGAAGAAATCTAGGTGGGGGATTTAAGGGTAACCTGTATGGAGGGAAAATGCAGGGTGAGACTTGCTTTGCTAAAAAAGTACATGGGTTTAAAAGCACTGAAATACTACCCCCTGCTGTTTCTGATGCAGCATTGGAATACCTAATGCTTCAAAAACCACATTTATACATGCATTCTTTTAATGCCTTGCTTTCCTTTTAGCATAACATAAAAAGTAGAACCCTGAAGTGTAAGGTGCCTCAAAAGTAGGCCTTCATTGTGACTCAGTGGGACAGGTTCTCTTTAGCTTTGCCCCGAAAGCAGGACTTCTGCCTTTGTTTTGAGTGGCGAATGCAGCCTGTCCTCTGCAGAATCCGGTACTTATGGAGTACATAATGAAACTGCTGAGATTTTTGTAAGCAAACTCATTCGTTAGTTTGAATTGAAATGAATGAAGAATTGGATTGAGAAACGTAACCTTCTGTTTCAGTATCTTTCTAACCTGAATTAACTTCGTAACGGATGAGATAAATTATTCAAACTTCAGATGTGGCCAAAACCTATTGAAATCTTTTATATAGTACCTTGAATAATTTAGCTTGCGCTTATCCTGAGCTGCTTGCTACTATACACAATAGTCACAAATCTGTAGCAAAGATTAGATAAATAGCTACATTTGTATTAACTGTGACATCCTGTGACTTCAGAAGTAATTTCACCTGTTGCTTCTGCAGTTCACTTGTGCGTAATTCCAGTGGTTGTAGTAAGTCAATCAGTTCTCCCTCATAGATTAAGTCGTGTTTTCTGTTCATCTAGAGATTTGGTAGTTGTATGCTATCTCAGCAGGTGAAACAGTGTGTCTGTTACGGTTCTTTTGAACACTGATGCTTGTAGGGCTGTTGTGTAGTAAATGCAGATACAGGGATTTAGGAAGCAGAAATATTCCTTTCTTCAGGATTCCTTTCTTGCTACAGGAGAAAATAAAATATCTTTTTAAAGGACAGATTGAGGTATAAATGCTAAAAACCCACGAATCAGGATGCTCAGCTCTCATTACATTTAGTAGAGCTCAGTAGGATGGAATTAAGGTTGTTTTAATATTTAATATCTCAGTTTCTTTGTCTTAAAATGTATGGATTTCTCTTGAGCCAGTTCCTGGTATTTGGAGTTAATGGCAACATTCCCAAAATGTCCAAACCCTTAATTTTATTCATTTATTTCTAACTTTAGTTAAACTGCAACAGAGCTTAGGTTTCTTGAATATAATATGTGAAACAGGATAATACAAAAAAGTATTGCTTTCAGATTCAGAATGCTTTCTGAAGCATAAATGAAATTTCACAAGATGACTGTTTTTCCCATTTTGTAGACAGGAAAGTATATCCGATTCTTTGTGTCTATTACTTCTGTAAACAAACTGTGTAATGTTAATATACTACTTGAAGTAAAAGGGATATTAAGTGATTTCCTAAAACATTTGAATGAATCCATATGTAAACTGGGATTAGATTTTATTCTTACTGATTTTTTTCCTCATTTCACTTACTTTATTAGTGTGGCTTTTACTACAATGGGACTACTGCAAGAGTGCAGCAACAGGGATCAGAAGTGCTAACTTTGGACACTTAAAAATCTGAACTTAAGAGTTGTCTTACTATTTCATAAGATCTTGTACCATGTTTCCTTTAATAGTATGAAATCCTGTATAATAATTTTATCAGAATAGTTTGGTCTGGCAGTGGTTTTGTGGTTGTTTTCTGTTTTTTTTTTTTTATAGAAAACAGGAGGAAGATAAGAGTATGCCTTTTCTAAATGGAAAATTAGCATGTTGCACAATCATCTTTAGCCTGTTTTGCCTGCTTGACAGTATAGTAACATGAAAGATATATATTGATACCAGTGCATCCTGATACCAATATTTTTCCATTGTATTTCTTTTTGCATAATAAGTATTTCATAATTCCTTAGAAAGTTGTTGTTTGGTTTGCAGTTTTTTGGGGGTGAGGTGGGGCTAAGGGTGGGGGGTGTCAGTGCAAACGTTGTTAGGGTGTTTTCTACATATTTTTGAGTGGTGGAAGTATTTTTCCTTTCTTTACCTTATCCCCTCCATCCACCTGCACACATTTACTATTAAGAGATCAGAAGGCTTGAAAGTGTAATTTGAGGAAAGACTGGAAGAAAAATGTTTTGTTTGGTCTACAAAAGAGAAGACAAAAAAGAGATGTGACCGAGTTCTTTAGTGTGTGAAAGGAACTTCTATAACACTAAAACATCTTTTGTGTCTGTTGGAGGTGGGACAAGGAGCAATGGAGGGGGATGATTGGAGCAAGTAAGATTTATATTAAGTTTTGTTAGAAGTTTTCTAACATAAGCAGTGGATATCAATCCAGTCACTTCACTGTAGAGAAATGGTGGAATCTCCATCAATGGCATTTTTGAAACAGGTTTGACTAACGTTTGCCAGGAAGGGATCCCTTCAGATTGGTACCTGCAAACAATCTTGGAATGACGGACAAGATAACCTTTCTAAAGTTATTTCTATCCCTGTTTTCTAGGTTTCCTATTTTTTGGCTCACATCCCAGCTTTTCTAAAACTCTGTGGGTATCAATGATTAAATAAAGTGGTATGCATTTCATTGGGAGCCAACTACTTTAAGGAGATGCTAAAAGCCTTCTTTCCCCCTCTCTGGAATTGTTTCATATTTCACAGAAAATCATTAGCAGATACTTCAATCTCTATAGTATGTATGTTGATTTTTTTTTTTAATATTTTTTTTGTTGTTGGGATGTTCCATGATTTCTTAATTAAGATAACTATACAAGTAATAATAAATATTCTTGTATGATAGTACTATCTGATTAAAGCAGAATACTTTGTTTACAATGTAAAGTTACAGTATTAACTTATTCATAATATGATATATTCTACAATTCATTGTTTAGTCCATAGGTGCTATATCCTCAGCATTTTAAGGAAAAAAAAGATTATTAATTATAATGAACTCAGATCAGTAGTGATAGAGCTACTGGCTTGCATTAACATAACTGTTAATGTGATTATTGAACTTTCAGTATGAAATTTGAAGTGAAAAGCTGGCTGCATGGGAGACATTCAGCTGATGCAAAAGACTACTTCTTACCTGTCTTCTGGTGGGTTTGAATATGATAGGGTTATTTGTACTTGAAACTTACCAAAGTAGATGTTTCAGCTTTTAGAGTAGCCATTCCAATAAAGTTATGAGTCAATATGGTTTGTATCTGCATTAACATACGATGGTATTAACCACACTTAATTTTGTTTTACTACTGTTAACACAACTCCTGCATGGTACTAAATTTCCTATGCCTCATTTGACATGTCAGCAGCATTTTTAAGTGATCACACAAGTAAGACCAGTGCTACCTGAATTAAATGGGAGTTTTTGCTGTTACTGTCACAAATAATGATCCATGACTGCAGTGGAAAATCTGAAAGGTGCAAGGATAGGCAAGGCTAAGAAGAGATTTTTGTAATTAGTAGGCAGGAAGCTAGAAGTGCAAACTTGCTCTAAGATAGCAGGGATAGTATTTGGGAAATAGTAAGTTCTTTTTTTAAAGCTAGTGTAATGTCCAGAACAAATTTATAAATGTTTATAACTTTAGTTCAGCAGTAAATATTCTTTAAAAGTTTGCAAAACATGGTTGCAAAATAAGTGTCAAGTGTACCACTGCATATAAAAATAAGACTGTTAAAACTGAAGTGGTATATTGCACGTGATGATCTCAGTCTGTTTTTCCCATTATTGCCTGCTGGCAGTACAGAATATGGTTGTGGTATGCTATGTTAAATTACTGATATCTTAGAAAAGATCCATTATTTTAATTGAGGGCAACCCAAAGTTTAATGAATTCTAGCCTGCTGCTCCATGAATGTTGTTTTCTTTTACCACTGTGTGCCATGGTAGCTCATGTATGTGTTCACTCCAGATTCAAAATTGGTCATACCACTTGTCCATTCCATCAGTCATAAGTGCTTTTCTTTTGTTAACACTAAATACAGTTTCAGTAAAATGCTAGTCCATGCAGCAATTGCAATTATTTGCTTGTTTTCATATGTAATGTGTGAAAATGTGTATCTAATTCTACTAAAAATACCTAGGAATTATTAGTTTTATGAAGAATGTTTTTCATAAGATTTTACTGCATGTCTGGCTTCTCCAAGAGCTTTGGAACCTGTTGACCAAGTTCAGCTGTATTTGATAGAAAGAAATAAGCTTTGAATTCCAATAAGTGATTTGATAATTATCAGATGCATAAAGAGACCCTAGAAGTGCTGGCAATGAGGGAGGGTTAGGGACAGCTTTGACAGTGTGCATTCCAGGTGAAACGGCTTTCAGCAGCCCAAGCAAACCAGTTTGCACACTGCTGTGAACCAGTTGTAGCCATGCTGCCGCTTGGCCAATATATTGGAGAGGTGGGAGCACCCTCCAGGTCTGTAGTGGGCACACTGTAGAAGGGAGAAAGCAGTGACCGTCAAGTGTGGAATGAAGAGAGTTGAGGACAACTTAGAGTGTGATAAGGATTTTTGCTCGGGCCAAAGGCAGAAGTAAGCATGTTAAGGGAATATGAGGAATTTAAAGCACAAATTGGTGATTCATTATTTCCATTCCTCATGGAACGATTTTAAGAGCATTTGTTTTCTGTTTGTCTTCCCTTGCTTTGCTACTTGGTTTGGGGTTTTTTTTGTGTGTTGCGTGGGTTTTTTTGGTTTTGTTTTGTTTTTGTTGTTGGAGATTTTGGTGTTTACTAACCTGCTAGGGTTAAAGAACAACGAAAATTACAGAAAATTATCCCTCCTACTCTTGGTGTCACAGGATAGAGAGATGGGAATGTATATAGTTACATAAAACTCCTTCTAAATATTTGGCTTAGTATTTTGAAATGCCATGAGTAATTGGCACATGAAACCAAAGAACTGTAAGAACTGAAGTAACACATGCTTGAAGAGCTTTTCATTTTGTGTAACAAATATTTTCTTACTGCAAAAACCTAGATTTTAAACAAAAACTTAAAAACCACTTCTTTACCAATTAGATATTACAACAAGTTAAGAAAACTTCCACCAGGGTGCAGTATTTTCTAAGGATTTCTAACACCTTCAGCTAAGTATCTGCATTTTGCATGTAAATATTATTTTCTGCTGAAGCTATTACAGGCAGACAATTAACTTTATACACTTCGCTGTTTAATTTTGTTTTCTCATCGTGTTTAACACGTGACACAAAATTAGATGGGATCAGTTTAATGATAAAGTGATGTAGAATCATCAGATTCCAACTGAGGAAAAAATCTAGGTCTGCCTCTATTTTTTTTTTTTTTTATTATTCTTTAGAATGAAATATCTTCCCCCACCCTGTCTCCATTCATTAAATAAATTCACTGTTGCCTTGCATCGATAGTTGGACTCAAACAACAGTATTTTAGTAGTTAAATTTTTCCTTTCAAGTTAATAGGGTGTTAACATCAAAGCTTAATTGTGAGAATTTGAATTCTTTACACTTCTAACGACTGGCCAAAATACAGCCGCCCAGCTGATGGTTGATATTTAAGTAGCATTATTTTAACTGTGGGTACAGTTGCAAGTCATAGGATGAAACATGAACCATTTGCCATGTCTGCAATAAAAATATTTTAAGCTGTTATGTTTGTCTTGGTTAGATAAATATTAAGCAAATGTAACTTTTATTATTGTCATCCTAATTCTGTTTCCTAGGAGCTATAAATAGTCATGCTATGTGGTATTCAATGTAATAGAAAAAATGCTCGTAATTTGGCGTGCCTATAGAGATAGTTAGAAACAACTGCTCTAGCCAAAGGTCATTTGATCAATGGATTAGATATTTCATTATATATTTGTTGTATAGATATTTCTATTTTGACCTGTTAAGAGAAGAGCAGAAGCCATTTGTGGACGGGTCACACTTACTGTATCCAGGCCAGTTCAGTTTCCTTTTGGGACAAATCAGTGTATTGTCAAGGGTATTGCTGTGTTTTAAAAGCATCGCATCTGCCATTTCAAATGTGCTGTTCTTTTGGCTCCTGGATAGTACTGTTCACATAAGAAAGTCTTACAATTTCTAGTTTTGACTGCACAGGGGGATTTTCAGCGCTTAAAACTGGATATTGTGAAATAATGCTTCTGCCCGGCGTATCATATCATATTTGGTAGTGTTTGAAAAACAGTAACAAACTTTCTGTCACTGACCAGGTTCTAGTGCGGGGATATTAGAGGTGATGAGGACTCAGAAGAATTTCCCAGATAAATCATATTTCTTGATTAATTCAAAGATCCTTATTAGATACTTGAAAGTAAAACGACCCTTATTCTTATCTAGGGAAGAGTTCAGAAAAGCCTGTACTCTAATGGGTTAAAGAATGAGCTCCTGCTTTTTTCTGTCCATAGCTGTGAGCTCCCACTGCCTTTTTTTTTTTTTTTTTTTTTTCGTTTTTACTAGCTCTGGCATTCTGTTTATCTCCCTCCCCAGAGATTTGATGAAGTTTGTTAACACGAAAAAAACCTAATCCCAGAAGGAAAGAAAAGCCAGGGTATCTTGCCAGTTTTCAGTGAGGAGGGTTGACTTGGAGAATAGTTGCATGTCAGAGCTTTTACAAAGTAGTATAGCAGCACGTAGTAGGGTGGTATATAGCACAGCTAGGGGGGAGGGTGAAAGATTGCAGTAGTCTGTTAGATTGGATATTCTGGGATGTGTGATTTACCCTAACATGAGCTGCTTTTCCAGGGCAGCATAACTTGATCTAACTTCTGGCTCTTGCAGTCACATTCTCCTTTGTGCCAGCTTCAGTTCTCTTATGACCCCAAATTCAGCTGCTTCAGTCACTATACTTTGAAGAAACCTCTCTATATGCACATTCACATGTCATTCTGTGCGTGTATACACCCCCTGTGCACTTAAAAAAATATTTTCTGCCACCTTAGTGTGTTGAAAGGGCTTGGCACTGGGTCAGACGAACACCAGAGGGAGCAGTAATGCTTTGCCAGGAGAAAGTGTCAATACAGCAGCTGCAGTTAGATCTGCTTCATTTGCTGTGAACCCCGTTCTTACTAAGTAAAAAAAAAAGAAAATTAAAAAAAAAAAGGGGGGGGGCGACACCTGTCATTTTTCGATACGGATTTCTGCAGACAATGTGGTTTTATTTATGCTTGAGCTCCAAATATGATCAAGGCTGTTTTCTAACAGGTCTTCCATTGAATAGATAATTCAGGAAATGTTAGCTTGTTGATTATTTAATCAAATATATTGGCCATGTTTCTAATGAATTTTTTTTTTTTGAGGCTGTGGTTGTGGTTTTTTTGGGAGTGTAGTAGATAACAAGCTTTATTAACTACTGCTCTCTTAAATACTTTTTCATTAGGGAGAATAAATGGGTTTGCTGCATTTTTGGCTATGAAGTAATAATTGAATCAAGGTAACACTATAATGAAGATAGAACAATCAGTGATTTTTATTTTTTTTAAAGCTAGTTAGTAAGTTGAGGTACATCGTAATATTAACTGTCTGCTAATCTGTGTGACAGCTATAAGTTCCTAGCATATATTAGGGTGGTTGTTTTGTTTATAATTAATGAAGCCAAGCTATGTAAGGGATGGATCTTAAAATAGTGAGACATTGGAAAACCCGATTAAAGGTTTCCGTGTCATTAAAGGAATGCCTAAGGTCTAAATCCTTTACTTGAATCCAACTGAAGTATTTTTAGAACAGTTTCAAGATGAGATGTAACTAAATTGACTTATTCAAGTAATACTTTAATTTTTACCATCTTTCAGTTGTGTTGGTGTTGGTTGTATTGTAATAAAACAGTTCAGTGGTAGGAGCCTTCTAAGGCCCCATGAAGAGAAGGTCAGTGGGAATAAATAGATAGTTATAAATGATTTTTTTTTTTTTTTTTAAATAGTATCCATTCAGGGGACCTACTGTTGTGGCTGTGGCGATTAAAAATAGAAACAAATTTGTTAAAACCAAAACCAACTCACCACCCCCCAGTAAGAACAAAAGCCAGTGTAAGCAGGTGTCACATGTTTGACAAAGTTAGGAGATAAATCTAGATTGGATCCTGATTGTGCTTTTATAAACTGGTTGGCTCGTCTTCCTACTCCTCCCTCTCCTGCCAGTGCCATAGTCCAGGGTGAATTGCTCTGTAGGCTGCTGATGCAACCCTTTGTATAGGTTTTGCAGACGCTCTAAGGTGGAAAACCTAAGCTCCTGCCCTGCCCCCACCTCCTGCCTGAGTTTGATACTGAAGAGGTCTGTGCCGAATTAGCACATGCTTTGCCTCCACATCTGGGTAGTTTAATTACTGTGTGGGCAGCCTGGCTGAGGGGATGGAGGTGGTGGCTCTGCTGCAGGAGTACAGACACCCCTCCAGGGCTGGGGCACCTCCTGTTTGGAAAGACCTCTGGCTCAAGGAAGGAACTTCGCAAGAAGCTGCAGCTCTGTTATTTCCTGATTCCGTAGGGTGAAACTCTGGTAGAAATTGTAGGTGAAGGAGCTGAACGGGAGGAGGTGAGCTGGTTGCACTCTCTCTGCAGTTGATGTTTCTTGAATGAGTTTTATGCTTGCTCAAATAATTTGAAAAGTTACACTAATTAAGTAGGCCACAGGGTCACATAACAGATGTGTGACGTAACACGTATAATCTGCAGAAACCCAAACTGCATTGCTTGCATACTGTTCGAATGAGTACTAGTAGGGCCTTTTCTGAGCAGATTTCGGAGGCTATTGGTTCTGCCAGACATGTAGTAATAGACGGAAATCAGCTGGCTGAAGCTATTGCTGTTACGAAGCTATTATGTTACATTCGCCCCACTTTCCAAGTGGTGATGTCAGATGCGCTTCTAAGCTCTTGAGCCACCTAACTATTTTCAGGTAAAATTGTCTCTGCTTCCTTGAATATGCTGGGCTGAGAGCAACAGTGATTCATGAGCTGATTCAGGAGTGCATCAGATGCCTTCATTTAGGAACAGCCGCATTTATCAAAAGGGAGGGGCAGGCGGCTGGTGGTGACAGCTTCAGTTGTCTGATTTTTATCTACTGGTGAATGTCTGTCAGCACCTTAGGTTAGTTTGCTCAGTCTAAGGCTAAAACTCAGGTCAATATCTGACAAACGTATTTGTAGTGTTGAAGTACAATGTGCCTACCATTGTAGCACAATTTAATGCCTGCTAAACATCGCAGTTTACATCCCTAGGGCCAATGTAGTTATAGTGTAGGCAAGTCTGAAAGTCTTGGATTTTTAAGACAGGAAAGTTACAGGTATGGTACAGATATCTCTCCCTATTTTTCCCCTTATTTCTAGGGATGCAGATCTGGTAGTAAAAAGTTTGACACTTTGGAGAAATATGGATGATTCTGAAATTATGTCTTCAATTTAATTTCATGGTAGTAGGGGCTGCGTTCTGTGGCATCCTTGTAATTAAAATTTTTTACCTAATGTGAGTTGTTGCTTATCTTTTTGTTCTTGAAAAGGCTAATTAGCTAGCCATAGTCTGTTGTTACTAGATTAGTCACAGGCTTTTTTTTGATCCTAGCCCAGTGTGAGGTCAAACAAATTTGAAGCTCTCTTGTAATTGCACTTAACTGTGTATGACAATAATATACCATTTTTACATCTGTTTGCATTGTTAGTGAAAAGTATATTTATTCTTTGTGCTCCCTTTTAACGTGTTCTTTCCCCTCACGAAATTAAGGCCATTTCATTGATTTGCTTGTAAAATAGCAACTGAAATCTACCTTTGTAATGTTCACTTTTTTTGTGTTTGTTTTGTTTTGTTTTTTTTTTTAATGGATGCCAGTATTTCATAATATTACATCATTTTGATATGTGCATGGCTAAAAATAAAACAAGTGAAGTTTTAGGCTGCGTTATGTACCGTTTCAGATTACTAGTGCTCTCATGCCAATAGGCAGCAACAGTGCAGGCATGATGTAATCGGTGCTATAACAGGGGTGTTTTGTTGCATCATGAAATTACTGAAGTTGACTGTAATCACTTCCTAAATACAGTCAGCAGTTGTAAACCTGAAATGAAACAAAGCATTTTCATCATACTTACACTTTAAACTTTTTAGTTATTTTACTTAAAAAACCTCTCGAGGATAATACAAACTTGAAATCATAGACAGGCTGAAGAAATGTTTCCAGAAATCCTTAGGCCTCCCTCCTGTCTTTTCTGGGGCAGGAGAGAGTATAGAAAGAATATGCTGGCAGATGTTTTATTGCCCACTAGTAATTATTTTAAACAATTCAGAAATTTCTTAGCTTGATTGCATTCGCTGTGTAGTCCATAAATTCTTATGATGCCATGTGGCAGAAGGCTGTGCTGGGGGATTGCAGGACTGGGCAAAAATGCTGGGAAGGATGTGCAACTGCTTACAAATACACTGTTGCTGAAAAGTTACTTATGAAACTATATGTGTTGATATAACTGTGCTTTCTGTCAGAGTCAGCTGCTGTACATGTACTACGGCCAAACCATACACTAGGTTTGACAGTCAGTGTTGCCTCCCTTCCCTGCCACAGTGCACACTGTCAGCATCCTTCTTGCTGAGGCCTTTCTTACCCTCTACTTTTTGGCTGACATGTGCTTTATCCTCATCTTGGATGTGACTTACTGTATTTTTTATTTATTTATTTATTTTCTGACTTTAGGAAATTTAATTTTGATTTCTTTTCTTGTTATTCTTTCTGCCTTGTTATAAGCCTAGTGCATTTAGGAAAAAGAGAGTATAGAGATCCCCCAGTCTTTCCTTTACCTCCTAAATCAGTCTTCTCCTCTACATTATCTCACTATTTTTTTACAGGCTTAAATCCCTTTCTTCTATTGTTTTTCGTCTTCAAATTCTTTTTGTGTTTTCCTACAGCATGACAAAATACTTATATGTGAGATTATTTTGATAAAATGTAACTTGATACATACTTGATATAGTTCTAAAGGTACTTTATTTCCTTTTTAAAAACAATCTCTTCCCTATAATGGCCACAGCATGTTGGTTTTAAGTCATCCATGTGTTGTAAAAAACTTGCTGTCTAGAAATGTAGTTAGTTGCTTGTCTGTCTTGCATAAGTTTGTTGTAATTCATTGGGTATGCCCCTGCTCCCAGGAGCTTAAAACTTTAAAATACTTAATACTTTCTGTATCCTTTCCCAAAATAACCCAGAATAAATGCTCAGATCATTTGGGGCATGCATTAGAGCCTCTGGTCCATTTAAAAAAACAAAACAAACCCCCCAGAACTACCAGCAAACTCAGTTGCGTATTTTCTTGGTGGTGAAGACAGAGGGCAGCTTGCACAAGTGATGCTAAAACCGGTTACAGGCTCAAGGTTAATGCAGCACAGCTTGTGTAAGACACGGATTTGCAACTAGTCAAGAAAAATGACTGTTAAACCAACTGTCTCTTAAAATTTAACTACAGCTGTTTGCGATAGTAGTTTGGAATTGCAAGATGGCCTTCACTCAGAAGGCACAGACAGACGAATTTGGGATCTGACATCAATAGTCGAACCTGTCCTGGCTGATCATTACCCCTCACCAGCTGGCAGGTACTGCTCCCTCTACAACCTGCTAACCTGAGCAATCTTTTGTAAATATCTTGTTGATGACAGTATGTCAGCTAATTTATTTCAACTGTTAGTGTTAAACAGATAACTTCATAAAACAGTAGCTAATTTGAAACTTCACTGCTCTCAGCTGTTTGCTGCCAATTTCTGTGGGACTCAGAACTGTTGTAGCAGAGGTAGATGAGTAGTTCTTTGGGATCGTTTCCTGCTCTTCTGCAGGCAAAATAAGCCAAGTTAAATAGTTTAAATAAGTGGTTGAGCTAACCTGACTAATTTTGCCTGAAGCAGGGTTGGATTTACTTGGCAGAGATTTGGGTAGGCTAATTTCCAGTAGAGGGTGGTGCCTTCTACAATTGCTCAAATAGCTTCTGTACTGATTGTGTACCTGGATGCGGTATTTCTTTTTCCAGTGGGGAGGATACAGTATATCAGCACATTTGTTTGAGCAGCTAGGTAGTGCAATAACCACCACCACCCACCTTTTTTTTTTTTTTTTTTTTTGGAAAGAAACTTAATCATATAATCACAGAATTGCTGACGTTGGAAGGGACCTTTAAGATCATCAAGTCCAACCATTAACCTACCCTGACAAAACCACTTCTAAACCATGTCCCCAAATACCACCCCCCAGGAATGGCGAATCCACCCCCTCCCTGGGCAGCCTATTTCAATGTTTAATAACCCTTTCAGTGAAAAAATTTTTCCTAATATCCAATCTAAACCTCGCCTGGCATAACTTGAACCCATTTCCTCTCGTCCTATCACTTGTCACCAGGGAGAAGAGGTCAGCCCCCACCTCACTACAACCTCCTTTCAGGTAGTTGTAGAGGGTGATAAGGTCCCCCCTTAGCCTCTTCTCCAGGCTAAACAACCCCAGTTCCCTCAGTCGTTCCTCATAAGACTTGTCCTCCAGACCCCTCACCAGCTTTGCAGCCCTTCTCTGGACACGCTCCAGCACCTCAATGTCCTTCTTGTAGTGAGGGGCCCAAAACAGAACACAGTACTCGAGGTGGGGTCTCACCAGTGCTGAGGACAGGGGGAGATGACTTGCACATTTTATGTTAGAAAATATTGAAAGACATTTCTTGTTTACTAGAAAATGTACTAACTTTTATTCATGTTTTCAGACAAACTGTATTTGGATGAAAATTGGAATTCCTGGTCTTTTTATTAAGTAAAAAGTACCTTAAATATACTGGATGGATTAAAAAGTTTTATCTAGGTATATTCTGGCTTAAAAATTAATTTATTAAATCGTGGAAGTTTGAAGTGTAGTTCATGAGTTACAAATTGTTTGTTGTTAAGAGTCCCTGTTCTCAAAGGCATTTAATGATACAAAGAGATGCTAAGTAACGTCTTCCCACTAGCACCTGAGTAGATTGGAGGTTGGGTGATGGACTTCCATTGAAATCAGTGGGAAGCAGATGCCTAAGTGTTTATTTGCTTGTGAAAGTTTTTACTTGGCACCCATCTACTTGTTTGGGTAGGGACAAATCTTTGAAGATCTGAAAATCTGACTACATGTCTTAGGGCTTGTACATCTTTTATTCACCTACCTTTTTTTTTTTTCTTTTTTTCTTCATAATGATAAAAAGGAAATGAAGTTTTCTTTTACATTCCCACTCTGTGCATGTTTTGAATAAAGAAAATACCTTTCCTACCTGTTGGCATGAAGTGTGAAACCGAAGTTATTTAGAGAGAAAGTGGAAAAAATGCCCATACAAAAAGTAAAATGTTATCATTCTAATTATGTTTGGGATGGATAACATTGCTCTGAAAGCATTGTGTGATACTCTGACTTACGAACTTTAAATGAACTCAGAAACTAGCTGGTTTTTCTTAAAGTTCCAAATATAATTTAAAAATCAGCATTTTTTCATGAATTAAACTTGATGCACTTCATTGGTGCCCTCTACTATTATCTGTCTTTTGAATAAGTAATAATAAGCTTAACCTTTAGTGGAGACAAATACAACTTGTAACTAAGCTTCAGACTGATTTATTTTTAGAAAAAAAAATTTTGATTTAAAGTTGGAGAAATGTGTTTTGAAGTGGTTAAATAGGTTTTATATTTATTTATTTTACTATTGAATTTGCAGGCTGGGTTTAGAAAAGGGTGATTTGTGCCTTTCAAGACTCGTACTATACAGTCTTCTGAATTCAGTGATGAAAGCGTTCCATGTGGGGGAGGCCCCTATGTTTGCAAGCATATTCATGATGAGCAATAAGTGTTTGCATTTAAAACATAATATAACTGCTTGTTGTATCCTGATGCTGTGTAAATTAAACTTAAAAGTGTGTTATTGAGAAGTAATTTGAAATTTTGCTTCTTGTATTATTTTTTAAAAAAAGCAAACCCAAACAACCTAGGAAATAGAAATCTCCCTCCTCTTTCCTAGTCAATTGGGTTATTTGTATCTTGTTTCTTAAACAATACTCCTTATTTGTGTAAAATAGGATGACGTTTTTCCAGGTAAAAGGGAAGATGGGTTGGTATGGTTACTGCCATAGGAACCAAGCACAACATGACAACTTAACGCTGCCATAGTAGAATGTAAAATATGAAAAACTGTAAGTAATATGATCCTGATGACACTGAGGCCGTCCATGGTTTTTGAGTACTTTTCCTGGTCTTAAATTACAATTGACCTAGTTTAATGAAAGGGCTAGGCTAACACCAGTTTGCTGAAGAGATGACCCACAACTTTCATTAATTTTACTGGTGCTATTGTTGGCCCTATTTATATGTTAGGCAAAGCTGTTTTTATTTTGAGGCCTGCATCTCTTTTGATTCTGTTTTAGTTACAGGGAGTACTTTTATTGTGTTTTTATTAATGTTTGTCAAAATAAAAATATGAAGTGGTTTATTCAAGAACGTTTTCAGGTACACCTCATGTATTGCGAGATAGATAAATAACCTAAGTTTCAAAACTGTCATTTTGGAGCTTAGTAATTTTTATATCATGCTCATTTCCTTGCCAGTTATCCCCTCCCTCGAAAAGATGATTGTGTGCTTGAAAACAGGCAAAGAATACTAGAATTAGAAATAATTGTAGGATTATTTTATCATAAAACAGTATGAATAGAGAGTTGAGAACCCATTGTTATCTAAGATCAAGTATGATGGTGTTTAACTTGCGGTTTACTTGTTTGGAACTTGCAGAAGATGTCAAAGAAAAGGAAACCTGTTGTTAATAGGCAATTAATGGGTTCAGTCCTTACTTCCACTAGAAGTTTTGTAGTCAAAGATGTTGAGAACGCTCGAGTTCCTATATTATGCTATTTCTTAATTAGTAAGATATCTGAATGTACCTCAGCATGTGTTAGATATTTACAATATAAATTACATGGTTTTTTTCTTCCTTTCCATAATCTTAAATGAAAGCAGAAAATGGTATTATGACAATAAATCACTATGAAAAGGGCCATTCTTTTGTGTGTGTAAATATTATGTCAAATCTTGATCTTAGTTATCTTGAAGCAATTTGTGATTATATGAAAAGCTAAACTACCTGTATTGATTTAATACCAATTTCTGTGCATTTGCACTTTGAAGCTTTCTGCTCTTATATGCACAGGCACTGTTATTAGCCCTTGGAACAGAGAGGAAACAAAAGGAAATCAGTTTCTTCAGAATTTGATTTTCATTAAAAAACTTAATGTAACTCAAATTCTGTATTCCTGAGTCTTCAAAGAAGCAGAACTAGAAAGTTGTTTCATTTGCAGCTTTTCTGAATTTGAGGGGCTAGAAATGAGCAAGACCTGAACTGCTTTCACTGTAGGTGTTCATATCATTCTGAAATGACAGGAGTAGTGGCAATACCACACTGGAACTGCTCGAAATATCTACTGCTTCAGGCTTTTCTACAGGAGCTCTTTTTTAAAGGGGGGGAGAGAAATGAAAAATGACATTGATTAAGGGGAATTGATTGTTACTTAATAGAAAGGAATATGTAAAGAGAGAATCCGATGCTCAAGAGATTCTTCTTAGAAGGGGAAAAAAGGAGATAGGAAGAAAAGTGCTTCCCCCCTACCCAAATATCTTTTGTTGCTGGACACGTTTTAAGCTTCTTCTACCTAGTACACAGAGACTTTAAAAGGTTGAATCCTTAAGAGACATCTTAGTAAGTCTTCTTAAAAGGAATCCCAGAGGACTTCCATTTTTACTCAAGTTAAGTTCTAATAGTAGTGCCATTGTCACAGTAAGGTCTGATCACCTTAAGGTAGTTCTTAAAGCAAAGTGTCGCGTGAGGTTTGTTCCTTCTATCGTGATCTAAGAGGGTTGGATATTATTGCAGGATTAGATGCTTTTTATGCTACTTAAGGATTTACTTTTTTCCCCAGCTGTTGCAAAGCACAATGTTACATATGAGCAGAAAATACTGAAGACTTATTTTTAATTTCTTGTTTGAAATTTATTTCTGAGAAAGCTTGCTCTTTTGTAGAAATGAGCCCTGCCTCTTGGTAGAAGGTTTCACTGGCCTGAAGAAGAATCTTAAGTGGCACCAAGGTAGCCTGGTTTCAGAATATTGAGTACTTAAAGAAAAGGACCAGCACCATATGGTGGTCTAGCTGGAAACTTATGTAAAGTGTCTGTTTTCTGGTTAAGTACTATTCACTATAGGTTCACTATTGTGAACCTATAGCTAGGTTTCCTGTCTTGACCAGATATTGTGCAAGTCAAGTGGAAGGGCGAAGGAAGCATAAGTAACAAATCCAGCTGTTACGTGCTGCAATAGTATAGAATTATAGAGTGGTTTGAGTTTGAAGATCATCTAGTCCAGCCCTCTGCCATGGCCAGGGACATCTTTCACTAGATCAAGTTGCTCAAGGCCCTGTCCAACCTGATGGCAGCATTTAGTACTATTCAGAATTTATTTACAGTGTGAAAGAAGGTTCTGAGGAAAAAAAAAAAAAGGATAACGTTTAGATTTTTAACTGAAAAATGTTTGTTTACTTTCTTATATATTGCTTAATACAGATGTAATGTGAATTTGTTGCTTTCCATAATGAACTTTTTTCAGTCTTAGAAATACCTACTTTCTGCCTCTTAAAAAGGTACACAGTATGTTAATTGCAGAGTACTTCTCTTCCCACAAATTATTTCCATTCAAAATAATAGCAATACAGTAAGCCTTACTGGGTTTATGTAGGATTTGAAAAGGCTGGTCAATCCACAATGGAGGATCAGGTTTTATCTCCTCTAAACCCCAGACTACCAGCAGGGACTCAATATCCTCCAAACCTATTCTAATACTTAATATCTGAATATTATTAATACAGTTTTCTATTTTTTAGCCTTCCTATAAAAGAATACAATTTCTCTTCCAGTATGTTCAACACATTTTTAGTATCTGTCTACTCAGTTTTAAATAAGCTTAGAGTTTGAGTGATTTTACTACATATTTCTCAACGGCATTCTCACTGAGTAATTTGTTAGATAAAAGTAGGGTTGTTGGTGTCTTTTTTTTTTTTTTTTTTTTTTCCCCCTTCTAATATTAAAAATTTCTCTTCCTTCTGCCTTTAAAGCAATTTGCAATGATTATCCTCAGGGCCTGAGATGGGTATTTCCCAACAGGAAATCCGATCTTTGGGCTCTATCTGTATTCATCATGCCTGTTTGTTCTCTCTTTTATCTTTGTATATGTTCTAATGGCTTTACATTACAGTTGTACAAGGCAAAAAGAAAATGCTTATAAATTCTTCATTATTATTATGTCACTGGTAATTTTAAAATCTTCTCCAAAGGAGTGACACTTCATCTATCGGACAGCTTTTCCCATGCTGTATCAGAATTAGTGCTAAGCCAGAGGCCATCTGTGTAGCATTCAGTGTTTCTCTGGCTATATCTATATTAGTGAATTAAGTGTGTCTGAGGCTAATTGACCCAAAATGTCTCATACTCTGCCATACTCTTAGCCCCAAAACAGGGTAGCTATATCCAAATTTACTTCTGGGAATGGTCCCCTGACCAAGGGTAGTTTCTGTACAGTGCCTTTAAATTGCTTGAAAGAATGCTAATGGGCCGGGACAGAAATTGTTTCAGGCCCTTTTCTAACAATTTACTAGTACAGGCAGTTCATTTCCATGCATGGGAATGCTCACAGCACTGTTGACATTACCAGTATAGATGTGTAGCCTTTACAACTTTAGACAGCTAAATCAATATGTTACCTCTTTATCATTGCCTCTAAATTTGTACTTAGCTGCATTCTCAGAATACACTGGGATAATTTAGGCCCTATAACTGCTTATTGTTATGTGATCAAAAGATGTAAAATTGGTCATTATTATTTTAGTTTTAGTCTGGATATTTTTGTGTTTATTTAAAACATACAGATATTTTAAAGTTGAATGTTTTTTATGAAGGCCAGATTGCATTCCTACTTGCTAACTAATTTCTGGTAAGATCTTGAGACTCGCTCCCAAAGCAGCTTTTTCCTCCTCACACAGAACTTAAAGAATTTATGTTCCTGTTGTGCAGGATCCTCTTAATCAGATTTTTTTTTTTTTAATTATATTCTCACTTTTTTCATTAATATTTGATCCATCTGGTAAAGTGTTCAAGAATTAATTAATTTTAATGTTTTTGTTTGATTTACCACATAAATAGGGACATGTAAACTAGTACATTTGCTTTGATTATGTGGTCAAAGTGTGGAATACAGATATTAGTAGAGAAACTGTAAATAGATTTAATTGCAGGAAAAGACTTTCATAAGATGAAGGCAGAAAAGTGCAACTGTTAAAATTGCCAATTCTGCACAGAATCTAATGATAAATTTACAGGTAGTTAAATGAGGTGTAAAAATGGCATAGCAATGTATTTTTAGTAAAGATTTGTAGATTCAGTAAATTTAAGAAACAGCCTATAAACATTAGAAATCAGTAAATTCTATTTTTTTTTAATTCTGTTTTATGCTTTTATTTAATAACTGCTGAACAAGGTTGGAAGTAGTATTTTGGAAATGTTTACCATAGTGGCTGAAGCAATTGCCAAAACATAGAAAACTTACTTCTAGACTGCTGTTTTCATGAGATTTAAATCTACACTTACTGTTCTCTTGTATAATATCCTTCTAATTACCAGGCTTCCTATGGGAACCTTATTGTCAAAGTAGTGCCAGAATGTAGCAAAGAGTGTGGATTAATAGGCCAGGCAGAAAGGACCATTTTCCAGTGATTAAGATAGTACTTTGCCTGTCTAGAATGTGGACTTTGAAGCCTCATTCTAGGAACTGCTGTTGTGTTTTGCATTAAGACTGTTTGGATAACATGCATAAGCAACATTTCTGATGGCATAGTTACAATGAAATACGCAAATATGAGCTATTATAATTTTTTTTAGTGTTTTAAGTCCTGAAAGTCTTTTCACTGCAGTCTGACGAGTGTGTAATATTCCTATATTTCAGAAACTTGCAAGGTAAGTATTTGCAGTTGAAAAGAAGTCAATCAGTCTTTGCAGATGAGACAGGTTCCAGTTTAGCAAAGTGTTTTGAGTAAGTGTATACTTCTAAGTATGTGATGTAAGACCTTTCACAAATTGTGATATTTTGCTAGAGTACAACTTTACAGGAGAAGTTTATTCTGCATAGCCAAGACAATGTGAGTGACTATTACCATCTATAATATTGTAGGTATCTGAGTTTCTCTCAAACCATTATAAATAACAAAGAACTGGAAATTCTTGGTAGGATAAATTCTTTTCGGGGCATTATAACTGTGTAAATAACTTTTGTGTAATGGCTAGCAGGCAGAAAATTAAAGAATTTATTTCTCACATACAAAAAAAACCCCAGTATAGTTTTTTCTAAAAACATTAATGAAGTCTTGAAAGTGCACAAGGGAATGGTTCTTAGTTTTGTTGTGCAAATACCAGCCCTCTCTATTTACATATGCGGTAATGGAACTGTGAACTAAAGACAACAGGGAATCACCTCTGTAATTGTAGGTACTGCAAGGCCAGTTTGCATTTCAAATTTGGGGAAAAAGCCAAGACTGAATTGCCATAGGAATTTTCTCTTTAGTGAGAACAACTCTTCAGTCAGTGCACTGACAGAATGTTGTATTGCTGTAGTAAACGTTGTTTCTTTTTTTTTGCTTTTCCGGTGGTGGGGGGAGAGAGGGTGAGAAGAGCAAAAATCTTTCTCTAATTTAACTTTCATAATAGTTAAATAATACACCTGAGAAGTAGTGGGCAGATCAATCTATACGTGTTTGTAATGCACACAGTTTTCTTCACATAGTTAGTAAAGATTGTATGTTGCTTATATAGCTTTATAAACTCAGTAGGTCTTCCAGCCAATTTAACAACTACTCACGTTCACCATTCTGAAAGTTACACAACTTTGTACACAATATACATTAACTGTGTACACATGTATTTGCATTAAAATATCTGTACGTATGTAGTTGCTTGTCTCAGGAAATACTTCTGGAACACTTAGTTGTTTTGTCTGTGGTGGTTGAAGCCAGTAATATGTTTAATGTACTTTTGCTTGTTTCTAATCTTGTGAGCGACTATTAGATTTTTAGCTTTAATATTTGGCAAAATATGACCCACTATTTTTAATGGAAGCCCCAAGCTTTGAAACATGCTCTAAGCTACCACACTGTGTAGGAATGATAACTTTATTTTTTTAAAATTTAGAACACAAATATTTATTCTTTTATGTATATATTTGTACCTATATTTAAAAAATATTTCCTCTTTAAACACACTTATTAGATAAATATGTCTGTTGCTGTCAAAACACTACCCAGTCCTAGGATATGTTTGTGAAATAACGCACAAATCCAAGGGATTTTTATTTTAGTATTTGCTTTGACACTTGACTTAGTGACCCAAATAGTGTTCACTGAATGCGAGTTTTTATGTTCTGTGCAGACTCTGTATTACAAGACAGAGTATAACTAACACTATGTAGGAAGCTGTATTTAGTTGGCAGTATTATTATTACTGTATCACAGTATGTCTTACAGTGTAGAGACATTCAGTTGTATCGCTGCCAGCTCTGCAGTGGATACAGGAATACTGAAAACTGTTGTAGAGACTTTCATAATGCGGTGGCGTTTGGGTTTTCAGTCGCTGTCTGAAACTAGGTGGCTGGTGTGGGTGATAGTATGTTATTGTGACTTGCTTTGGGCAAGCCACACAGTGCTTAGTTATAATTTCCTGAATATGCCTACAGTGGTTCCTAACATGTGGTACCATTTGTATTAGTGCATATTTACCATTCAGATGCTCTTGTGTTCAGAAACGGTGGGGAAATCTAGGTGGTACTGTAGATTGTTTCTCAAAATAGAGAAACTCCGGGATTTTTCTAGAATTTGTGGGCATGTCATGGAGGTAGCAAAAGATCTTGAGGATTCTGATACTTTCTTTGAAGAGCTAAACTTAGACTGCTGTGATACTTGACAGACTTGATGAGCTGTCGTCCTCGATGACAACAGAATGACTATAGTATTAGTAAGATGAATACATCCGGGAATTGCCGTTGTTGAAAAGTTAATTCCCAGATACAGGCTGGAGAATTAATACTATTAATAATGGTACAGCTCAGATATTCCTGGATGTGAAGCCCATCAGATCTAATGAAACAGCTGCTGAAGCAGTAAGAGGTGATGCTGGTTTTGAATTGTTTTTGGCAAGCAGCGAGAATGCAGTAGAAGAGTTAGTCCTGGAAAATAACTGTGGACTGCAGCTGTGAATCACAAGTGGATTCAGTTTAAATTAAATTTAAAAATAAATGAAAACAGGCCTGTAAGTGAAGGATATTAATTTCAAAAGAACAGGTGCTAATACATTTTGCTGTTAGTTACAGCATAGTACACCAGAATTTAGTTGCTTAACTGTCAAGACTTTGTCAACTGGGCCCACTGCTTTTGCTGTGTAGAGACTTTCCCATGCAGTCCTTCAGCCAGATTTGGCCACAGGATTTAAGAAGAGTTAGAGGAAAGTTAAAGGAATGTAGAAGTAGAAGGAGCTACTATTTCAGCTAACAAATCTTTATGGTGAATTAAACTTTTGTCTTTTATTTTAGGACTTCTTTCTCCCTCTCCCCTCCTTCTGTAATAACACAGAGATCCTCTGTCTGAGAGATGGTCAAAATACCTGTTTTCTTCTCCTGTTCTCAGTTATGCAGTGTATTTATCCAGAACCTGATGGAGTTTCTGGTAGTGCAGTTTCCAGTTTCTTCAGAGGCTTGTGTTGTCATCCCCCAGCCACCCCAGTCTTTTGAAGTTGCATTCCAGCGTACACACTTTAGTTGGCTGGTATATGTCTTCTATTATTTTCCTTCTAAATTGGAGCATTATTAGTATGAAAGCATAAAATAGCATCTTAATTTTTTTCCTCTTGGTGTTCCTATAGATATTAAGAATGTATTTTCAGTGACTTTAGAATCACCCCTCCCCGCCCCCCACTTAGAAGCATTGCACCTTTTCCTTGTTGTTGTGGTGTCTAACAAAGTGAAACTTCCAGGACTGCTGATGCTCATGAATTTTACACTTCTTTTTCTGACAATAAATAGTATATCTTACCTTAACAGATATTCAGAACATAGTGAAGGTATGTATTTGGTTTTCTTCTGTTTACAAAGGCTTCTTGGTAGGTTAAGAATCTTTTAAACAAGTTTCAAGCAAACCACAAATTGGACTGTATGTCATGTAGTCTCACATCACCTGTGTTACAAAACATTAACACATTTAAATTCCAGTGAATGCAATCTTAGTTTATATGTGGATCTCTATAAAGGTTTTAGACTAAGTTTAGTCTGCAGAGGGACTTCCAAGTTTGCTCACAATTCTCTAACGTGTGTCAGAATGGTGTCGGGGTGGAGGCTGGAGTTGTGGAGTCCTGATGATGCTTACGGTCGGATGGGGCTGCATGGGAACTGACTTAAGAACAGGCCAGCCTAGGCTGCAGGACAGTATTCTGAGGCCGTGTAGCGGGGCACCAGGCCAGATGTTGAAAAGCACAGATGTTGAAAAGCACAACTGTTGGGAGTTCCCTACTCACCTGGCAAGATGGCCAAGTACAGAGTTAAGAGTCTTGATTTGTCAGCTTGTCTTATTAGGTGGTCACAATAAGCCAGAAATCAAACAGGTACTGCTGAGGGTCACATGTGCAATGTTTCACTGGGTGCTTTTTGTGTGAGATCCTCAGTTTCTGAGTTACACAATGTGAAGATGGAAAACACACAAACATTGTTTTGAAGGATGCAGCTGCAAGCATCAGTTCTGACAATAATTGGATGTAACTGTTGAATTGCAATTCATGGTACCCTCAAGGCCAAGGAAGAAAGCAAGCCCTAAACAGATTGCTGATGACACTGGCAATTGGATACAAAATCAAGTTTAAGGCAGCTTGTTGGTGTATGCTAAAAGTTTGAACAGAGCCTTGCAGCGGGTTGTTGAGTTTGGCATTTCCAGGAACTAGTTAACTCAACTCCTGGGACAGGGGTTTTGTAAGCGAACATGTATGACATGAGTAAAATCAGTTAGACATGACTTGGGGCGGCTGCAGCAGCAGCTTCATTAAGGTTCTGAGCAGGAGTTTCATTCCAGAGTGTGGCACCAGTCTCCACTGTGCGCACTAGCAGCAGGAGAGTCGAGCATAAGCACTTTGGCCCTGCTGAGAAACAGCCTTCCCAGTGATTGAAGTACTGTCTGCTATTAGGATTCCTAAATGGATCAGATTTTCACGTAACTGTAACAGGCATAGATGCATGGTATAGGACTATAATGGATTGTCTGATAAAGATGTAAGCATTTTGAAAAGTTGCAGCTTTTGATTGGCACAAGATCATGAGTTGTCCCTTGAAAGAAGTTAGATGTACAACTGGGTAAAACCACGCGTCAGTGCAAGTACCGCTGTCCTGCGTGTATTACGGGGGAATGTTATTGGAAGCATGAGAAGGTATTTGGTTTTTTTTAAGTTCAAAATCTTACAGTAATAGGTAGGTTTAAAATATTTTTCCCCTGCTACCTTCAATATTTTAGTTACTTTTATTGTTTTACCCAAGCATGGACCCCTGTTCTGAAAATTTTCTAGTTGACATAGCATTCCCACTGTGGAATTCCTTGGTCCTTCAGATCAGGGCAAGAGTCATGTCAAATTAGGGGCAAAGAGAGACACTACGCACTGATTCACAGTTAGGGTCACACAAACTGGAATGTGGAGTAGTGTGAAATCCTTAAGGATTTTGTCTCCTAATTATCTAGGATGTTGATAGGATTGCAAATGGGGAGAGGGATTGCAAGAGAATGAGCAGGAAGAGCATGTCTGTCTTGCTTTGTAATGGAAGGTGTTGGTGCAAGTTCATATTGTCAGTCCCCTGCTAATAATGCTGCCGGAAAGACAGTTCCAGGAAAGTTCAGGTGGAGAGCTCTGGTAGGAATGGTACCTGCTTGTCCTTCAGCCAAATACAAACATAAGGAGTTGGTAGTCGGGCTGTGATGGTTGATGCCATCTGCACTGTTTTGCCAGGCACTGGCTTAATACATAGTTGGCAAATTTGCTGTGTCCTGATATAGGGAGCCAAAATATCCAAATAGGTCTGATGTTTTATACCGATACATAAAATAGGCTGAGAAATACTAAGAGAGTATGTGGTATACTCTAAATTTTCACTGTGAGACCATTGTAATCTAAAAGCCTAGGTGCTTTTTTATTCAAATGTTCCGCTTTTGTGAGAAGCAGATTCAAAAGGTACCAGAAATGTCCCCCAAAGCCTACCTTGAGAGCTTGCAGTATACTGTAAGCCCATTCAGGGCTACTGTTGATAGTAAATTCTACATACTACTAGCTGTACCTAGTGTAGACTTCCCTTTAGTAGTATTTTTTTTCCCAAATACCTGAAAACAAGCCTGAAACTAACTTGACTGAATAAAAACCTGTGTTGTTATTTGAAGAAGTATTTTTAATGGACAAAAACATTAGCCATCTTCATACAACTTATTTTTCTTATGGACCTGAATGAAACAAAATGACTGATTGAAGTTCTGTCACAGAAACAGAATGTGTAATATGCGAATTTGATTTTCAAATATTATCTTTGATTTCCAACTTAAGGGATTCTTAAAGGAAGTTTTCAGAAAGCATTGAAATCGTTTGCCCTTCAAAAAGTAGCCAGCCTTCACATGTCTCTGGTTACCCATGTATTTTCACATATTTCAGTACTTTACATATCCTGTAGTTCTAGCTATTCACCAGATGAGTGTGTGTGTTTTGTTGTTGTTTTAGGGGGTTGTATTGTTGTTGGCTTTGGTGTTTTTTTGGGGGGAGGAGTGTGTCTTAATTTTTGTTGGGTTTTTTGGTTGGTTGGTTTGGGGGGGGGGGGGTGTCCTTTTAAGTTGAGCCTCTCTGAATAGAGTTGTGGGAGGGAGTGGCTTAAATTGCTACTGGGTTTCATTGCATTTCAGTTTCTTGAATATTTTGGATCATGTGTGCACTGGGCTAACAGCAGTTCAAGATGCCACGCTAACAGTGTGGAGCACCTTTCAGTGTATGTACAGAAGGTGGTTTTCCTCTTTACTCCATTCTCACCCAGTCTTCATCATAGTATTTTTTTTTTATCCTCAGATGTGTTTGAAACTTTTATATCCCGTACACATTGCTTGTTTCATTAGTAGTTTTGTTCTGATCCTTCATTTGGTTGCTTTAGTTCTTTTTCATACATATTAGCTGCATCTTTCTCTTTCAGGGCCTAATTGTTCAGCTGGAGTTGAAATTAAAAGATTGAGACCTGTATTGCTGATGTATACTGCCTGTGACTTCACTAAATTATGGAAGCGTTCTGAATTTCTGTGATCAATGTATGCATTTCTAGTCTATAGCTACAGATCTGAGTTGTTTTGAAGCATGAGATTAGCCTTTTGTAACTAGCTGGTTAGAATTCATGAGCTTTTACACAACTATTTTTCGGTAATAGAAAAGCTCCATTTATTTTTCTTAAATTTCATGTATCTTTAGAGCAAGACCTGTCTTTACGGTAACTATTGTGCTGTTTGCATGGTAGCTGTATGCCAGACTGGTAAGATTAGAATTTAAGACTAGTAAAGCTCATTTACAAGCTAATTTACAAAGCTCCTTCTCTACACTAAAATTCCAGGTCATGCATTCTCTCTGTAGGAAACAAAAGGAGGGTTTGGAGGATTGAGGTCTGTACAGCTGTCTGTAAACAGTCAGTACTTACAGAGCATAAAGGAATCATACTAAAGCAGTCTGTTAAGGTCTGATTATTATGGTTGAAATTCAGTCATACAGTGCTTTTTAAACTCAATGGATTCAGAAATAGTGAAACCTCCTTCCTCTAAACTAGCAGTATCTTAAAAGGAATAAGTGTATGTGTTAGAAGTGGGGAAGGTCTTTCTATTCCTCATGTGGTTTGTTAGGGTTTTTTTAGTCTTTGTAACTGATGCTTTGGGTTGCTGAAGGCTTTTTTAAATTATGTTTTGTTGTTTGTGGTGGTTTTTTTCCTCAACAAACTTGATTAGTTTGGGGTGGATAGGAAAGAGGGACTGTTCTTTGAAGATGTGGAACTTGGGTAAATTGAATAACAGCAAAAAGAGCTGAGAATTTAAGAAAGTGAAGTTGGTACTTGCTTTAGTAGATCATTACTTAAGGTTGATTTGAATCCTGGTTTCCTATGAAATCTTTATTAAGACCTTTGTGAGAACTTCGTGAGAGTTGTGAACACTGAAAAAAAATGGACTGTTTTAGTTTGCAGAGGCCTCTTAATTTATGCATACAATTTTTCTACCCCCACCCCCAAAATTTCTTAATCAAGCAAAGTGGGAAACAATGTGTGTGTTTGGTTTTGGAGAGGGAAGAAGGAAACTAGATTTTGAAACTTCAGAGTTTCTGTGTTTGGCAGAACTTTTTAAACACATTTTAATAAAGTAGGTATTAACAGAGGAGCACATCTAGGATATTCATATTCTTCAGCTCTGCTGGGATGTGGCTTTAATAAAAAGCAGGAGGTTCAGTATTTGTATTTTAAATTATAGAACAATATGGATTATTTTATGATATATAAGGCCTTTTTTAATGCTTACGTAGCTATTAATTCTTGGTAGAATGGACAAGTCTGGAAAAAGATGGTAGTAAATTTGCTAACTGTATTTTGACTACTGCATGTGTTCCTGTGTAGGGATTTTTACTTCATCTTATTAAATATTCTTATGAAGTCTTACATTTAGTAATGAAAGTGTTTTATGCTAAGCTTAAGCTTTCAGTCCGACCAACAAATATGAGGCAATTAGATATAACCACAGAGCTTCTGAAGTCCCATTAGACAAGCTAAGGCAATGTAGCTTCTGCCAGAGTAGAAATGGCACAAGTGCATTATCTTCTTGCTGTCCTTAGCTGTGTACACCTACTGTTTCCCCTGCATCAGCTTTAGTATTCGTCTGGCCCCTCTTCAGTTTGAAAAATCAGTGGAAAGCCAACCTAGAATCCTCTTTGTTTGCTAAATGAGCTCTCTGAAGTGTGGGAGACTGTATGGTCAGAAGGAGGGAAGATCAAGCTGTCTCAGCTACTCCTTTACATCTTGATCATAAACACACATTTGTGCAGGCTCTGTTTAAATTGATTGGACTTAGTCATAGATTTGATTAATCTGAT
This sequence comes from Charadrius vociferus, assembly GCF_000708025.1. Taxonomy (NCBI): domain Eukaryota; kingdom Metazoa; phylum Chordata; class Aves; order Charadriiformes; family Charadriidae; genus Charadrius; species Charadrius vociferus. The sequence continues at coordinate 1,539,390 of NW_009647572.1, read as the reverse complement.
TCAGGACTTTGTGAAGGCAGTATCTTTTCCTTCACGTGTCTTTTCCTCAATTTCAACTGCTTTTGTTCTCATAGGAGATTTCATGATCTCACAGGAGTACAAAGCAAAGCATATGTTTGTGCATGTGCAGGAGGGACCAGTGCTAGATTTTTAGATTTCCTTTTTACTTGGTATCAGACGTTAGACTAGTTTTGTGAAATAATCTTTTCAACATTGACCACCCCAATTACAGTACAAATTCATTTATTCAAACCACGATGACAGTGATGATGACAGGTTCAGTGATTTACGGAACTGTTTGAAAGACAACCAACAATTGCTGATAGAAGACTAGACTTTTGCAGTGAGCACTCTTAACTGAAAGTATTTTTGTTGTTCCCATGGTTCAGTTTGGACCAGGGTGAATGGGAAATGTCATGATCCTACATACTGTTAGACTTGCACATAGTTCAGGATCCTGCATAACTGTGTTTTTTTTCCTCAAGATTTTAGAAGCCACTGTTAAGTTTATTTTAAAATACCAATTGCTGATGCATACAGGTGGGAATTTAGCTTGTCAGAATACATAAGCCACTGGTATTTTTTTGGTTCATAGTCACTACAATATTTTCTGGGTTCAGAATAAGCAAGAGATGCTGGTCACTATGTAGGTGTACATAGTTCAAAACAATGAGCCTTAAATAAATGGTTCTGTTACAGGAAGAATGAAATACTTTCTAGATGATTTAAACCTATGGATTTCTAACTTTCACAATTGGCAATGAGTGTTTTATTCCAATAAACCTGGGTTTTGTAGCTGTGTTAGGGTATCCACACAGTTATTTTGAGAAACCAGTAACGATACGCTTTAGAATGCATTGAGTCATGGGACACAAGATTGCACGTTGCATTATTCACTGGGCATTCAATTTTTTACTGTACGCTTGAATGTTTGGCTATGCTACTATAGCTTCATGCTTTTAAAATCTTTTTATCAGTTGTATTCCACAGTGTGTGTGTTTCTCTCTTCACTACTTTTAAATTGCTTAATCCCACACTATATTTAATATTAATACCCCATGTAGAGCTTGAGCATGGTTCTGAATTGAGCTCTAACATGCTCTCCTCTGTGTGTGTATACATACACACACATATATATAAAAAAACCTAATTGTATTATTTTTTTAAAAGTTGTCCTAAAACGTTGAAGAAGTTCTCAAATAATTGATAACATGGAAAATGGAAATTGTCACATCTAATATTTTTGTGTGTGTGATTGATTCAGTGATGTAATGTTCATTTATAGAGTGCTTAACAGTCCATTCATATTGGAAGGAAATGATGTTTTCTAAAAAATAAATTTTGAGTAGCTGAAAACATAATAAAGCAGAATAAAGCAAGATATGGTATTACTTCTCTGATAAAATGCAAGAAGGAAATAAAATAATAAAACAGTTGTGTAAATACTTAGGTCAGCCTCTGTAAATGACCATTTTAATGCAACAAAAATGAAATTATTTAGAAGGGAGATGCACTATTTTATTTTTATTTTTCCCCGTAGGTGTAGTGTCTTTGCTCATATGCTGAGAATCACCTTCTGCCATATAGAAGCTATGGATTGTATTTGGTTTTAGTCTTTGGATATAAGATGTAAAGGAAAGAAGCGGGATAAAAGAGTGAGGAAAACATAGTGGAAGAGAAAAACTAGGATTTAGATTTAAAAACCTGTGGGTAAGAGACTGTTGAGTTGTGAGTTTTTAGAACGTTATAGACAATTCTATAGGATTTTACCTTTTTCAGATTTTAAATTGGAACCTAATTCACATAAATGAGGATTTTTGGTGTAAAGATAAACACCAACCATATTTAAATGTAATTTTTAGTCTACCAAAATCCCTAACAGCAAATGATAGTGCAGCGAAGATTTTTGCTGTCTCCTTAACTCACTCCAGAGTCTGCATAATAAGGAGGGCGCTATAGCAGTAGTTCACGTAACAATAGCATATATATTGCTTTGAATATCCTAAACACTAGTCAGACACGAATCATAGTTGCATGTGATACAGTACACCATGATATGCCTTATCAACTCTGAAATTTTTTCCTTTCTTCTGGAATGTACCATTTTCTTAACAAAAAATACCTTTGCTCACATTTTAAAAGTATGGTTATGTCACTGATATCTCACTTAATGAAATAATTACTAATTTAATCCATGTGAAATATTCCCCAGAGGTCAATGAGAGCACTGTTTTAAAATCTTTCTGATTCACCACAAGTTAATGACTTCAGTGCCTACGGACAAATGTTATACCAAAAGCTTGGTTTTTTCCTCATATATTAAGTATTTTTAGCATATTCAAAGAGGAAGATAAATGTTTTAAATTATTTCCTGATTATACAATATTTTTATTATGAGTTAATTGACTTGATATTGTCAGTTTTCAGCACAATGAAAGTTTTTAAATTTAGACAGCTTTCTGATCTTGACGTAATTTCATGAAGAGTTTAGCAGCTGTGTATCAGTGTGAAGTTAAGGCTACAGTGGGCCTTTGAAGTTGTCTTTCTATTGAAAGTTCTGAAAGTTACAGTTTTTAATGCTAAATTAACTGTTTATTGAGATAATTAATTTATCAAGCTGATGGACTCTTTACTTTTGGTATCCATAACTTCTGTGCTTGCAGTCCATTCTGCATACGATACATCAGCATTTGTTTTTCTGTAGGGGTTCAAAGGGATTTCCAATAGTCATTAGCTGCAGCCATGGCTTAGAACTTCTGATCCTGAATTGTTGCCCTCCGTATCCCTGAATTCTCTTACTCTTGTGTAATTGCTAGGACTTGATATACAGCTTTTCTTTAGGTCAGGCAAAAAGGAATAAGTATTTTTCTGGACTTCACCTCAGTATGTGTATTGGCAACCACCACAGAGTAATTTTTATGATGCTTCCACCTGCAGAGTTATCTTGGGTAGCAAAAGCAAAAGCTGATTTGGGGGAAAATGGACTTGGTCACAAGAGAGCTCAGTGGGTTGCAATTTATCTAGGGATTGTTGTTAAGAAATGTGAAGAAATTTAGTATCTAAATCCATAATTCCACAGATCTGCATTTTATGTATTGCCTATTGTCAGTCTGACTCGCGTTTTAAGTTTTATGCCACTTTGACTATTGTTTCCAGGAAATCTTCATGTTTGTACAGTTTGTTTCCTTTGGCAGTTCAGCTCTTGGGGGGGATAAAGGATTTAGTTGTACTAAATATATTCAAAATCTTTGCTTTTTCTATTGCAGTTATCTAGAAAAGTATGAAAAAGTCCATCATTTTGGGGAGGAGGATGATGAGGTACAACCAGGCAATCCAAAGCCACAACTTCCTATTGGTGCAATTCCAACTTCCTATAATTACCAGCAACACAGCGTGTCAGGTAAATTTTTGAGGAAAAGTGCTATTTTTTTTCCATATATATATGTATATTAAAATAATTTATTTGGGCATGCTACAGAAATAGTGTGTAGATAAATATACAATATTATTTTTACAATATTTACAGTATTATTTAAACATGACCGATTATCAAATCAGTGGGTCACTCAAATTATTAATTTAATACACTGAAAAAAACTTTCAACTGTGAACCAAAATAAAACAAATATGAAAATTCTTAAGCTATTTCCTTTACAATTTTTTCTAATCAGCAGGGCTAAGTAGTTACTTGTCTTGAAAAAATGTATGTTGAAAATTCAGAGATTGTGTTTCTGTCACATCAGTCATTTCTCTACAGAGCCAAATACCTGAATTGAGCATATAATTAATTAAGCTTTAAAACCTGAGGAATAAAGCAAATGTGTGAGGAGCCAGAATCAACACTATTGTAATTTAGAGACCAAAGTATCAATCTTGACCCAATAAACAAATCAGAAGCTGGTGGACTCTGTGGAATGGATGTGTAATTCATTGTGTATAAAGTGACTCCAAATTGTATTACAATTTTATTCAGTTTTAATTAAAGTTTGCGTTTTCAAAGCTTTTCTTTGGGAGAACATACTGCAGTATGGAGATGATGAAGGAATTAATATCTAACTAGAAAGGCACACAGCTAAGTAGAAAGTGTTCAGGATTTTAGCCAAAGACTAATGGAAAAAAAAAAAAGAATAGTGTAAAAAAAACTTGTTAAAACCCACAATACCTTATTAATAAACTTTAAAAAAAATACTTACAATTCATAATAATATTGGTTAATGTATCATCTGAATATTAATTAGTTTAGCTGTGAAAACATTGTTTGTTTGTTTGTTTTCTTATTTAGATTACCTTCGTCAAAGCTATGGGCTGTCTATGGACTTTAACTCACCAAATGACTATAATAAATTGGTGCTTTCATTGTTATCTGGACTCCCAAATGAAGTGGACTTTGCAATTAATGTATGTACTCTTCTTTCAAATGAAAGCAAGCATGTCATGCAGCTTGAAAAGGACCCTAAAATCATCACTTTACTGCTTGCAAACGCTGGGGTGTTTGATGACAGTAAGTATATAACATTTTTGCAACAGAAAGAGTCAATACCTGTTGTAGCATCTTTCACAACTCTCGATAATTAAAACGTTTATAATTTATTGCACTGTAATATACTTATATCTAGTTTATCTTTTTACCTTGTCCACAGTTACAGTTTTATCAGAAATTACAAATACCTTTTAGGTTAGGTAATTTAAAATAATGTTATTTAACAGTTTAGTGAAATTTGAGAATTAATTTTTCAGTGATAGAGTTTAATGGTTCAAGATTCTCAAATTTACAGCATTGGATTTCCATCTGCTTGTAATGTATCACTGCTTTCTTCTGAATTTGTAGGACCATGCTGACTTTTCATGATTCTTTTCTAGTAGCAGTCACAAATCTAAAAAAAAAAGAGCAGTCTGAAGACAATGACCCACTAAGATTTTTATCCTGATACTTCACTACACGTTCAGCTGTAGTGAAATTCAGAATACAAAACTCAAGGGATAAAAATCTTAATCTGAATTTCAGAATTACTTAATGTGTTAGCACATAAATTTTAAAAGAGAGTCCATTCCATGAAAATACTTTAGCATGTGAAATAAATTCTTCTGACTTGTCCACTGTGACCTCCATGCCAAGTTGTTCCTCGGTAATTGCTTGTTTGTCTTCCTGACAAGGAAAGGGGGGAAAAAAAGAATAAGTTAACCCAAACCATCCTAAAATCATAACAGCATAGTTCCTGTCTTGGGGTGGTGAGGAGAAAGTATTTACTGGTGTTATGTACTGACTTTTTTTTTTAATAGTGAATTTCAGAAATTACCACCTTAAGAAATTGCTCAAATGAGCTTTTTCCGCTAAGTGTATTTAAGTCTGCTAGTACAGATGATCATATCTATTTGAGTATAAAACTACTTTGCATGTGTAAGCACAAGCATAGTATGCTATGTCAGAGATTCTGTTTTAAAATTCTGGGGAAGAATCAGTGTTAGACATTGTATACTGTTTGGTGGTAGTTTTTTTTTTAAATAATTTGCATTTTTAGATAATGATTTGTAGCTTCCCCTTGTCTTCTTAGTATTGCATTAGTGTTCTCTAGCTTCTCTCTTATGTTTTTGGTTTGTACTCATGGCTTTCAGATATGTTTAGGTCTCGGTCATTTAGTGTCTGCATCTAGCCCAGTCACAAGAACTTTGAAAGAAAAATATTTGAAAGGAAGCTAAAGTGAAACTTAGTCCTGCATGTTAGTGATTCCAGGATGCTTCCTCTCTAGATTTTTGAGTTTGCCATCATTCCCCTGCTTTTTGATGGAACTTCTATGGACTTAGGAATTTATAAACAATTTAATCAAAGTCTATATTGCTATTTCATGATTTTTTTTTTTGGATGTTGCAAAGGCAGTCAGTGTTTTCTCAAGTTCTTAACGTGGACTCTGAGCATAGGCTTGTGCCATAAATGGTCTGTATTAGTAATTCTTATTGAAAAATATTTGAGGTGATGACGAGCACGTAATGGGCTTGCTTTTTTTGTTCCCTGGGGATAATTTAATTTTTATCTTGTCTGATTACATCTTCTGGATAAATCCAGGGAGTGTCCTAGTAGCATTAGAAGGACTAATTGGGACAAATTGGGGACAAAAAGGAAGTGTGTGTTTACTTCTTTTTGAAGCATGAAGCTTTAATTTTAAATACTTACCTTCATTATTTATGATACAAAACGATATAAATCTGTCAGGTTTGGTGATTCAATGAAATCTGTAATTAGCAGATTCAAGTAATATGAAAATACTCTCATGATAATTTCAGTTGTAAATAAATGATAACTGATTATTTAATGTGGGTTTTAGATTTGGCTTGTCTATAACTAAGGTGTTATCATTGTTAGTATTTATAATGCACTGTTTCTAGGTAATGAGAAAAAAAAGTCTTCAGCTTTTTGTTTGCCCCCATAAAGTTTGAGATGACAATTATGTTGCATGTGATAAGGCAGTGCCAGGGCTTTGGGGGTATACAATATCTTCAGTTTGGAGTGCAGCGCAAGCCTTGGTTTGGATTCTGTGAGTTGAAAGCTGATGTGGTCTTGGAATTGAGATTTGTAGCGTTTTGCTCAAAACAATAAAACATGATGAACCAAAATGTTTAAGTATACTTAAACGTGTCATTGGTTCATTACAGAACTATTGCAAGACAGAGTTTGTTTTGAGTCAGATTGACAGTCTTTGCTGCTGTCAAGGAGTAATGGTTAGAAAATTTGTGGTAATAGCTCCACCAAACACCAAAGAGCAGCCATTATGCTTCCTGGTTAAATATTGACTTTCAATTGAGTGCTGTCAAAATCTCATGGCTACTATTAGGGTTTTTTTTGAAAACATTAGTGGGAATTTGTTTAATTACTAAAATAGTGTTTACAGCTTACACTGTACACATGGAAACAGTTGTTGATGTGAGGTTGAAAACTAAGCAGTCATCTTGTCTCCTGGAAAAGAGCTATGGAAAAGTTTCCCATGTGTTTTTCAAAGGGTTCGCAAACTAGTCCATTCTTTATGGACTACTTATTCTCAATTTGAACGTCATTAACTGCTACTGCAGTTTTACAGTGACTATAGAAATTTCAGTTGGTTTATGCAGTTTTGTACAGGATTTTTTTTTTTAATAAAAAAGAAAACACTGGAAGACTCTGTAGTGTTGTTGAATCTTTATTTGGTTTATGGATTAGTAAAAAAAAAATGTTCATTTTTAAAGTTTTACTAAATTCTGCTTTTTATGCTTAAAGCTTTAGGATCATTTTCTGCTGTATTTGGAGAAGAATGGAAGGAGAAAACTGATAGAGATTTTGTTAAGGTAATTTAAAAATTATTAAAATTATTTTGAGCTGCATATGGTGGGTATCAAATCCTTTAAAAAGATAGAAAATTGTAAGATGTACTAGAATATGTCTTTTGAATTACTCTCAACTTTATTCGTTTGATTTAAATGTAATAGAACACTAAATCACAGTTGTCATAAAATGTTTGGATAAGGAGGAAGAAATGTATTAAGAAAAAATAGGTGTAGGCAAATTAATTTTATTAATTTATAGGTTTCCTGTTTCTTTTTATAAGACAGCCAATGTGTGTGAGGAAAAGGAAAACTGTCCAACATATTTAGCAAGAGTAAACAATGCTGGTTTTTTTTGGTTTGGTTTGTTTTTTTATAAGACTGCCATGATCAGTAAAGAAACGTTCTGGATTATGAAAATTAAGTCCATAACATAAGAAGCATAGGATAAATTTAAATAAGTTAGCAATGTTGCAAGTTTATTTCATTTAAACTATTTTTGCACAAGGCTTTTTTATCTTTCCACTAGAGGGCATGATCTACTGTACAAGTAATGAAATGAGGTAAAAATATAACTAAAGTTTCTTCCTATAAATGCTTTCTCTTTATTCTAGGTGAGCATTTTGTGGTATATGAGAGCATGAAATGTATTACAGCTGAAAGAGGTTTGACATTTTGGCATATTTGCTATGATATGCAATTTCCTTAAATTTAATTTCAGATGATGTCGCTAAAATAGAAGAAATCTAGATTAAAATATATTTTGATAACTTACGCTTTTTATTGAGTAAAAGTATCTCTTGGATAAGCTGCTGACATCCTTATGAACTCATACCCAGGTTTTTGCTCAATTTCTTAATCATCTCATATACTGAAATGTCTTACCAGTATTATAGAGAAATATTTGTTAGGATCTTTTTCCATTTGTCTTTTGGTTTATTTTTATGTAACTCAGTTTTGGGTCAAGTTGGACCGTAGTAGTGTTAGTTAAATGGTAAGTATTGCTGAAATAGATAGACAGACAGATTCACTGGCCAAAATTTCCTAGGTAAAGTTAAGGACAAAAAAGGTAAACTCTCATATTTGTTAGCATATGAACTTGAAAACGTTGTTCAAATGTGCTGAAGGTAAGTGGAAAAATAATGCTCATAATCTTTGTTTCCTTCTTCCATTGAAAAATATGTCCAGAAGTACTGTAGGTTGTGTTTTGCTTTCGTTTTTTTAAAAAACACATAGCACTTCTGTGTTGACTTCACCCTAAACTGTCACAGACTGTTGCTGATCTAGAGCAGCAACAAGCACAATGTCTAGATCTGTAAACATTTAAAATTACGCAGAATTCTAATTTATTGTATCTTCATTAATTATATAAACTTAAGTAATTGTGATAGATAAGGACAGATGGTTCTGATAAATGTTTTTAACAAAGTGTTAAGTAGGACCACTGTAACTGCAGTAAGGTTTACTAATAAGAAACTTGGATGCTCTCCAAGATCTATTTTTGAACATTACAACATGTATAGTACCACTCTGTAGTGAAATACTGCTGAAAGCATATCAGAAACTAACACCAGATCGAAAAATATCTCTAATGCCAAGAATCCAGATTTTTCAGAACATCTTACATCAAGCATTTGCCTGACCCTACTACTGGAAGTAATTTATTTTGTATTGCAGCTGTGGCTGTGTCAATACAGAAATTGGGGAAGCATTATGGGAGCTTCATGACATACGTGAGAGATATTTGATTGGCATAGCAGAGATTGTGTATCTGTTTCATTTTAAATTTGCTTTTACATCTTTAACAGAATGGCTATTGAATGTGTCTCACTCCTTTCATTGTTTGCATTATCTTTTAAAAAATTCTTCTTTATTTGTTTGGGGTTTTTTTTATTTTGCTGCTAGTTGTTTGTCTTCATTTTGTAAAGTTATTGTTCCAGTTTGTTTCTGTACTATAATGACATCAGATTAGAAATTTCTGTAAAGTTGAAAACAGAAAAGTTTTTAAGTGGGAGAAGAAAAATGTAGAATTATGAGCTAAAGTATAGTGATGGCATGAACACACGAATGTTAGAGATTCATAGAAAGTAGAGTGGGGAAAGCAATTCCTTAAACACATGAATTCTAAATTAATAGGAATTGGATTGATAGAAATTTTGTTGAGTTTGTGAATGTTAACCTCAGACTCAGATTTTTCATGTGTTAGAGGTTGGGGTGGCTGAGAAATATTAGAAATCTTGAAGCTGTTCTGAAAGTGATGCTCAAGGTTAAATTCGGGATTCATAGAGAAATGATAAACATGTGTTCTTCGCAGTTGAATGTCAGTTTAAGTGTTGGTATGTCAGTTTTATTAAAAAAATTAAAAAATAAAAACAATTAACTCCTAGTCTTTGTTACCTGAAAATAGTTTTTCAAATGCAGTGAAACAAATATAAATGATTTATGAGATATGTTCAGAATATTTGACATTTTATCTATATAGCTACTCTTACTAACTTTTTTCCAAGCTCCTCCTCCTGCTTATTGAAATGTATGAACATAAACTTGGAACTTTGGATTTTACAAAGGTGTTTAGTTTCTGTATTTCAACGTCGTTATACAGGCATTGGGGGCAATTGTAGAATTATGTATTTATACTAAAATGTTTGGTGGAAGTTTTTAATGTTTGGTTAAAATAAACCTGATTTAATTTTCAGTCTCTTAATCATATTAGTATTTTTAAATTAGTTTTCAATAAGGAAAAATAGCCGTATCTTTTTCTTCATTATTTTTCCCTTCTTTCTACTGTATCTTTGCACATTAGGAGTGTTAAAGCATCACCATTAGTATTTCTCCCAAATAGATATTTCTTAAATATCTATGCAATAACTGTTGTTTTTTTGGTATTCTGTCAACTCTTGAGTTCTGTATTAATTTATCATAAAGAATTTGTCAATTGTTTCAGCACCAATACTTAGATTTTAAATTGTGGTATTCTCTAATTTGGACTTAAAAATCTTTCTACTTTATGTATGTGGTAACATGACTTTTTCAGAGCAGTCTACTAGTTCAGTAATGTCATATTCACGAGCAAAGGAGGTTGCCTGTTTGGTTGTGTCCTCCAACATCACTACTGTTCCAGTTGAAGGGAATCAAGTACCTTTCCCCCCACTCCTCACTGCATTATAAAAAAACTGTTTGGAAAATTTGTAATTTCCATTATCTTATGTCCAGCGCTACATATTTTCTCACTTTCTACAGCACTTCCCTCTGAACTGAATCAAATGTCTTTACTGGTCTGTGAATCTGTTCCATTAATTGTCAGAATTTGAGTATCATTTCAGTTGAACCTGCTGTTATCCCTTGTAGCTATGTTAATTTGTTGCTTTCTCCCCTCTTGATTTTTCCTGGTGCTGTCAATAAGCTTAAATCTCCAGTTAGCTGGAATGACTGCATGTCCTTACTTAAGGATTGGAATAACTGGCAGTTGGCCAGTGTCTCGTTTTGTTTTGTTGTCTCCGTCCCCAAGCTCTGCTGACATCCTGCTCAGATGTTTTCTCATCTACTCTGGAAGCTCTCCCATTTTTAACTGTTTCATTTCTCTTTGAATTTCCTCATGTTAGCAAAGTTCACTTGTGAGTACAGTTTGTCTTTCAAGAGCGATTTGTTTATATAGCATGCTTCTAATCAGCTAGGTTTAGCTGGTTTTCCAGGTATTTCTTTCATGTCTCCAGCAGCGGCCCGCTATCTCGTTTAGCATTAAATTTCTTCATGCACCATTAATTTCTGTTTACTTCAATTTAAGCATTCGGATTTCATGTTGTTGGACTTCTTGAGGCCTCTTCTAGCTGTAGAGTTCCAAAATCCATGCTTATGCAGTTTTTATGCTTTCGTTATTGTGTTGCATAAAGATTTACTTCTCTGGTTTCTGTCTGTTTGGGGTTTTTTTGTGAAGTTCTTCTTTTGTTGTCCAACTCTTTCTTCTTTGTATAAGTTTAATAATAATTTTGTTACTTGCATTTATTCTTTGAATCTTTCTTAGGTAGTGTGTAGTGTGAGATATTTATGTATTTGAATGCCTGAAATACTTTTCAAATGTCACCTCTCTTGTCTCTTACAGTGGTCGGTCAAGCTGACTTGACTGTCATATTTTTCATATTTTTCTTGGACAATAAGTAGTCGTGATCATTGCTACATTACATGACCTGTGGGCTCAAACGCCTGTTGGTTTTATGGATAGTAATTTGGTTAATCTGATTTCCAGTGAGTTCTGTATAATTCTGTGCATCTTTTTCCAAAGGAACTTGGCTTTCATGTTCCTTACCATTGTCCATTATCTCTTAGCATCTGGATGTCACGTAGTCAAGCATTGTTTTTTGCTTCATATTGTTATTACCAGTGTGTTGTCATGATCTAAAAAATATATATAGGAATATCTATTGATGAAGAGCTTCACTTTCTCATCCTTTCTTGTTTATTTCTGTTGATATGTAGTATCAGATTGCAGCTATCCATAGTTTATAGTAGGGAATAAATAACTGCTTGTGATACTAAATTGTGGGTTTTTTTTTTGTCTTGCCTCTGTGATATAAGTACGTTTTTCAAAGGAACACCCAGAAAGCTTGACTTAACTTATCTTTTTCCACTTTTGCCTTTCCCTTGGGCAAACAAAAGTTTTGTTGTGTTTCACCTTGTTCTCTTGTAACAGATAGCAAACATTGTATTTAGGTTATTTAAGTCTATTTTCCACCTTGTCATTCTCTGCCCACTGCCATCCTTTTTTGGGGGATCTTTCCTGCTCAGGCAGGAAACAAATGTTGAGTGGTCTGAGAGCAATCAAACCAGTCTCCTTAAATGCAAGAAAAGAAAGCCAACTCTTTCCTTGTAAAGAAAAGTAACAGAGGCTGCAGACTCATTCGGAACTTAAGATATCTGAGCACCTTTATTCAGAAGTGCAAGGTGGAGATCATTGTAGGTAATCCTGGTGCTTTGGAAGAACAACTGCGTGGGTTTTTTGATCATTTACTGGCAGAACGTGTGATTCCAGTGTGAAGATTTGTCTGTGACATGGAAACATCTGTATTTCACCAGAATAGCTGAAGATAACTTTCAGAATAAGGTGCAGTTTTTTTTTTTTTAATTAATGATTTTTCCCAACTGTGTTGCGAGGGTTTTTGTAATTAACAAGTTTCATCATTCCAGTTAAGGAATGGAAAGTACAATTTACCTTCCTAAAAGTTTTATTGAGGACTTTCTTTCATTCATTCTTTCTTTCTAAAGAGGTCTTAAGTGTCCTGGAATCTGCTTTGGGTTTCATGAAGTCCTCTGAGTGAAAGATGCAGAATTCATATTCACTGTTGACTCCGCATTATTGTTTGTGTGGGGATCAGCTGAAATCTGTTTGTCATCGCATCTCTTAAAAAACCACATTTTTTAAAATGTTTGGACAATTAGATTTTATACCTGATAATTTGATTGATACTTTGATTGTCATAGGCCAGCCTCACTGCACTTTTTCAATTTCTTACATGACTGTACATGCAGTGCACAAGGGTATTGCTTCAAGCTGTTCATCATTCCCTGAAGAGAACAGTAACTTTTCTGAGGGAGATAGTCGACTCTCCTATGTAATAGAACTTGCTAGAAGATAGCTTCTTGGAATCAAATGGAAAGTTGTTACATCTTCTAAATAATTAGAGACAGATGTCTCTTTCTTTGGCTAGGAACTCACCTCAGCAAAGCTTTCAGGTGTTCTGGAGCTCGATATAGTGATAGAGCTTATCAGGCTTCCATCTGTACATTCACTGTTGCAACGTGCTTGTCAACAGCTAAAGTCCGGGGAAATCCTGACCTCTCTATAGTTAGCAGCCCATCTCTAAAATGGATACATTAAATGCCACGTATATATCAAATGCCACATATAATAGTTTGTGTCTTAGCTGCTTGGATTCCTGAACACATTACTTACTGATAAGCTGTTTAAGTTACTGGCTTGTTGGATGGAGGATGTAGGATAATATTTCTGAGGGTTTTTGTGAATACTGTCTTTTGGGTAGTATTTCTGACTTCTTTGGTGATGTCACTAGAGCTTCTGGAGAACGTTTGAAATCTTGCAAAGTTCTCACAGGAAGTCTGGTTTGCTACTGCAGTAGTGCAGTAGGCATTTTGCAGTTGCTGAAACACCAGTGGCAGATGCTGGCTTTGGGAATGCAAATCTACAGTTTTGTGCAAGCAAAAGACTCTGGGATGCTTCCGCAGGTAAAGCGGTGTTCTTGGTGAGCGTTATTACCCACAGTGCTTCTGTATGTAGAAATAAACACTCAAGACAGAAAAAAAAATTGTATTTTTTTTTAATTGTTCATTTTGAAGTTTTATTGTCTGCGTGTTCATGTCCTATCCTGCAGATTCTCTTCCTTAGAGCTTTAAGAGCCTTTCCAGATCTCTAGGACTCAGAGGAACTGAGGCTTTGGGGGATTCGCATTATTCTAGTGTGCTTCACATAGGTGACAGGGCTTGTGCGTATGGTCTAGCTAATCCTCAGGCAAAATTCTCTAGCTGGCGTGGCCAGCGTCTTATGTTCAGAACATGACTGTATAATGAAACAAGTTGAAGAATAACAGTTAAGTAGACTTTATTTGGTGCCTTGGTGTCGCTCTTATTTTAACTTACGGAAAGGAGCCATGTTCTGTTCTTTCCTGAAAAAGGTAATCTCATCTGAGCTGACAGCTAGCATTTTTTCACAGACTGCTTCTTTAGGAAGGGGAAACTTTCTCAGTTGTTCAAGCAACTAGCGTGCTGTTTATTCTGCAAGTTTTAGGTGAGATGTACAGTTTTCCAGCAATGTATTCCTGTCTTCGTCTTTAGCCATAGCACTTTGTGGCTTTATCTTTAGCAGTGTCTGTAGTGTCTTCATCTGCAAAAAACTTAAATCCTCACTTTCCATCCCTTTGAGAACATGTCCAAGATGATTTGCCTTCCAGGTAGAAAAATTTACTCCTTTATGACTTTATATTGCCAGAGGTTTTTAAATGTTTCATTTTGGACTGTACACTTAAATATTTAGTGATGAAAAATGGATTATTGGAGGATTCAGTGAGCAAAATGTCATGATGCTGTTTTAACATTGTATTGTGATTGACTTTCGCCTCTTCCAAAGAGGTTCAGATTGAAGTTGAAGACTTTAAGTGTCTCTGTTCGATATTAACTTTTTTTTAAAATACTTATCTGATTACACAACTAATCTTTAAAAGCTTCTGAGGTTTTTCTTTTAAGTAGCAGTGAAATGTGAAGGCTTACTGTGTTTATTGCTTTTCCAAAAGGAAACATCCTGAAGGAAAGTGTGTACTGACTGGTAAATTTTAAGACAATGTATTTTTGTGTACTTTTTAAAGCAATGACTGAAGCCTCTTCCTTAAATAGTTGTCCTCTTTAAAAGTAAAGGCAGCTCAAAACGAAGTACATTCTGCAAATTTTACCTGCATGCCTTTGTCTTCAGTGGCTCTTGATCATAGCCTCAATATTAATTAGAAAAATCTGTTTGTCACAAACAGTAAGAAGTTAGACTTTTATCTGGTTGTTCTTGTCTTTGCTAAAATGCGGTAATAATCCTTTGTGCAAGTAATCCTCTTTACTAAACAGCACTTGGATGTCATTTAGCAGCATTGCAGTGGAAAATAAAATTCTTTTCCCTCCAATTTATGGAATCTGTAGTATTCTATTTTTCAGGAAAATAATAGTGTCAAGCTTGGTATGAATACTGTAATTTAGTAATTACATTTGCATAGCAAAATTTCTCCTGCTGTTCAGCTAGTTGTACTTCCCATCCTTCCCTTTTTATCCAGATTTATTTGTGGTTTTATTCTGTGATCATAGCCAAAAGAGGAGCTGTATTTCATTAGTAAGTCAAAGGAATGTATACATTTTTATTAGTCAAATGAATGTTTATATTTTTGTTATAATATACACATTAGAACATATATATCATTATATATTTTTATATTAATATACATCACAAGGAGTATTTTTATTAGCTCGCAAACCTTAATCCCTTCATTAATTCTTGAATTTCAGTAGGACTAGCAACATGAACAACCACTTCCAGATCAGGCCATATATTTGTAAAGTACTTTGAATTCCAGTCTGCTGAAGCATTCTGTTTTGCTTCTAATTATAAAGGGGTTTGGTGATGGTGGTTGTGGCCTCTCTCTTTTCATTGATTTATGATCATGTGGAAAACAGAGCAGAAGCTTTAAAAAGTCTCACCAGATAGAAATCTGACTGTTGTACGTCTAGCAGGAGTCTAAGATGTACTGAAACTGAGAGGAGTCACCATATTCTGCTTTAGGAACTCACTATTTGTAGGAGGTGAAGGAGGATGAGCTGTACTTTTTTCCACTTAGAATTGCTGAATTTCTAATGGTGGAAAGCTGTGCATGTAGTTTCAGTGTGTGCTTTGGCAAAGTACTTCTCTGGTAGTGTTGGTTGATCATGAATGCGTACTTCTGGTGCTTGAAAGGAAGAGTTTCTTAATGTATAGTACTGAACATCTTGCATATCATCGCATGAGTGAAAAATGTGGTTACTATTAGATGAATCGAGGTACTAGGAAATTTTTAAAGAACAATGCTTCTCGTATTCTTTCCATATTTTAACGTAAGAGAAATAAAAATAGGTAATATTTAAAGAAATATCATCCCCTAGAAATTAAGTGTGTTTTTAATTCTTTCTTCAGTTTTGGAAGGATATTGTTGAGGATATTGAAGTTCGTGATCTAATTTCTGACAGAAGCAAATCTCAAGGTGAGATATCTTGACTAATCTTAATACACACATGTTTGTAAATATAGCAAAAGAAGGACTAAAATTTATTTATTTACTTCGTAGATATTCCATCAGAAGAATGGATTTGGGAATCCTTATTTCATCCACCTCGCAAATTGGGCATTAATGATATTGAAGGGCAGCGGGTACTTCAGATCGCAGTGATTTTACGTAATCTTTCTTTTGAAGAGGGAAATGTTAAACTTTTGGCAGCTAATCGTACTTGTCTTCGGTTCCTGCTACTCTCTGCTCATAGTCATTTTATTTCTCTACGGCAGTTGGGGCTTGACACGCTGGGAAATATTGCAGCAGAGGTAATGTACTTCAAAACAGAACAATTAAAATACAATTTGATAAAAGCATTACTTTAGTGTTAATTAAATTAATTACTTTTTTCCTTGATCATTAGATGAAGCAGGAAAGAAATTATTTTTCTGAATTTGTAAATAGCAATTTGAAAACAAGTATTTGGAGCCAAAACAAAAATGCGGATTGTATGTGTCAGTTTGCTAAAATACACTGACATGAAGAAGGCTGATTGTGTAGGGAGATAGGAGATATTCATAGTGCATAATTTTCAGTTTAGTTTTCCATAGAGAAGAAAGGAATTTAGTTAAATTCTGCAGAGTGTATACTAGCTTCTTCACTTTATAATTATAACCTTTGGTCATAACTTCAAAATAGTATGTTTGAGGAAGGGGGTGGTAGAGGGTTTTACACTGTGTGTCGTAGGCGCCAGTAAGCTACTCATACGCCACTGGGTATACTGCCTGAATCATGTGAGGCATGCTTTTCTTTTCAAAGAGGTTTGAATGTAATAAAATACACTATTTCAGTATGTCATATCATTGTGCAGAGAAACGATACAGATTTTTTAGGTCGATATGATCAGATATTCCTTGTATTTTAAAATATAACAGATAATCTAAGTAAAATGGGTAATACCAGAGAATGAGACTTGAAGTATTGGTCCACTGCTGAATACTGAAAAAAGGTGGCATTTTCATTTACCATGTATCCAGCTCTTCTTGAACAAGAAAGAATGTTACATGTTATAATGTCTGAGAGCTCTGGTTGAGAAGCAGAAGTAGCTAGGATCAGGATGAACAGTTGTTTGGGAAGGAGTGTTAGTCATTACTCAAGTTCTGTTCTTTGTTAGATATTAAAATATATTTGTGTATACTGTTGACTGCCCGGGAATAAAGTTATTTTCCGTATTCTGAGCGCTAGAAAATGTAAATTAAACTGCTAGTTCAGAGCAGAAAAGGAGGAGGGGGCTCAAAATACTAGCTATGATGAAAAGCTCATAGGGTTCTGTTTTTGTGGACAGAAATGTTATTTACGCGTGCTGCATTTAAACACTTCTGAATCTTACATTTTGATAATGCAGATTTAAGGATTTGAGCCATTAGCACTGTATGGATAGTGTTAGTCATAGATTTTTTTTTTTTTTTATCAGCTTCTTTTGGATCCTGTTGATTTCAAAACTACTCATCTAATGTTTCACACTGTTACAAAATGCCTCATGTCAAGGGATAGATTTTTAAAAATGAGAGGTAAGATCTCTAGCTATTTTATTGTTACATTAGAATTGTAATTATTGCTGTTTAAAACTATTTTGTATTTGTTCTTCAGGCATGGAAATCTTGGCAAATCTTTGCAAGGCTGAAGATAATGGTGTCTTAATTTGTGAATATGTGGATCAAGAATCCTATAAAGAGATCATATGTCATCTCACGCTACCGGATGTGCTGCTTGTAATCTCAGCACTTGAGGTGCTATACATGCTCACAGAAATGGGAGAAGTTGCCTGCTCAAAGATCGCTAAAGTAGAGAAGAGCATAGGTAAGGGAGAAACTAAATCTATTACTCTCACTTATGTAGGAAAAAAGACTTAAGAATATATCATGTTCAGTGGTTTAAAATGTGGCTTGTTTGTGTGTGTATGCAGCTTAGGGATTTTTAGCAAGTTTTACTAAAATTTATTGTTTATGTCCTCAAGAAATTGATGATGCTAATAACTAGGGAAGCTAAAACTTTTGAAGGCTTTTTTTTTAATGCCATGAATTGTGGGTGGGTTTTGTTTTTTTTTTAAATAAATCTACAGAAGCATACAGAGGCTTCTTTTCTTCCAGCACATGGCAATTTTAAACCAAATCAATATGTTCCAGCAGCATTCATTTGTCTTGTCCTAATGTCATTGTCGGTTTTACATTTAATACTTTAGATACATTAGTATGTCTGGTTTCTATGGACATCCAGATGTTTGGACCTGATGCACTTACTGCTGTAAAACTCATTGAACATCAGTGCGTTAGCCAGCAAGGAGTACCTGATGTCAGACCACAAGTAATGGATCATGGTTCTTCACAGGCCCATGCAACAGGTGTCCCAGGTTAGTATCACTGTAAGAGAACATATTCTTCTACAAGATTTCCTAGATGGCATGTATGATTTTCATCTTTGATACGTTTCTGATTAATTTACATGAATACACCTAGCATTATGCATAACATACAGTATCTTTTTCAGGTAATTGTTCACAAAGCAAATACAAAGCTATGTTAGGCAAAACTGTTGTGAAACAAGCTTTAAAAGAAGCTTAATATTTTTCAGTTGATAATCTGAAAATTTACTGAGAGTTATGTACACTCCTTATTTTAACTTGTTCAGTGGAAAGAAAAAGTGTCCATTCTAGGTTGTTGCCATGATTTGCAGAGAATTGGAGGTCCATTTTATGTTGTGTTTTTACACAGAATATTATTGGCAGTAATATATGGTATTTGATAGAATTGCAGAGATTAGACACACAGAATCATGCCTCTGTTGAAGCTGCTAAACAGCTTGGTGTCATGTAAACCAAATTTTAACTATTGTTTAAAGCTTGAATTTTTTTTTTTTTCTAAATTGTAAATTAAATTGTAATTATGGTTATTTTTTGCAGTTTTATTTTGGGATTAAATAATGGCACTTTGGAAGTTGACGGCACAGCTAACTATTATTGGTCAGGGGGAGTAGCATATGTACCTCATTCTGTCTTTACTAAAAAAAGCTCACAGCCGTATACCACAAGTGCGCACAAGATGCAACACTGCTATTCGTTCTGGGGAAAAAATGGAGAAAGAACCATTATGACAGACGCTGCCTTGCATGTTTAAGTGTACTGTTTCTGGAATGGGTGCAGGTATCACAGTGAAAGTGACTGGCAAAGAATGCGACTAAGGGGGATGAACAAGAGTGAATAGAAGGAACCAATGGGACATCGCAACAAAATTCTGTGTTGTGTTTGCTTTCACTTAGGAAGTGGAAAAATAATTGCTGTGTATTTGCGCCTGTTCTGGTGGAGTATTGTGCCACTCTTAAATCATGCTAAGTACTCTATGAAGTACTGAGATCATGGATCATTAAATGCTTATGTCATGATTGCACTTCAGTGGTGGCTCTGGCCTTGGAGTGCCCTGCTTCACCTTAGTAAATTGTGGTGCAAATCTGTAGTCTTAGTGCACCTTTGTGACTTGCCTTAGCTGGATACATCCTTGCTTACACTCAGGAGAAACTGTACCAGTGAAAGTCATGGAGTTAAAGTGCTTCTTCATTCAGGAGAACAAAAATCGTTTCAGCAAGTTTGTGGTTTTTTTTCTTCCCCTCATTGTCCACAGCTTCTAGGACAGCACCACATGTTGCTCCACCACCTGGAATAGTAGAAATAGACAGCGAGAAATTTGCATGTCAGTGGTAAGTGTGTAGTTCTATTCAAATACTTCAATGAAGAAAAATGAAGAAAAATTCCTGTATTCCTGTGTCACAGAATTTTCTAGTGTGCTTCTATTTACTGTTAGACTCATTTTTCTGAAAAGTATAAAGCAAAACCATTCTGTCATTGCTTTGAAGAAGTATGAAAGAAAAAAACAGAATATTTACTCTTCAATAGTTGATACTTGAAATTACTGGTTTTCTGTCTTAGAATAGAATTGAATTTGATTTTTAACTCTGGGCTTGATTTTATTTATTTTTTTTAAATTGTCAGGCAGCATTATCTGTTTCATGAGTGTTTTCATCTGGTTACTGCACCAATATAAAAGTAATTATCAAATTATGAAGCTAGGCCCTGCAAAACTCTCATGTGATCATTATGAACCTCGAGCAAGTTAAGGTCAAAGCTTTTTCTGTCCAAATTCTCTTGCTTTCAACTAATATTGCTGTCAGATATTTTGAGAGAAATTATTCCGCCTGTGGTTCTCATGTGGACCGAGTGTGATCTCTCTGAACTATTTGACTTACATAAATCTACACACATTCTAAATATTTGTATTAATCCGTTCCTCTTGGGCCTTTCCACCTCTGCTGCTTCACAACTGATACATGTGTTCATCAGTTGCCTTCCTGATCAGGCAAAGGCCTTCAAGATAAAGTGGGTAGAATTTGTCAGTGCTTTGGGTCATGATTTAGTTTTACTTCTGCTTCCAGCAAAGCTTTGATTATATGGGGGAAATGTTGTGGATTCTTGTGGTCAACCGATGTTGTTCCCATGCTTCTGTTCACACGCTGCAAAGTATTAATGTGTGCCACTGAAAGACTGAGAAATTTCACATTTAGACAGTTAAACGGGGATACCTGGAGTCAGAATCACAGCAGCTTTAGCGATCTGCAAGTTGGTCTCTAGCCAAAGCTAGTTTTCTAGGCTGCCTTTTCAATTGAGTGGGAGATTCCTCCAATAGTAAAATGAATTGCATTCACCTGCCTAGTTTCTGATGAGATTATGCATTACCTTCTGGTGCCACCTTCTCTCTATTGACTATAGAGAGCACTAGACATTTAGCTTTCAGTAGTAAAGCTGTAGGCAAGGTGAATTTTGCATTCTGTATAAAATGTAAAATAGACGTTTCAGGTGTTAAGTATGGGTAAGTACCATGCTGCAACTGTGTGATACCATCAAATGACAGAAGATACTGAAGCAAACCACAGAGCATTATATCAGGAAGATTTGGAATATCTGCTTTGATTTTGATTCTGTGTGCTTCTGCAGCTGTCCGTATTGAATACTATTATTTCGTACTTGATTTTTCTCCTGGTCTTAGCTAGATATGAGTTAATGAAAAATACAAATTAACATCTAATCCTGAATCTGTGTTGCCAAAAAGAAGGCAAATTGGGAGTATCTAATCCTGAATCTGTGTTGCCAAAATGAAGAAGGCAAATT
The DNA here is from genome assembly GCF_000708025.1 of Charadrius vociferus. Lineage (NCBI taxonomy): Eukaryota > Metazoa > Chordata > Aves > Charadriiformes > Charadriidae > Charadrius > Charadrius vociferus. The sequence continues at coordinate 1,518,102 of NW_009647572.1, read as the reverse complement.
GAGAGCGGAGGAGTAGCCCCTCCCAAGCATTTTCACCGTTGCTAACGTGGAGTGTCTTACATTCATGTAAATTTTCATGGTATGTTTTAGTCATTGCTTCCTGTTGAGGGAAATGGGAAAATGAGTAACTCGTAGCAGTAGAATTTAGAAGTTACTGTGTCAGAAGCAACAGAAAGACAAGGTATTTAAACTGACCTTCCTGGATGTATTATTAGCCAGCTTAGCCCGAGTAGGAGTCCTTGTAGGGTAAGTGACAGTAAGTGTGTGTGACAGTAAAGTGCTAATCGCAGATTCCACTTCACCATTACAAGTCCTGAATATCTTCAGTTTGCTGGTACCAATGATAGTGTGTGAGCCTAACATACCCAACTAGACAGTCATTGTCTGATATGCCAAATTTAATTAACACCTAGACTTTCTGTTACACAGTGTGATCTCAATTTTTGTAATCATAAAATTGTAACTCAGCTGCAGGTTGAAATGGCATTATACTTACTCTTCGCTGGTTATGAGAGAATGTAATCATTTGCTTTCTCTCTTTTGGATCATCTAGTTATACTGGGAGTGTAAGACTCTACAAAGGAGAATGCAGTGTAGTCTTCCGAAGCGTTAGCACCATATAGTAAATGCTGACAATTTAAGAAATATTTTTATTCTGTCAGGGCCTATATTCTGGTACAGGTATTTGAGCATTGTGTGGGAGTTGTTACTTACGTCCATTTGCTGCTGCGGATGAACTGTTCCCAAGTCTCTGGTTTGAAACAATGGATTTGAAAGAAAAAATTAAACTGATAGAAAATGTTTCCTTCAATCACAGCTTTCTGGTCAGGGGTTGGATGGTTTGTGTGCTTGTGGAGAGTCTGTAGGAGATGCAAATGCTTTCTGTCCCTGGAGATTGAACATTAAGCAGAACAGGTTGTTCAAAGATTTTATTGATGTGTATGTGGTGTGGGACTCCAGGAATGAGAGTGTGTGTGTGTTTGTGTGCATACTCTCTTAGAATTCAAGTCCCCTCTCTCCTGTCAGAATGACAGGGTTGAGACTGTTACTCTATTCCTGGTTTTATTTGTATTTTATAGTAAGACTGCGTTAGCAGATCAGTTACAAAATCTTGGTTTTGATATAAATGTTGACTTTTGATAGAAATTTCTGATAAAGAATTAGCTAGCATTCAGTCCATCTTTTGCCTAAAGTAGAATCATTAAGAAATAAGAGTAGAGCTGTGGGGCAGAGATGTCACCAAACAATGAGTTCTTTTTTAATTTTGTTTCTGATTAAAAAAAAGTCCTGTGTAGAGACTATTTTGCATGTTACGTATGTAAATAAGATGTTGCGTGTAAAACTGGCTACATGTGTTAGGGGTCCTACATGTTGAATCACAAACAGTGAGAAGGAGAAAGTATCGAACAGCCATTTGACAAGACAATATACTAAATGCTGTTTTACATGTTGTTATCAGGTCTCAAATCTCTCTGTGATAGAAACGTTTTAACAACCCTTTTAAAAGTACTCTCTATTTTGTTTCATGGTTTATTTTTTCATTCTCAGGTTGAATGCACATTTTGAGGTGAATCTTGATTGCTCAGTTTCTCGAGCAGAAATGTACTCTGAATACCTCTCTACCTGTAGTAAATTAGCTCGAGGTGGAATCCTAACGTCAACTGGATTTTATAAATGTCTGCGGTAAGACAAAAATTCGTGCAACAATAAAGAAGCAATTGTATGTGCTCAGTACTAACCCGTAGCTTTAGATTTCTGAGAAAAGATCCACTGAGTTGAGTTTGAAAGACATCCAGTTTTAGAATTTTAATTGAAACAAATGTTTAGAGTTTGTTTAATTTTATTTCATTCCATTTCAGGATCTTTGATAGGGTTCCTTCTCTGCTTGTAGTTCTTTTAATTCTTTCGCAGGTAGTTTTTTGGAGGTGGTTTTCACTTACCTTGTGTGAGATCTTGGGCAACCATCTAGTGGACCTGTTAGTCCTCCATGAGGAATACTCAGATGGTACTGGCTAATCCTGCTGTATTGCAAAGATACAGGCATTGGTGCAGTTACTCTGCACACAAGAGCAGTTAGTTAATCATCTTACAATGTTTTTGTTTTGAGTTATTGTGTTTATTAACATAGAATTATATTGTGTTTTGCAGAACTGTCTTTCCAAATCATACAGTGAAGAGAGTAGAAGATCCAAGTAACAATGGTCAAGCACATATACATGTGGTAGGAGTCAAAAGGAGAGCTATACCACTTCCCATTCAGATGTACTATCAGCAGCAACCAACTTCGTCTACCCCAGTTGTCCGGGTTGATTCAATTCCTGATGTGTCTTCGTCTCCTTCGCCAGCAGGTTTTTAAATTAATTAAATATCAAGTATCTTGCATAGATTCTGAACTGACACTAAAAGACAAAAGTTTTTGAAAATAGTTTGAAAGTGTTGGAAGTCAGGGCCACGTCTTTTGATCGATTTTATTCAATAACGTTAGGAATAGTATTGCAGTATGTACTTGCATGCCATTCTAGTATTTGAAGTGTAACCCATAAACTTGCCAGTCAGCAGACAAGCCGTTGTTGCTGCATCGTTAATTCAGATGCAGTATAGCTGAGAAGAGAAACTGCTTCATATAGAATTACAAATTCAAGCCTTTGATTTTTAAAAATTTGTTACAATAATGTGTTTTGAAATAATTTTTGCTTCCAAACTTTTACTGTGTTTATTTCAATAGGAATCCCTCACGGGCTACCAAGCGTAGGAAATCACTATCAGAGGACCCCTATTAACCAGTCTTCAACTTTGACAGCAACACAGATGTCTTTTCCAATTCAAGGTGTTCATACTGTGGCACAGACTGTTTCTAGAATTCCACAGAATCCTTCTATTCATACACAGCAGCAACAAAATGCTCCAGTGACTGTTATACAGAATAAAGGTCCAATATCCTGTGAAGTAGTGAAGGCCACAGTAATACAGAGCTCTGTTCCCCAGTCTGCGGTTCCTGTGACTATTGCTGTAGGAGGAGCACCACAAGCTTCTAATCAAAATCACAGCACTACAGGACAGCAGCCGTCTGTTACTGTTGTTAGTTCTCAGACGTTGCTTCACCACCAACCTGTAATTCAACAACAGTCTCCACTGCATGCAGTGGTACCAGGACAGATACCTTCAGGCACTCCTGTTACGGTAATTCAGCAAGCTGTACCTCAGGGTCATATATTTGGCAGAGTACAAAACATACCAGCATGCAGTTCGGCAGTTTCACAGGGTCAACAGCTAATCAGCACATCATCACAACCTGGGCAGACATCATCTCAGCAGTCCTCTGCTGGCAACCAGCAACAAGATACAGTCATCATAGCACCACAGCAGTACGTCACAACCTCTGCATCTAACATTGTTTCTGCCACCACAGTTCAAAATTTCCAAGTAGCAGCTGGGCAGGTGGTTACAATCGCAGGTGTCCAAAACCCACCAACATCTAGGGTAGGGTTCCAGAATATTGCACCAAAGCCTCTGCCATCTCAGCAAGTTCCGCCTGCCGTGGTACAGCAGCCGATGCAGCCACAGCAGCAGCCCCCAGCACCGTCCCAGCAAAGTGTAGTGATTGTAAGCCAGCCAGCTCAGCAAGGTCAAACGTATGCACCAGCCATTCATCAAATAGTGCTCGCTAATCCAGCTTCTATTCCCGCTGGTCAAACTGTCCAGTTGACTGGACAGCCAACCATTACTCCATCTTCTTCACCATCCCCAGGTCCGGTTACAAATAATCAAGTCCCCGCAGTTATGTCATCTTCATCTACCACTCCTCAGTCACAAGGGCCCCCTCCTACTGTCAGCCAGATGCTTTCTGTAAAGAGGCAGCAGCAGCAACATTCACCAGCATCGTCACAGCAGCAGGTACAGGTACAACAACCGATACAAATGCAAGTTCAGTCACAGCAAGCTAATACAGGAGTTGGCCAGCCTAACTCTGGTGAGTCTAGTCTGATAAAACAACTGCTCCTTCCGAAAAGAGGCCCCTCAACTCCAGGGGGAAAGCTTATACTCCCAGCTCCACAGATTCCTCCACCTAACAATGCAAGAGCTCCTAGCCCTCAGGTGGTTTATCAGATGGCCAATAACCAGGCGCCAGGTTTTGGAGTTCAAGGACAGTCTCCAACTCAGCAGCTGCTGGTTGGACAGCAAAATGTTCAGTTGGTCCCGGGTGCAATCCAGCCCCAAGGGGCAGTACAAACAGTACCCATTTCTAATTTACAGATATTGCCAGGCCAGTTGATCTCAAACAGCCCAGCAACTATTTTCCAAGGGACTACTGGCAACCAGGTTACGATAACAGTTGTGCCAAATACGAGTTTTGCTACTGCAACTGTGAGTCAGGGAAATGCAACTCAAATCTTTTCTCCTGCAGGAATTGCAGTGAGTGGAGCACAGACAGGAGTTGGGCTACAGGTGCAAACGCTTCCAGCTACTCAAGCACCTTCAGCTGGACAATCACCGTGTACTGCTGCTCCCCCATTCAAAGGTGATAAAATAATTTGCCAAAAGGAGGAAGAAGCAAAGGAAGCAACAGGTTTACACATTCACGAACGTAAAATTGAAGTTATGGAGAATCCTTCCTGCCGAAGAGGAGCTGCAAACACCAGCAATGGGGATGCAAAAGAAAATGAAATGCAGGTGGGAAGTCTTTTAAATGGGAGAAAGTATAGTGACTCCAGTCTACCTCCTTCTAACTCAGGGAAAACTCAGAATGAGGCCAATCAGTGCTCACAAGTCAGTAATGGGCCATCATTAGAAATGGGTGAGAACGGAGCTCCCGGAAAGCAGAACTTTGAACAAATGGACACACAGGAAATTAAAAGTGATTTGAAGAAGCCCCTAGTTAATGGAATCTGTGATTTTGATAAAGGAGATGGTTCTCATTTGAGCAAAAACATTCCAAATCACAAAACTTCCAATCATGTAGGAAATGGTGAGATATCTTCAGTGGAACAACAAGGGAATTTGGATGCCACGCAGCAAGATACTGCCAAAGGTGATCAAGGGGAAAGAATTTCTAATGGGCCTGTATTAACTTTGAGTAGTTCACCTGTTGTAAGCGGTACACAGGAGGCTGCAAAACTGTTAACCCAGCAACTTAGTGGTACCAACACTGATTTACCTAATGGACCTCTAGCTTCAAGTTTGAATTCAGATGTGCCTCAGCAACGCCCAAGTGTAGTTGTCTCACCACAATCTACAGCCTCTGTTATACAGGGGCATCAAATCATAGCAGTTCCACACTCAGGACCTAGAGTGTCCCAGTCTACCCTGTCATCCGAAGTTCGGTCTACTAATGGCACAGCAGAATGCAAAACTGTAAAGAGGCCAGCAGAGGATAATGACAGGGAAACTGTTCCAGGAATTCCAAATAAAGTAGGAGTTAGAATTGTTACAATCAGTGACCCCAACAATGCTGGTTGCAGTGCAACTATGGTTGCTGTGCCAGCTGGAGCGGATCCAAGCACTGTAGCGAAAGTAGCAATAGAAAGTGCTGTTCAACAAAAGCAGCAGCATCCAACCACGTATATACAAAGCATGGTCACACAGGTATGTTGCAGTGTTCTTTTCATGTTTATTCCAACTGTGATTCTGACTAATGCTGTGAAATAACAGGGGTGAAAATGTAAACTCAGTCAATATCTCTTGCATAGTGTTTAAAATATTCAGAAAACGGTGGTTTCTGTTCTTTCAGGGACTAAAGTTCTAATAGTTTGCATACCTCTTCAATGTCAGTGACAATAGTGGAATTTAAAATAGTTTGTAGCTTGCTAATACGCAAGGAACTTCTACTCACTGATTTCTTCCTTAAAGGATTAACTGTTCTGAAAACAAAAATGATTTGTTGTACAGTCTTGGAAAAATGTCGATATTGTTCTGCATTTTATTCTTGGTCATTATTGCTTGTGGAGGAGTGAATATGGTTTTTTGCAAGTTAATGATCGCAAATGCCTGTGGCTTGCTGAAATGAGTTGAAGTTCTTGCATTTAAAGGTGATCTTTAAAGACTTGCTTCAGGCATTCGCTACAATCAGGAGAAAGTATTGTTTTGTAAATTTGTTGAAATGTTTATGTTTGTTTATTACAAAATATTTGTAATGTTTATTTATCGATAGAATAAGCATTGTTTGGTGCTTTTTTTTCTGTTTGACAGGCTTTGGAGAAGGCTCTTTTTTTTCCCTTGATCAACTTTTTTTTAACCATTTGAAAGTGGTTACTCCCATTAATAAGTACAAATAACCATGTTTGAGATTATTTCAGTTTCTAGAATTTATTTCAGTTTTGTACATGGACAGAAAATCCCTCTCCAAAAAACGTTCCTAACCTGAACAGGAGCAAAAAATAGAATAGTAGGTCTGACAGAGTTCTGACAGACTGTGAAGAGGAGAAATTAAATCTTGAGTGTATGTTAGTGCATTTTGACCTTGAGATAAGACAAGTCTTTTATTTGTTATCTTCCTTTTTTGTTTGGTTGGTTGGGGTTTTTGTTTGTTTTTGATAGACCTTATGGACTTAAGCAGAGCTAGAACTCAAAATTCAACAAGTGATGGCTAATGCTATTTCTTTTTCTGTGTCAAGTTAGGACAGTCAAAACAGCTTTCAACAGAAACCTTCATTTAGTTGTCAGAAATCAGGACTAACAGTTAACAAGTTTTCTTTCTGTTTTCTTAAAATGTCTTTAAATTCACTTGTTAATTTTCACTTAGGTTTTATCAAAGAAATATCTACATTTTTCTGATAAGTTATTTATCTTTGTTCTTACTAGAAATTATTTCACCAAAATGACAGTGTCTGTTGGCAGCATAGGGACAATGCGCCAGATTTTCTGTAGTGTGGATATATTAGCTGTGCTTTGCTTTTCACAGTGAGTGTCTTAAGCTGTTACGCAGTTTGAAATTCCATTATAGCTTTGCTAGGGGTTTGGCTGAAATAGAAGATGGTATTGCCATGTCTCTGGAATTGAATAAATATTATCTGTGGTTATTTGTCCCCTGGACATGTGGCTAACAAGAATTTTCAGTTGTGTCTCAAACAGCTACTAAACTAATACAGTTAACTGTTTCATTTGTATTAGATAACGTGTATCATTAAATAGAGGGGAAGAAAAAAGTATTTTCTGTGTTGATATTTCCTTTTTTACACTGTCACTAATAACACTATCATTAATAGTTCCTACATTTTCCATTGCCTTTACAAACAGAAAAATGCTGCCAGCTGGGTATGCCATTCAGTAGAAATTTGCAGATCAAAATAACTTGGTTTAATGTCTGCTTCCATCGAAGTTAGCTCATTCTTCTGTCTGTAGGATGCCTTTTCTTTCTTCAAAATTGCAGGAATGTGGGAGAAAAAGAGTTAATTAGTTTTGATCTTGGTGAACAGTCTAATTCGTTAGATAATTGCCTTAACCATTACCTGTGGGTATCTATGAATCATGTCTATCATGATAATGCTAAGTACTGACTTATAATAGAACCCACTTTATAGTACTCTGTTCAGGTATATTGGACATCATAGTTTGGCTTAAGACTTTCAAGGATCTTTACCACTCCTTTAAAATCAATGCATTGGACTAAAGCAGTATCAAAATCATCCTGGACGGCTCTTTTGTTTCCAAAGCAGCTGCAGTAGCCATTGTTTTTCTGGAAAAGCAGATGTTAAGTATTTCCAATATTGAGTCTGCTTTTAGGAGTATCTTTAAGACATCCAGAAATACTAAGATGTAGCCAAATGCTTGTGAGCTCAGTGTGAGTTTTACTGATGACTTCTTTTGAGGTTAGGCTGTGTGTAATCTATTTTTTCCCTGCACATTTTGTGAGTCTTCCCTGTATGATAAGCAGCTTTTTTTGTCCCTGACTTTTTGAAAGGCAGCAGCTAAGGAACACCTTTTTCGCTTGAGCATCTGCATTGTTTTATCCTCTCTGCAGTGTCTAATGTATGCTGGCTGTCTTGCAGAAGAAATGGGAGAACATAGTTCTTTCTGCAAACAGTGTGAAATTTATTATAAATACAACCCAATGGAGAAAAACGGTGAGGGACAGGGAATAAAGGGATATTAGCTATGGCAAAATTACATAGCTGCTGAAGCTCTTAGTGTGTGATTTCCTGTTTGCTTGTCATGTTAAAATTTTATTCTAAACTAGACCTTGTATTTCAGAGAATTGAGAAAGGGATGGAAGAAGAAAATTTGTAATAAAATGGTAACCCAACAGGAATACTGGAGAAGGAGATGTGGAGGACAGAAAAGGGAGGAGAGTATTGCTTATGCAACTACAGCAGGATTAGTTGTCATGAACTGCAGAGAGGAGAAAGGGAAGATGCTTAAACTGAAGATAAGGAAGGGCAAACAAATAGAGGAGGAAGGAAGCAGCAACGTGAAAACTAAGGAAAGCAAGAAAAGGAGTGAAATAATCCTTAAGGGATTGTAAAAGTTAAGACAACATTTATTTCATTATATGAATGGTAGCTTGAAATCGCCTGGTACTATATGCTTGGGGGAAAAATGTTGATTTAAATGGTCTACTAAAATAATGAAAATTTATATATGTGCTGTTTATGGGACAGCCTGTGTATTCCTATCAAAATCCAGTTAGACATGTATCTTCTGTGTATAACATCTGATTATTCCATGTTAATTGTACACCTCAGCAAAACTCATTGAAAAATAACTACATATATACTGACTTTAAAGATTTTTTTTTTTTTTGCATTTTTATGAAAAATTGGGCTATGGGTGTATGGGTTATGTCAGAAGAGGAACATATGATACGCACAGTGTTGCAATGTTTTGCTTATATCTCCATCTGTATTTTGTAAACTCATGAAATGTAGTCTGAGAGGAGACAGAACTGGCACTTTACTGTCTCGGCTTCCTTTTATTTTGGTGGTCTCTGTTCCTGGATTATTGCTTTCCTGAGGCATTGTGCTGGACCAGTGGATGAAAAAGAAAAGAAATGAGCTATTACCTACCTGTACACTTTCTTTTCCACTTTTTCGTACTCCTCTTCAAATGCCTCCAAAACATCTGTTGAACATAACCGTGTTGGTTTGTCCCAATTGGTGTGTGTTTTGAAGGAATACTCTGATATCACACCAAGTTACTAGAAGTGAGCAAATCTGATCTAAATTGCCTTATCTGGCTTTTAAAGTAATCACCTCCCTGCTAATCACTGTCATGCCCTCACAAACAATGCACGCCCAGTTCTCTTAAGGCCGCCCGCTTGAAACATGCTCCTGTGGAAATTTAGGTGGCAAAAACTGCGTGAGCATTGCCTTCACCGTTTGCTCCTGCTCTCTGTTGATTGGGAAGCTGAGAATTACCATGCACCAGAAAGCAGGTGTGTAGCTCCAGGAGGTGTCATTCATTTCTAGCCACAGAGCAAATGAGTTTCTCAGCTGGAAGTACTGAAATACAGAATCTCTATGCTTTTACTGCTCTTCACTTGTGAAGCACACTGTTGCAAGGAGACTTAAACTTCAGTAATCTAACAAGAAAAGAATACCTATTTTAGTGCCTGCCCATCCACCTGACCTCTTCCTCACACTCAAATCCTGCTATATTAATTTTCAGCTTATAGGTTACCTTTTTATTATGAAGCTCATTATCATGAAGAAGCTAAACATAAAAATTCCTAATACCAAACTGCAAATCCTATGATACTTTAAAATAGTATTTTTGCTATTAATTAACTGTTTATTATTGAGTTAAATGTATTTACTATGAGTGTGTATGTACTAATGGTGGGAGATAAAATGCAGTCTAGTGCTTTTAACCTGCATATGGCTCTATAGGTCACCAGGAACCCCATCACACTGGGATGCAGTATGTTCTCTTGTTGATGGCATGGTAGGCCTTTTAAATAAAATGGGCAGGTATCACACTAAAATAGAGTTATTCATTAACTCATATATTGAATGGCACCATTGCTTCTGTGAAAAGGAGGTGGAGGCCATTTCTGTCCCCAAGCCAGAGGGTTTGTTATTCCTACCCCACAGGAAGCTCATGTGTCCAAATGGACAAGCTCTCGTGCATAGAAATAGTGTCTTCTGTAAACAGTCCGTTCCAGTTAGCAGAAAGCTCTTAGTTAGCAGAAAACTCCTAGTTTTCATGACGATGCCAGACTTCCTTCCCTCCATCTCAATCTAAAGTCACTCAGTCTAGAGATAAAATGTCCTACTTATTCAAGTAACCTGTAATATCTGGTCTGTAAGGAGACTGTACAGACATTAAGGGTTTGTATTTATGTAGTTTTAAGAGTTCGGTGCAAACCGTACTGAGATAGGTGATGCTGCTAGAGGCACCTTTCAGTCCTGAGATCCAGTGAGATCTGATTTGCAAAAGTGCTGAGTGGTGGCAATCGCAAATCCTATCATGGAGAGGTCTAATCTGATCATAAAAAGATGCCATGAAGTGCTTTCAAGTATACTAGAGTACTGGGCGTTTGATTTCGTGAGGAACCTGGAATCATGAAATGGTTTTGCTAGAGGAGGAAATTTTGTGAAATCGTTTTGCCATGGGGAAATTCTCTTCAATGTTACTTTATCCAGAAAGACTTTAATGGGAATAAATTTCTGTCATAGTTCCATATGTTAAAGAAATAAGTGAGTTTACCTAGTCATTGCATATCAGTACTGTAAACTAGGTAGAATGTGGCAAGTATTTCTAGGTAAATTTCTGGAAAAAAGGAGTTTCATTTCTCAAAACCAAAGACTATCCCTAATTTTAGTGATGTCCCGTGTATCATGCATTACTAAATCAATACATGAAATAGAGGAGGGAAAAAAAGAAAACACGTTAGCAGTATTTCTGATTTCTTGAGTGAAGAGAGGAAAGCTTTGAGATGTTCGAACATGTAACTTATGTTTATAAAATAAAACCAAGGAAAGCAAGTGTAATTTTGCTTTATCTGCTGACTTTAAAATATAATCAGCACAGTTAATAGGCAAGCAATAAATTTGACTTTAAAATACATGGATGTTGTAGCTACCTAATGCTCCAAGTTTGAGCGAAACTACTCTAGTTTGCAGTAGCACAGTGATAAGAGAATTCTAAACAACAACAATTATTTTACACATTTCTTCAATTTATCAGCTTTGTTTTTCTCACTGGAAAAAAAAAAAAGGGTGGAAAGAAATTGGAGGGGAAACTGAATTTTAACTTTTTGTCCTGAAAAGTTGTTTTCTTTCGTGTCCTTTTTCATTTTCAGCATGTACCATTTTGTGTTGTATATCTCAGATCTCCTTGTTTAAAATAAACAGATTTTTAATGAGGTGGTATTAAAACCTTTGAATACCACTAGGAGACCTTGCCAGAAAAACCCTTGAGAAAATTCATAATTCTGGATTAATTGCAGGGTTTGCTTAGAATGGAGTAAATAATACATGAACTACACGTTGAATGTTGAGAATTAAATAAAATACTGAATTCATTCACTAAGCTCACTCTTTGTCCAGCACATTAGATGAGACAGAAGTTCTATAGGGATAAAATGTCAGATAAAGACCATCATAATGGATTGATATTAGGATGCCAAGTGAAGATTGCAAAACAAGCTGTACTACTGACACTTGATGATTTTACTTTCAGTGTGACTTTAAAAATGCCTTGTTAAAGGCCTTAAAAGGCTCCACTTGTTTTTACCGTCTGTTAAAAGATATATTGTGAAGATTTATTACCCAATCTGTAAAATAGTTTAGAGGTCTTTAGATGAAAATCATTGCTTAGTTTAAAATAATTTGTAATCATGACTAATGGACTCGAGAGTCCTTTCTTACGACTTTCCACACATACAGATCACAGGGATCATACGCTAGTTGTGCTGTGTTCAGGAGTTTTGCTGAGTTTTGCCTTACTTTTATTAGTATTTATGCTTGGATAAGGGAAGTGTGTTGGTTTTGATGAGGCTTTTTTGCTGTCCTTTTGGTCATGTTATTAGTGTTGTATGATCTGTGATAGTTATTAACTCGTTACCTTGTGTGACTGTTGTCTGCAGTGCCAATAGAGAGTAGCAGGAAGAAAACACAAGATCAATATACAAATGAAATGTTAGAAGTTGCACTTAACTATGTTTCTTTACAGTTGAAGTCTAAAGACAGTAACAGACCTGTAAAGGTGCAGAGTAGTGTGTGTGGCATTTGGAAAATGCTTCTATTATACTATTATTGAACACAGACTTGAAAGTAGTTTTGTTTGGTCTCTTTAGAAGCATGTTATGTTCCTTTTCTAACAGTAGGGAAGAAAAGGATGTTAGGTCTTCATTCCTAGATAATATTCAAAAACTTCATCTTTTTATTGTCATCTTCTTTATAAACATCTTGCTGGCCAGAGCCTTCTAGGAAAAAAGAAATAGGAGAAAGTGTTCTGACATAAACACTGTTCTGAAATGGGGTAGTCCAGCATTCAGTATCTATTATTCAGAAGAAGAAATAAAATTGACATGTTTTGGCTCTGTTTTTATATTTTTAGGTAACTTTAAGACATTTTTCTTTCTCTGTTAAAATAAGTGTCTTGTAATATGGCAAGGGAGCGAGCGAAATGTATTTTTTTTCTTTCTGAAATGTTTATATTTCACTGTATACAAGTTGTATGGCATGTTTAGGCATTCTGGGCATGTGATGTTCTGTATAAAGGTACATGTGCTGGCTGGTTTTCCAAGAGCTTGAAGAATTACGTCCTTTGCCAAGTTTTACAGAGAAAATGGAATGTCCTAGTTTGAGCCTACTGGTCTTTGGTAGTGTTTCTTCAGCATTGTTCATTTTACCTTTCCATACACACTCTGTAACACAAACTGATGCGTACTAATGCTGCTCATAAAACCATTTCATCAGAGAACATAAAGCAGTTCTAGATGTATCAGTGCTCATTTTACTTCTTTTAGCAATATTTTCTCCTACATTTACACAGGGAAGCAAACTACTCCCTGTGCTGATGATATTGCAACCCCTAAAGTTTGCGTGCTTTTTTTTTTTTCCTTAAAAAACAAATAAAGCCTTTGTAAAATAATGTTGACCTTTGCTCCATTAGTGCCTTTGAGAAATTCCTTTGCAATCATAATTCTGTATTTGAATTTAGGTATAAGGTTTAGTAATTTGACTATTAGAAACTTCTGCAGAAATGCTACAGTGTAAAAGTTTTATGTCCCTGATGTTATTGTGTCTATTAACGCTTATTCAGAGTTCAAAGTGTTAAAATCTGAAAACCTGTGGTTGATTAAAGTGTAAAACAAAAGACCTTTGAACAAACACTAAACTGCATGTCAAGTCTTGAAATAAGCCCTGTTTAAAACTCTGTTTAAACTTTTTTTGCAGAGCACACCTGCAACGTCGATACCAACAGTGCAAGTACAGGGCCAGCAGATCAGTTTGCAGCCGCCTTCATACACTGCAGCAAGTCAGCATGCAGAGCAAATGAAAAAACCTGGACAGAACTTCATGTGTCTGTGGCAATCTTGTAAAAAGTAAATACCTCCTTTATTTAACTACCTTTTACTAATACATAACAGATGCTTGTATATAGAAGGTGATTCTACAAGTTCTATCCATTCTGTTGCCTTAAGTTACATTAAGTGGGTGGGGAAAAGAAAAAATGAAAAGTGTTGAGGAAACTGAAGCTGAGATGGGGGAGTGCAAGACATTTAACTGCTCTCCATTATACTTCAGAGCATAAAAAAATAATTCCTAGCTTGGAAGCTTGTTCTCTGTATTGCAAGTACAAAAATAGTTACTGTACTGCAGTTACAAATCATGTCTTGGACATTTTCTTGTGTTTCCAGCTTTTAGTTTTTCGTGTGTTTCCGGTTTTGCAAGAGCAGGGTGTTGCACTTCTGTGTCCTGGTCAAAGTCCTATTTAGATTATGACTAATTTTAGTAATTATGATACCATTTGTGAGCCACAGGACTCCATTGTCACAAAAGGAAATAATGAGGAACAAGACAGCAATGACTAGACTTTTTTTTGATTTGTTGTTGTCCTTAAAAGAGAGAGTGGTGAGCTAGTAGACTTTTGTATGTAGGCTTATGAACACGTGATACTACCCTTGTTATCAGTACGTATATCTTGACACAGATTTTTAAAATAACACAGGTTTGTGAATATGCTTAGCTTTCAGTGAAGGGTACAGATTGGTGAAACAAAGGGAGTTGTCAAATAGAATTGCATAATGTACAGGATGGGCATGAAAAAGAGTGAGACATTTCATTGTTGTAGGACAAGAAAAAGGGAGCATAAAGACAAACTGATTTGGCAGAAGACTGGTGTGCAGACATTCAGAAAGTTGGGATGAAATAATGGAGAAGTTTGAATCTTTGGAACTGATGGTGAAAATGAGGCATTTGAAAAGAATTAGAGGAATACTGAAGGACAGTTAATTTGTAGACTCCTGGAGCTGTAATTTGTGTTTCTTTAATCTGTAGATGCCTGAAGCTGTAATTTCTCTTTCTTTCATTCCTTACAAACATAATTCAAAGATCATTAAGTCAATGCAAGACGTGGGTTTTACTTAAGACTCTGACTGGTACTGTAGAGATAGGGTGTTTCTTAAATCATTGCCCTGTTTTCACCTTAAAAGTGATTTTTATTTTTTTAGGTAGGTGACGCTTCTCTGTGTAAGAAATATGTGTAAGGCTATACTTTTACTTTACTTCTTTACTACTAATAAATACAACTGTAGAGGCATACTCTACTGGCTGCACAATAGATGCATAAACACCTGTGTTGGTACAAGAGTGGATTGTACTGAGGTGGAGTTGAAAAGCTGGGGCAGTTTCTTAGCAGAAGCCTTGCCAATTTATGCCATCTTGAAGAGTTAGCTGAACTACAGTTTTGAAGCACAAGTGAGTCGCCAGCTTTCTTCTATGTCTAAAGTTATGTAGGATCAGTTGTGTAGAGTTGAGGTAACATCTAACCATGGAAAAAGCTGATGTCACATGTGAACTAGGATACAAATATGTGCAGACAAATTTTGGGGCAGGAGGAACGACAATACAATTATTATTGCCTTACAATTTCAGCCTTTCTGTAAGTCTCTCTTAAAGTACTGTTCCAGTAAATTTTCCTGAGACTGAAGTTAAGGGCTACGAGGCTCATATTTCACAAGTTGATCTCTATGCTTTATTTCAAAGATACTGTATTATTTCTGTTGCTTTTAGTTTCTCCTGTTGTTACTTACTGTACTGGTTTTTGTTGATAGTTAAGTTTCATTATTTTCAAAAGCCTTCAGAGATTTTGCATTGTTAGATTGTCCGTGTGACACACAGCTCTTGTTCTTATGCTGTCACTCTCTTCTAAAATATTTATTTCAGCCCCAGCTTAAAAACAGTTTACATAAACATTACACTCAGCATTCTCTGTGATGAAGAGAGAACCAAAATGTTAAGACAGCATCTTCCTCAAATGTGTATTGTTTACTCATACTCCTTCATCAGCCTGATTAAAAACAGGAGTATCAAATCTCCTGTAGGCTTACTGCTTCTAACAGACATAAAGAAAGATGTGGAATCGCCACCTGTTACTGTAACTGTATCTTAGATGTTTTTATTGAGTTGTTTAAGCAGGAAACCAGGAGATTCTTTTGAGTGGGTCATTAGTCTATGTGAACTTTACATCCACTACTTGGTTTCATTCATGATTGCTTAGCAGGTTTTTTCCCTCAGTTTTAGGCAGGCAGGTTCATCATAGCAGAATGATAGAACAGTCGTCTTCGGTGTTCACAATTAACTGGAAAGATATGACAGGAGGCAAATTTGATACAGTCATTTGCACCTGTTTCCCTATGCACGGTCTTTAGTTTAATTCTCACAACATATTAGCATCAAGTTTACCTTCCAGGATGTGTTGCAGAAGGCAGTGAAGGCCTTCAAAAACATTTTATTGAGAATCAGAATAAATACGAATAAATAAAATAGTATGTTCTTTTCCTACCTGCTAACTTGGCTGCTGCAGTCAGCAACATTCCACTGGATGGGTGTGGGTTCTGCTGTTTTGTTTTTCAGAACCAAATTAGGAAACATTATACCAAGATTTTGAAATAAAATGCAACAAATGTAGTAGCGTCTGAAGACCACAACCAGATCAGGCCTGATTATGCAAATGGTTGTAATGACTGGCCTCTCGGAGATGTATGCAGGCTTAGTATCTGAAGTGGAAGTAAAACTCTAAAAGGTGTCAGTCAGCACACTACTTTGCATTGAGGATGTAACAGAAAGAAGGTGTTTTCCTTTGAAGTTCAGCTGTCTGCAAGTACTGCTAATCGTATCCAGCTTAATTTAAAAGCTGCTATTTTGTTTCATAGGTAAGCAGGAGATGTCTGCTCTTGAATTGCTTGGTATTTAAAACGTAAATTGGAAATGCTCTTGAATCTCTACTGCCTGTCAAGTCAGCTATTAGTTTAATGTTCTGTTCAGCAGCTGAACAGAATGATGGAGAAATTAAGTGGGAAGTAAGAGTCTGGACTCAACTGGCTGTATTCTCAGTACTTAAGCTTTTTTTTTTTAATTACCATGTTTAGGTGTTTCTTTAAGGAAAAATAGTTTTTCTCTGCAAAATGGTAGTAATCCTGAATCTTCTTAGGTCAGTGATTGAAGTATAATGCTGAATGTATTATACAGTAAGTGAACCAACATAGCTGAAATAGCTTTATTTTTCTTAAAGCCTTGCCATATTAAATAAAATGTTTTAAACTACATTTTGGTTTTCACTTATGCTGTGAAATTTGTTTCATCCATGCCAGGAATTATCCTTAAATAGGTTTGTGCCAGCCTTAAGTTTACATACTGTCTTTCTTCTTTATTGTGGAAAATACATCTTTCTGTCCTCTGAAACATCAACTTTTGCTGTTGAGCCAATGTAGATATAAAACATTTCCATTTGCTACTACGCGCTATCTGGACCAACAGCAAGAGGCAGTTTCTCCTCCCCAGCTTCCCTTCAGCAAGTGCTGACTGGCAAGGTGAATGCTTTTTAAGCATTTAAGTATTTATTACCTATGCAGAAGGTAATTGCTGTATTACAGGTGGTTATCGCAGTAGAATTCAGTTTATAACTAAGATTTGTCTCTGGGTGAAATTAACTCTTTTACACCTTTATGGGATTCAGGTAGCAGTATCTGTACAGTATTGATTGCAAGTATGCTTGCGTAACGAACAGTATTGAAATGAGTAGGAGGATGTGTAAGGAGGTGGTTGGATCAAAGCACCTACTGATCTGCTCTTTGTACGCTGAGAGTTCTGACTTGAACTCGTCCGTAAATGTCTGCGGTAGGTTTGCAGTAGGTTTAAGATGATGCTTCATCCTTGACTGCTTGCGGTAAGTCTCTGATTGGGTGTCATCTCCCTCTTGGCACTATTCAGCCCAGTGAGTTCACTCAAACATCTTAACACAAGTACTTTTTTAATTAACTGAAACTAAAACACTGAACCCAAGTGGCTGAGGTGGGTGCATGTGTTTCCTCTGGTAAGACTGCTGCACCAGTGGCATCTGTCCAGCAAGTGTGTGGAGACAGCTGGTGGCAGCAACTTCCCAAATGGCAGGAACTAGGTTTCTAGACCTCTTCTGTCCAAGCCTTAAGTGGGTGTTGATGAGCTGGGTTAGTTGTATTGAAATGAATTGCAAGCAGCCAAGTCTTTTGTTTATTTTGGCCATTTTTTCTGTGTTGAAGTTAAGGGATGTAATTTGTAACACTTGATGTGTTTTAAGGTGTATCTAGACTAAAAAAAAAAACACACCCACACTTTGGGTCATTCACTGTTTTTATTTCATATTGTTTGAAAGATAGTGGTTGTCCATTACAATGTGGTACACGTTAAGATAAGACATCTTTTGTCTATGTCACAATTTGAAACTGTTTAAAAACTGTTGACTCACCCTTATTTTGAGGTGGCATTCATAGTGAGTTGTAACTTTCCTACCACTTCAGAGTGGAAGAAAGCTCTTATTGGGGCTATTCTGTCCATTTTCCTGATCTTTAGAATTCAGGTGCTAAAGAGCACTAATTTTAGATTGATCTCTTATTCCGTCAGTTTTGACAAGCGTGCAGTATTGAGAGCAAATAGGATGATGAATGGTGTGCATCTCTTTTTTTCCCAGTTAAAGTTTAAATAAGGTCTGAGTATGGCTGCCAGTAAAAAAGGAAAACAGGAAAAGGAATATATGAAACTCAACTTTTTAATCTGTTTATTACTGTATTTTACTTGTGTTGCAGAGAATGGATCTGGTGGAATTAACATGCGTTATTTCTTTGGTAAAGTATAAATAGAAAAATAGAAGCATATTTCGGTTGGCTTTGGCAAAACCATATTGCCGCTTATTAGTAGCTCACTGGTTATATACATACATGTTTTTCCTTTCAGGATTTGTCGACTTCTCATTTTACCAATGCATATCTTGTTTCAGAAAATAAAAATGTTTATCCAGTATGTGTTTATGTTTGTGATATTTGTGCTTTACCATTAGCTGGAAAAAAAAATCAAACTTAAATTCCCCTCCCCCTCTTTTTGTAGGTGGTTTCAAACACCATCACAAGTTTTCTATCACGCAGCAACTGAACATGGAGGAAAAGATGTCTACCCAGGGCAGTGCTTATGGGAGGGATGTGAACCTTTCCAGCGGCAGAGGTTTTCCTTCATTACCCATTTACAGGTGCAGATGTTCTTTCACATATTGTTTCAGAAAATAGTAGGAATTTAATGGTAAATTTTCACACACCTTTCTTACTGTCTTTCTTTTTTCTCCAAACAGGATAAGCACTGTTCCAGAGATGCTTTGCTTGCAGGATTAAAACAAGATGAGCATGGACAAGCAGGAAATCAGAAGCCTTCCAATAAGTAAGAGACTTGAGCCTCATTAGCAGTAGTGAAAATAAAAGTATTAGAAATTATTGGAAGAATTTGCGTATTTATAACTTGGCTTATCTGGTGAAAGACAGACAAAATGGGCAAAAGAGGGAATAGATTATCATGTGGGAGATGTGGTTGCAGTTATCGTAAAAGGAACAGCTAATTTTTTAAGGTATATGGGTCAATACTCTTTGATGGATGTTGTTCTGAACATATTCTCCTGATTTTTCCCAACTGGATAGAATTTTGTAACTTTTATTGTAACAGGAAGGTGCTTGTAATCCAAATGGAAAGTTATTCGTTGTGTACAGTTCAGGTGTTTCATACAGCTGAGATAGATAGTCTTGTAACTTGCTGTATTCCTTCTAGTTTTGTGGTCTCAATTTGTGCTGATTTGATCCAGGAACTGTTGTAATAAACTTTCCTTTAAACAAGCAAACAAGATAAATGCCAACTCCTCAGAGTCTTCTAATTTTTTGCTGCTACCTGGAATTGGCTTTGACTCTCTTTCCCAAAATGGTATCAACCATCTGGAATTAATATTGGAGACCACAACCCCGTTGCTATGGGGTTGTGGGGATGGTTATGTTAATATTGGAGTTATCCAGGGTTCGGTTACATGCATAAGTATATTAAGACTAGGTCTTTGTTAATAACTAACTGGAATCTCGTTGTTGCAAGCTGAAGATGTAATTACATGGTCCCACGCAGATTTTTGCAGTCTGTTCTGTGGCTAGTTAAATTGCTACCAAGCTGCTGGAGGCAGCAGGGAAAGTTGAGCATGAAAGCTGAGAAATTTAGTTTGGGAGTCCATTTATTTTTTAATATAAACAAACTTGGTAGCACAGACTTACGATTGCTTTATGGTGCCTTGTTTCATTACACTGAATAACATTCAGACCTCTGAAAACCACAAAATGAAGAATGATGGTAATGTAGTCTTAAATACTTGGTAAGTGGGAAGCTTAGGGCTGGTGCCATCTACTACCATGTTGTGATCTCAACTCTGCCTTTCCAAAAATGTTCCATCACACAGATAACACGTCCAGTAGCTCTGTGTCCTCATAGGCTTCTTTCAGATTGGCTCAGGTACTCATACAAGAAAAAACATTCATACATCCCCTCTTTTAAGGCAGAATTCCCTAAGTAGGTCAGATTCAGAAAGTAGGAATTTATGTGCATAACCAGTTCTCACTGAAATACTGAGACTGCAATATCACAAGATACTAAGGATGTGATTTCAGAATACAAGTTGAAATAAGAACATTCCACTATTCAAAGTAGGATGTTTTGACTCTCCCTGCCATCCCGTGTTCCGTCTTGTGGCTGTGCACTGCTTACAGTGAGAGAACTAGCTTTAGTTTTTGTCTGATTGCGTGGTAAATCAATTCTGTTTTTTAAAAAAAAAAATAATTAATCAAAAAAAGTGGTTTTGCTAGGTGGGTGGAATACAGTTGCCTTACAGTCAGTTGAACACCAGTACAGGAGGTGGGCTGGAACAAAAAGAAGGGATGAGACCTTTCTCTGTCAGCACTCATGACAGCTAGTAGAGTCAGCTGTTCTATAGAGGTTCTGTGTCCATTATTTTTTACTCTCTTTCCTCTTTTGCTGAAGAAGAAATCAAGAAACAGGAATATTTTGCTTACATATAATGTATAACCCATATAATCTTAGAGCACTCCTGCAGAGTTATGTTTGCACTACTGAAAAGAGTATCTAGCTACATGAGGGAGACAAGACTTGATAATTTGCTTTCCAGAATCAGTCTTGTGTCAAATGAAACATTAAGCTCGCTCCAGCGGGTCACCTCAAGTTGCCTTTACATAGACATGTGTGAAAGCTGACTTAAAAAGTTTTGGCTTAATTTACTTTTTGTTGAGTCTTAGAAACTTGTCAGATATATCAGCACACCACTGATAGTCCACATGACTAAACTCTTGTATGGAGCTGAAACAACTTAAAGAACTGGTGCTGAGATAAAGCATGTGTAAGCCATCAACTTTTAGGCATCAGTCAGGCCAACTTTATGCACTTAATCCCTCATCATGTAGTAAAACTACACCTACCTCAGAGAGTGCATACAGAGTGAGTGTTATTGGTGCTTGAGGTAAAATCTGTGGAACGCAGTGTAACAAACAAGGGCCTGTTCCCCTAGTCAGTCATCATTTATGTCTATCGTAACACCATACATACTTGAAAAAATCTGTAACGGAACCAGGGACGCAAAGTTAAGCCGCATTACAGAGTTGGTTGTATACCTTAATTCTGTGTTTCTTCGCTTTTAAAGTTGTATTATATTAACTCTTCCTCTTCTGGTTTTCAGAGGTAGCTGAATATTACATTCTGGAAGGTCAGGTAGCATTAGCAATTAACTGTATGTTGACTGTAGCTTTGTGCATTTGAATCTTTTTGGATTCACGTTAATTTTTTTTCCTTGTTGCCACTGAAGCAAAGGTGGTAGCGTGAGCTACCAAAAGTATTCGTCGTGCGCTGTGGGAGTGGGGCAGGAGGTAACTTCAAATCACAAGATGAATGGTATGATTTGAAGTTAAGTTGATAACATAATCAAAGAAATTCAAGAAATCTAGATGTTTCTTAAGAGATATACTTGCCCCCAGACCCAAGTCACTCCACTTGATGTCTCATAACTTTTTATCAGCTTCCTTTTTTCCAAAATCAAAAAGAGAAGACAATCTTTTAATTTCTTCCTAATTTATTGCAGTTGTCTCTTTCAATATTTCTAGCATTGAGGCAATGATACTTCAACTTTCTAAAATATAGTGTGATAGCTGTTGAAGAGAGACATTGGGAACAGCCTCCATTTGATGAATCCTTGTTCTTCTCGATATAAAGAAAACAAAAGTGCTCCAGAAATCAAAAATCAAGATGATAATTCCTTTACTGTGGTACCCAGTCTCCTAGAAACATATGTCATTGCCTAACAGTTTCTTAATTCAGCCACGTTCTTCTACCTTTACTTCATAAAGGGTTTCAAACTCTTATTTCCATTCAGGGGAGAATGACAGAATGATTATGAGCTAAGTTTTTAGGGAGGAGTCTGTTTGTTACTACTTCTTAATTTTCTGTTTTGTGGTTTAAGACCTCTCATACGGACCCCTTTTCTAATTTTTAACCGTTTCCTTGTTAGAATTTCAGATTATGAAGAAAGTCTCTCTGGATAGAGAATTGAAGTTTTATTTATGCCTAAATAATACTCTTACAGGCTAGATTTAATTTTTAAAAAATTGAACATTTACATTTGATTTATGCTATCTTGGCAAGTAAGCACTACTGTACATTTCTAGTATATTGAGATGTTCTTAGCAGGTTGTACTAGGATATTAAAAGACTTCATAATTATATTGTTCGGTATATTGAAGCGTGATGATACTTTTCACATTGATACTGCAAAACTTCCCTTTGAGGTGAAATTACTTACATGAAGTCTTACTCATTATGTGAAGTTGCATATTTATACCTTCTAAACTCTGATTGTATAACTAATTTCAAAGTTTTACATGAAATGACTTTGACTTCAGTGTTAATACTGAAAATGGAGAATTTGCTTCCGCTATGTTTGTTATTTGTACCAGCTTTATAAAATACCTTGCTTAATTTATTAATCTCAGTCTGAAAGCTGCAGTAACAGGTAATTGGTTTTACAAATGTTTGATCTGATTTAACAATGAGATGTTTTATGTCTTAGATCATAACTTAAATCATGTTACTTTCTATTACTCCTCACTAACCACAGTTAATACGTATTTTATATTGTCATAGTGTCTAATGGTCTCGATAAGTAGCTATATTTAAGGACATTCTGTGGCCAAGTCTCAGATGACATTTGCATAGCTGCTATCACAGTTCCTGTTAAATCCCATCTGATAAAACATTCCTTTAAATAGGTACACTTCAGGAAGTGGCTGTGTCATTAGTACAATATATTACTTTTCCATCACAAATGTCATGGGTGATGAGCAGTACTTCGAGAAGTGTTATTTCACGTAAAATACAGCGCATGACTCTGAAGGCTTTGCAATAAGGTTTTTCTCTGTGGAAACAAAGGGCAAATCACATATCAGCACCAAGTATTAATGGATCTTTGTGCCTCTGTTCAGATAGGTTAAAAATTGTCAAAATAAATTTTCAGAGTTGTTAATCTTCTAAAAAGTGGTGCAAAGCTTATTTTTATTAATTCTTTCTTTACTAATGTAGGCAGCCAGCCGCAGGGGGTACTGCTTCTACTCCCAGAGCACAGAAGGCCATTGTGAATCATCCAAGTGCTGCCCTAATGGCATTAAGGAGGGGATCAAGAAACCTTGTCTTCAGAGATTTCACAGTTAGTATTGTTTGACTCAAATATTAGATATTAGTTGTTGCCTGCTACTATGGAGCTTTTACACTTCTTTTTTCTCCTTACTTTTGTAGGATGAAAAAGAGGGACCAATAACTAAACACATCCGATTAACAGCTGCCTTAATATTAAAAAATATTGGTAAATATTCAGAATGTGGTCGCAGGTAAGCATCATACAATCCTTCTAATACCAGTGGGCAATGTTGTTTCTGTTCTTTTAAGTACCAAACAGTAGGTAGGTTTTACCTATCCTTTCGAAAAAAAACCAACCAAACAAACAGTAAGTGTATTGACAGTACAATTTCTCTGTCAGTTCAGGACTGTTTAGTTCACATACAAGTGCTCAGCATCATCTTACCTGAGACAGTATTTGTGATCCAGACTTCTGAAATGTGTCTGGTAAATTTGACGGGTTAAATTTTTAGAGACAGATGAGAGAGATGTCCCTTTTCCTCCTGAAGGCAATATTGCATGACTGTGAAAATTAATTCTTCTGTAAGCAACTTCCCATTGGCAGTAGTTTTTTAATCTCAACTTGAGAAAGGGGGCAAATAAGCTCTTACAAACATTTTCTTAAGTTTTGGAGTGACACTCAGTTGCATTCCATAATTGCTGCCTCTCTGTTGCTTTCCCTTCCAAACTTGAGGTAACTCTAATAAATGATTCAGCTTTCCTCTCACTTGTAGAAGGTCCTTCAGTAAGTCAATGGACCAATACTGACTTGTGGTGCTAAGCAGGAAATGTTCTTTATGACGCAGAAGGAGTAGTAGTTACTTGCTGTGCCAGTAATCACCATGCATGCTGCTTCTGTTTTTTCCAAAAATTTACAAGCTGAGTGTTGTCTTGGTTTTGTTTTGCATTGTTTCAGCTTCATAGTAGCAGAAGGAATTATTTCTAATAAGAATCTGTTAATTTTGTTTGTTCTTCAAAAACCTGTCAATAGGGAGTAATTCCCAAGTTTTAGTTCTAAACAAAAGAGTTTTGATACTGGTTGTAGAAACCCTCCTGCTGTCTTCAGCTGCCTAATTGGGGGTTGTAGTGAAGACAGAGACAAACTCTTCTCGGAGAGCGTAGTAAAAGGGGTGAGGGGAAGTGAGCAGAGGTTGCAGTGAGGGAAATTCC
Organism: Charadrius vociferus; assembly: GCF_000708025.1. Classification (NCBI taxonomy): domain Eukaryota; kingdom Metazoa; phylum Chordata; class Aves; order Charadriiformes; family Charadriidae; genus Charadrius; species Charadrius vociferus. The sequence continues at coordinate 1,493,764 of NW_009647572.1, read as the reverse complement.
AATTAGATACTGTGATTAAAAAAAAAAAAAAAAATCACAGGAATAGATTGAACATGGGAACAAGCTCCCTGAAGAGGCTGTGCAATCTCTATTCTAGTAGATATTCAAAACCCGACTGGATGTAATTTCGAGAAATGTAATCTAGCCAAGGAGTTTGCCCTGCTTTGCGCAGGAGTTGGACCGCATAACTTCCAGAGGTTTCTTATAACCTGAATTAGTCTAGGATTTCAGTGTTCTCAGATTTAAGAAATCTTTAAAAGTTTAGATCTTTAAAGTA